>NC_065543.1:42802776-43125276 GCF_932294415.1 Quercus robur
TTACAAGTTCAATCGTGATAAGCCTCGGGGTGTCCTCGGTAGCCGATGAGGCTAACGTAGCAAGAGAGTCAGCATGCTTGTTCTGCGACCGGGATACCTGGGATATCTTTGCCTTTCCAAACTGACCGATAATCTGCTTTGCCGTACTCAGATAAGCTTTCATTCGAGGATCCCGAGCCTCGAAGTCCCCAGTGATCTGATAAACGACCAGCCGAGAGTCTGAGTAGATTTCTACGTCCCTGGCGCCCAGCTACAATACTGCCCTTAGTCCAGCCAACAGGGCCTCATATTCGGCTTCATTGTTCGAGGCTTTGAACCCCAATCTGAAGGAATGTTCCAGTCGCATACCCTCAGGGGTGATTATGACAATACCAGCCCCGGCCCCCATAGCGTTTGATGCGCCGTCCACAAATAACCTCCACGGGCGAATCTCCGCACTACAGATTACCTGGCCTTCATTCTTAGGTGTGAATTCCGCGATGAAATCAGCGAGAATCTGCCCTTTCACCGAGCTTCTAGGTCGGTATCTTATGTCAAACGATCCCAACCGAGTCCCCCATTTAGCAATCCGTCCTGTGAAATCGGATCTCTTCAACAGTGATTGTAATGGATACTCGGTGAGGACGAACACTGTGTGTGCCTGGAAGTAGTGTGGTAACTTCCTCGTGGCGTGTACCAAGGCCAAAACCAACTTTTCAAGAGGCAGGTACCTTGTCTCGGCATCGACCAAGGTCTTGCTTACGTAATACACCGGTATTTGCACTCCCCGGTCCCTTAGTAATACAGCACTTACGGCATGATTGGTCACTGCAAGGTACATAAACAGATCCTCCCCGGGCTCCGGGGCCGTCAACCTCGGCGCCTTTGCCAAATACTCCTTTAGTTCTCGAAAAGCTTCATCGCAGCTCTCGTCCCACTGAAACCCCTTCCACTTCTTCAGAAGTTGATAGAATGGCCGGCAGCGATCGGCAAACTTGGAGATGAACCGGTTCAAGGCGGCCAACATCCCGGTGAGCACCTGCACCTCCTTAGGGTTGCTCGGTGGTTTTAGGCGATTGATTGCCTCTATTTGGTCGGGGTTAGCCTCTATTCCCCGAGTGGAGATCAGATAACCCAGGAACTTGCCAGCCCCCACTCCGAAAGTGCACTTTTCGGCATTGAGGCGCAGCCTGTGTCGCCGTAGTATCTCGAACACTCCCCGAAGGTCTTCAGTATGCAGCGACTCTTTTCTGCTCTTTACTACCATGTCGTCGATGTAAACCTCAACCGTGCAACCAATTTTCTCCCGGAACATCCTTGTCATCATACGCTGGTAGGTAGCTCCGGCATTCTTCAATCCAAACGGCATGACCTCGTAGTGGTAGTTTGCGTTCGGGGATATGAATGCTGTCTTCTCTCGGTCCTCGGGTGCTAAGGCAATCTGGTGGTAGCCTTGGAAGGCGTCCAGGAAACTCATTCTCGGGTGCCCGTACGTGGCATCCACCAACTGATCAATCTTGGGCATCGGGAACGGATCCTTGGGACACGCTCTGTTTAAATCGGTGAAGTCCACGCAAACTCTCCATTTACCGCTCTTCTTCTTTACTACGACAGTGTTTGCTAGCCATCTCGGGAAGAATATTTCTTTTATGGCCCCGGCCTCCTTCAGCCGCTGGACCTCCAGGTTTACTGCATCGACGTGCTCCTTTGACGCTCTTCTCGGCTTCTGCTTTTTCGGAGGAAATGATGGGTCCACATTGAGTTTGTGAACAATGAACTCGGGGTCTACGCCAGGCACTTCATACGGGTTCCACGCGAAGACATCTATGTTCTGCAACAGGAACAACAACATCTCTACCCTTTCCCGGTCATTCATGCTTGTACCTATCTGGAAGTATTTGTCACTATCTGGGAGAATTCTTACCTTCAGTACCTCCTCGGCAACGTCCGCCCCCTTTTCCTGGGGTATCTGTAATTGCTATGCAGTCTCTTTCTCGGCGTGCTCAGCTTGGCCGAGCTGTTCCTTTTCCCACTGGACCGCGGCTATGAGGCATTGCTTCGCCACCTGCTGATTCCCCCTTACCTCTACAACTCCGTACTCAGTAGGAAACTTTACTTTCACATGAAGGGTGGACGGAACAGCCCCCATGGCGTGAATCCATGGCCTCCCCAGGATTGCGGTGTAAGGTGCGAACGATCGGACTACTATGAACGTAACTACAACTTCCTTGCCCTCCATGTCCACTGGGAGTGAGATTTGCCCCTCGGGAATCACAATTCTCCCGTCAAACGAGACCAATGGCGTGTTATACTTCGCCAAATCCTGGGTTCTTAACCCGAGCCCTTCGAAGAGGTCCGGGTACATGACGTCAGCCCCACTACCCTGATCAATCATCACCCTCTTCACCAGGAATCCGCCTATCCGGGCTGTCACCACCAAAGCGTCGTCGTGGGGTTGGATGGTTCCTTCGAAATCATCTTCTCCGAACGAGATGTCTAGCCGTCCAGCCCTCTTTTGCTTCTTGGATGATTCTCCCTCCGCGCAAGCCACTGTCATCACCATCCTAGCCGCCGCTGCCCCTCTCGGTGCGGCATGAATGACGTTGATTACTCCCCGGGGTGGTGGAAGGGGATTCCTTCTCTGTGGTGCGCCCTGCTCGGTCTCCCGGTCAGTGGAATCTGCTACAAACTCTTTCAGGTGCCCTGCCTTCACTAACTGCCCGAGATGATCTTTCAATACCCTACACTGCTCGGTGGTGTGCCCCTTGTCTATGTGATAAGTGCAGTATAGGCTTTGGTTCCTCCGAGATGGGTCGCCCCCCATTTTGTTCGGCCATCTGAAGAATGGCTCGTTCCTTATTCGTTCCAGTATCTTGTGCACGGGCTCTTTAAACAACACATTAACCCCTTCGATCTGCACCTCCGGTTCCTGCATTCTGAAGTCCCTTTTCGGCTTTGGCGGCAAGAAGCTTTGCCGGACTCTCCCTGTAAAAGGGGCTTTCCCCCTGCTTTGCAGCCGGTCATCCTCCAGGCGTTTGTACTCCTCTATGCGTCTCATCAGTTGCCTCATGTCCTCCGGGGGTCTTCTTGTCAGCGACTCCCGTAGTTCAGAATCCTCGGGGAGCCCCATCCTGAAGGTGCTAGCCGCAATTTTCTCGTTTCCCCCACCAATCTCATTGTAGAGTTCCCAGTATCGGCTGGCATAACTCCGAAGGGTTTCCCCGACCCTCATTTTCATGGAAAGCAACGCGTCGACCGGTTGTTGCACTCGGCTGCACGTCACGAACCTGCTGCCGAACTCCTGAATCAGCTCGGCGAAGCTGTGTATAGAACCTTTCCGCAACCCATTGAACCATCTCAGTGCGGTAGAGCCGAGACTAGAGGGGAATACTTTACACATCAATGCATCGTTGTTCACATGCAACGACATCATGTGGATGTAATGACTGACATGCTCCACGGGGTCTGTCCTCCCCTCATAGGAATTGAATGGTGGATGCGTGAATCTGCTCGGCATAGGTGCCCGTTCAATCTCATCCGAGAATGGAGACCGGGCCGCCATCCGCAAGGCCCTGCTCATGGCATCCATCGCGGCGTTGTGGTGCTGCCGCTCCTCTGGCGACTCTGACCCGTGGTTATCATATCCATGTGACCGGGAACGGTCCCGTCTACGACGAATATCCCAGGAGTGACGACGTGACTCTTGAGAATGGGATCGGTCTCGGTGTTATTGCGTAACAGGTCGGCTGGAACCTTCCTCACCACGGTTCCTTCTGGGTTGGGGGTTGTGGTCCCTTTCGTGGCGCCGACCCCTTGCCTCCAGCTCCAAGTCCATTACCAATCTGCGCAACCGCTCCAGCTCCCGGTCTCTATCATCAGGTTGCCGATGTGCTGAAACGTTTGAAATCGTCCGGTGCGTTTGGTCCGATCCTTCTCCCAATCCGGACCCTTCCTCTCCTCTTGAATGCTCCCTATCCTCCAGCCGCTTCTGCCTTCCCTCCCTCCACGTCGATCCCCGGGAAGATCCTGCGGAATTGCTCGGAACGTGCCCTCTTGAACGCTCCTCAGACATCTTCTTTGCTTGAGTCTCACTCGAACCACAGCTTCGTAGGATGGCCCCACGGTGGGCGCCAATTGTAAGAACCAAGTACAAGAACTCTGGGCCTTAGATCCCTTGGGCTCACAATTTATTTGTAGTGGGTTTAAGGATTTCCTACAATGGGTCGTTCTCGGCAGAGAGACTCAAAGCAACACTCAGCTGAAAAGCTCTCTCTTTGACTCCTTTCTCTCAATTTTTTCTGAACCCCTTCTTCTCCCAACTTTCCTCTATTTATAGCCAAGGTTAGTGGGGAGACCATGATTATATTCATCGTTAGTGCTATTGAAGGTCCAGTATTATCTGGTTAAAGTGGCTGTTTTAGGTGAGAGGGCGGTGCAGCATTTATGATCTTGGAACTTGGCTCCATTTTCACCGATTGTGTTCGGCGACTCACGTTCCCGTGCATATCATGACCTTCCCGGGTATTGACTCATGCGCTCTACCGGGAAATGTTAACCGGTCAACCCCGGGAGCTTAATAACCAAAACTTGTTTTTGGCCCTAAGGCAGTTTTAAGAAGGGCATAAGGTAACGGGAACTATCTGTTGGGCCTGCGCCCAAGGCTGGTATGGGCTTGGGCCCGGGGCCTAGATGGGTCTGGGCCCAAGGCCTGTATGGGCTTTGGGAGTTCGGTGCCGTACATATATATATATACATACACACGTAATATCACAAAGATATAAAATGACTTTCACAAAAGTTGATTCACTATTGTTGCCATTTTTCTTATACACCAATCACAACATATATATACGCAAAATACTACAAAGATATAAAATAACTTTCACAAAAGACGATTCACTACTGTTGTCATTTTTCTTATACACCAATCACAACATATACATGAAACACCACAAAGATATAACATGACTTTTACAAAATTTGATCCACTATTGTTGCTATTTTTCTTATACATCAATCACTACAAATCTTGCAAATATATATATATATATATATATATATAACGTTTTGAAAATTTTCGTGTATGATTAAATAATCCCATCCCAAAATCACAACATATACACGAAACACCACAAAAATTTAATATGACTTTTACAAAATTTGATCCACTATTGTTGCCATTTTTCTTATAAAAAACGTTTTGACAATTTTCGTGTCTGATTTAATAATCCCATCCCAAAACCATGTGACGAGTGTGAAGAGAAGGACACATGCACAGATCACCTACTCCATGATCATGCAATCCACATGTCAGATATCTCATAAGCTAGCCGGCCACATAAAAAAATTTATAAATATAATATATATATATATATATATATATTAAAAATTAAGTGGAATACTAAAATGCTTGATATAACCTAAAAGGGAAGTGGGGGAAGATAATAATCCATGAGATGTTTTGGAGTTGTCAATATGCTCTCAATTAACGTATGAAAAACTTTTTGTTCAGGATTGATTCATTTCAACATCACAGCTAAGCATCTAGATAAAGCATTAAAAAATAAAAATAAACAACAACTTTGGATTTACTGTATATCCATATGTATAATTTAATAGATAGTGCTCCATCAGGCAGCAGTGAAAGTAAGATGGAATCTTATTTTTTCTTCTTCTTTATTTATTTATTTATTTATTTTTTGTTGATTGGGTGTTCATTTGAGAAAAATTAGTGGATGTGCTTTGCGATGTGCAAATACATTATAAATTCATATAAAAATATTTTGTAAAAAAATTATCTTTATAATTCATATATGATACTTATTAGGCAGTATTATATTAGAGCCAAATGAAAAGTATTTTCTTTTCTTTTCTAAGAATGCACCACATAACAAAATTTTAAACTATTTTGATTTGGATGGAACAAAATTATTAATTGGAAATTTGAGATAACATTTACTGGACACTTTGTATTTTAAATATTTATCAGTCAACACATTAGTTACATATTTGGTATTTACACATTTGGCAAACTTTCTATGGCTCTTGATAGTAGTTGCTAAAATTTTTATTAAGATTGAAATATTAGAGAAATAAAAATATTTACAGTTGAATATTATAAATATTAGATAATATTTATTTGCTTAAGTGGAAGGTTAAATGGATGGATACATCATAACATTTGCTTAGGTGGAATATTAAACAAATATTATAGTACTCATTTCCCTCTCAAAGATTTACTTAAGTGGAAAGTTAAATGGAAAAATGAAAAAATAACTAATTAATTTGATAATTTTTTTAATTTTTTATAAGAAAAAAAAAGAAGGATTAGCAAATGTATGTCGCAGGCATGCACAAATCATCACATGACGAGTTGTGATTGATAAGAATGTATCCCCATATGATCCAAAGACATATTCTTATTAATCACAACTCACTATATGATAAGCTATGATATAAAATTATGCCAAAAATTGTGTCCTGGCATAATTCCATTCAAATTTGCATTCACAAGCACCTAAGAAGACTCAAACAAAAAGTGGTCTATGAGAGAGAATACATTAGTCTAGGTGAGCCAATCAGGAGCAGAGCAGGAAAAATATAGGTGGGAGATTGGGAATGGTTGGAACTTGAAAGGATTAAAACATTAAATTCTTCCTCCCAAATAAGAGTAAATCTAGTGGCATAATGTTTATCAAAAAGTCTAGTGGCATAAAAAATAAATAAATAAAAGTCTAGTAGCATAAACTTTTTTGAATAATGCTAGATACAAATTATTTTTAAAAAAAATTACAAATTGTTAATATAATGAGTCATTATTGGTAAATGAAGAAGTGATAATAATAATAAATCTAAATAAAAACTAATAAAATATTATCTATATTGATATCTTGTAAAAATATTATAAAGATATTATAAAATAATATATATCTGTACCTAAATAGTGAAATCAAAGATCTACTATTTTATTCACAAATGGTCAAATAGTAAAATTGTGGAAAAGCTTGTCTCATTAGACTTAAGTAAAACTGTTCAGCACTTCAGTTCCTAGTTCCTACTTGTTCACTTGACTTGTTAATATATAGGAGTATTAAGTCACCTCAGATAGCAGAGAGGAAAGAGAGAGAGAGAATGGAGAAGAATGATAAAGAAACCATGGAGAAGAACCCGAAAGCTGTTACAACTGATGAGCCTGAGATTAACTACAGAGGATGGAAAATCATGCCATTTATCATAGGTGAGTGAGAGTGAAGCTTGTCTTTTGCTTCATACCCTTCTTGGTTCTTTCTTTCCTTTTTCACTTTTGGTTTGTTAATCTTTTAATCCTGAGTGACCCATTTGGATAAAATTTCAGGAAATGAAACTTTTGAGAAGCTGGGAGCCATTGGCACCTTATCCAACCTCTTGATCTATCTTACTACTGTCTTCAACATGAAGAGCATTACAGCTACAAATATTATTAACATCTTCAACGGCACAACCAATTTTTCCACCTTGCTTGGAGCTTACCTTTGTGACACTTACTTTGGTCGCTACAAGACTTTGGGATTTGCAACAATTGCCTCTTTTATGGTACTAATTTTACTATCATCATTCATTCTGAAAATTTTCATCAAGTTGTATGCAGTAAGAGATGACACTAGTGTATAACCAAATTTGTCTTCTGCCAAAGCTTAGTTGTTATAAATAGCTAAATACCAAGAACTGAGGTCTTAGGAGAACTAAAGGCCATACTAGGCTGAATTGACAATTTAAAAAATGTAAAATTAGAATTCATTATTATGAACAGTTTTTGTATGTTACATACCAAAGTACCTTTCTTGCATCAACTGCAAGTTACATACCAGTTTTTATCTCGTATAACTTTTGTCATAAAGTGTCTGATTTGTTTGTTTCTGTAAAGGGATTGCTAGTAATACAACTAACAGCAGCAATCAAGAAGCTCCACCCACCCCACTGTGGATCAGCAGAGAACACATGCAAAGGACCAACAGCAGGGCAAATGGCATTTTTGCTTACTGGGTTTGGACTACTTATAGTAGGAGCTGCTGGCATCAGGCCATGCAACTTGGCCTTTGGAGCAGACCAGTTCAACCCCAAAACAGAATCTGGAAAGAGGGGAATCAATAGCTTTTTCAATTGGTACTTCTTTACCTTTACCTTTGCCCAGATGGTATCTCTTACATTCATTGTGTATGTGCAGTCCAATGTGAGCTGGGCTATAGGTTTAGGAATTCCAGCAATTCTGATGCTCATTGCATGTGCACTCTTCTTCATGGGTTCAAAAATGTATGTGAAAGTGAAAGCCACTGGTACTCCCATGACCAGTGTGGTACAGGTTTTAGTGGTTGCTGTTAAGAGAAGGGGGTTAAATCCACCAGGAATACCATCGTTGTCCCTCTTCAACCATCTGCCAACTAGTTCTATCAACGCCAAGCTTTCTTACACAGACCAATTCAGGTAACCAACTTCAAGAATTTTGCATTTGATGGCCATTTGGACCAACTGCGTGTAAAAATTAACTAGTCAAATTGATAACTTTGGCAGATTCCTTGACAAAGCAGCAACTGTAACCCCCCAAGACCAAATTAATCCAGATGGATCATCTGCCAATCCATGGAAACTTTGCACAATGCAGCAAGTGGAAGAAGTGAAATGCGTGGTGAGAGTGATTCCCATATGGGCTGCAGGCATCATATGCCATATCGTTATAGTCCAACAGCATACTTTTGCAGTCTTTCAAGCCCTTCAATCCGACAGGCACCTTGGAAACACCAATTTCCAGATCCCAGCTGCATCCTACGTTGTCTTCTTGATGCTGAGCTTGACCATTTTTATACCCATCTATGACAGAATAGTTGTTCCGTTCCTCCGAAAGATCACAGGAAAAGAAGGCGGCATCACAATCCTCCAAAGGATGGGCATTGGCATATTTCTCTCCGTAATTACCATGATAGTATCTGCCTTGGTGGAAGAGCGTCGAAGGACCATAGCTCTAACCAAGCCAACAATAGGAATTGTGCCAAGAAAAGGTGCAATTTCCTCAATGTCAGCTCTATGGTTGGTTCCTCAATTCGTACTTGCCGGATTAACTGAAGCGTTTGCTTCAGTTGGCCAAGTTGAATTCTACTACAAGCAATTCCCCGAGAACATGAGAAGCATTGGAGGATCTCTTTTCTTCTGTGGCATGGCAGGTTCAAGTTATTTAAGTAGTTTCCTGATATCAATAATTCATCGGACCACAAGGAAGGCTGCAACTGGAAATTGGTTACCAGAAGATCTTAACAAGGGAAGATTGGATTACTTTTATTACACAGTAGCTGCTCTGGGGGTATTAAACTTTGGCTACTTTCTAGTATGTGCGAAATGGTACAAGTACAAAGGGGTTAGCAAGGATACCCTTGTAGTCAACCTAGGATCTACACTACCTCAAAAAACTAGTGTTTGATAATCAAGTTCATTGGTAATCAAATTCACCCTAGGCTCCCAATTCATGTATGAACCATATCACACGGCAATATTATACAGTAGTAGGCTATATAGTACCTAGAATAACGTCCTTGATGTTTGGAATTTGTATGATGATGCATTATGCAGTAGCTTTGTATAGGACCAAACCGACAGGATACAAATTCCCCTGTTCTTTTGAAGAGTTTGCCTATATTGGTAAATCAGGGTATGTAACATAGAAATGAAACTAAAATGGAATACTAAAATGCTTGATATAACCTAAAAGGGATGTCGGGGAAGATAATAATCCATGAGATGTTTTGGAGTTGTCAATATGTTCTCAATTAACATATGAAAAACTTTTTGTTCAGGATTGATTCGTAACATCACATGCTAAGCATCTAGATAAAGCATTAAAAAATAAAAATAAAAATAAACAACTTTGGATTTACTGTATATCCATATGTATAATTTAATAGATAGTGCTCCATCATGCATCGGTGAAAATGAGGCGGAATCTTTTTTTTTTTTTCCTTTTTTTTTCTTTTTTTGGTTGATTGGGTGTTCATTTGAGAATGTTAGAGCATCTATAGCAGTGAAGCTAAAAATTTAGCTATTTGGCAAGTTACTTTATCTATTTTACCTACTCACATACTGCAGCAATGGATTTATTTTAGCTTTCAACATAATAAAATAATATATACATTACAATAAAATAATATATCTACTATAATAAAATAATATATCATACTACCAAAAAAACATCACAAACCGATCAATGGCACAATCCATAACCATTGCCAACCAAGAACAACCACCCATAACCACCCAACAACAACTAGCAAGCCAAGAACAACCACCCACAACTACAGCCAAAAACCACCACACAAATCACCACCAAAAAAAAAAATCAAACTCAAGCTAACTTGGCCGAATTGAAGTGATTTTGATTACTAAACCATAAAACAAAATAAACCCAAAAAAACCCAATTGGAAATTTGCACAGCTAGCTAGTGGAAACAGCACCGAAACTTAATTGTATCACATAGCAACCACTGCGCCGAACTGCATCAACCACCTCAACACTGGCGACTTCTCCAGCTCCAAAAACCTCGACACCATCGCGCCGGGGACTCTCCCAGCCTCGATCGCCGCCACCAAGTCCTTCGACAAATTCTTCAATGACCTCCCAGCCTCCGCCAGCACCATCAAAGCCTCCTCTTTGTTCTTGTCCTCTGCCGACGACGCCTCATCGCCTCCTCCTCCTCCGCTACCGCTGCTGTTTCCATTGTTGTTGTTGTTGTTGTCGTCTCCGCCAGGGAATGATACGGCGTCGTTTGCGATGGAGAAAGCGGGGGGGTTGTTGTTGTGGTAGTGGAGAGAGAGCAAAGTGGGTGAGAGAGAGAGATGGAGGTGGAGGGAAGTGAGTGGTGGTGATGAGGAAACAAGCGATGAGGATTGGGTTTAGAGAGAGAAGCATTAGATGATGAGGGAGTGACGAACATATATTATTTTAACCGGGCAGGGAATAAAAAATTATTTTTTATTTTTAGCTCTAAGCTACAGTGCACATCTATCTACAGATGTGCACTATAGCAATGAAGTTAAAAAAAATAGGTTTAGCTCCACTGCTGTATGGGTTTTTTTGTGTTTTGGTGGAGCTAAAATAGCTATATAGCTTTTTAGCTCCACTACTATAAGTGCTCTTAGAAATACTTAATGAATGTATTGAATTTCATAGTTAAAGAATGTACATGAGAGCCTTTATATAGGAGGCATATGTGTGCAGTACAAGTAAGAGTGTATTACAAGCAAGAGTGTAGTATAAGCATGTGTGCTATACAAGTAATCTAGGTGGGCCTAAAGCCCACAAAACTATACATGTTAACAACCCCCCTCAAACTCAAGGTGGGTGTGAGACCAACTTGAAGTTGTCAACCAAATCACGAAGGTATCCCTTAGGATGTGACTTGATGAAGATATCTGCAAGTTGATCTTTGGAAGAGATCGACTGAGAAAAGCTTGAGAGTACCATGGACAAGATGATAACAGATAAAATGACAATCAATCTCAATGTATTTAGTTCGTTCATAGAAGACATCATTATGAGTAATATGAATAGCACTCTAGTTGTCACAATAAAGAGGAGTAGCTAAGGATGTGGACACACTTAAGTCTTTGAGAAGCCATCATAGTCAAAAGAGCTCAGATATGGTATCAGTAAGGGCACTATATTCTGCTTCAGTACTGGAGCGGGCCACATGAGTTTGTTTCTTGCTTCACCAAGAAATTAGAGAAGAACCAAGAAGAAAGCAATAACTAGTGGTAGGATCAGTGGGATCTCCTGCACAATCAGCATCAGAAAATGCACAGAGAATAAGAGGAGACTAAGTAGAGTAGAAAAGACCATGGAAGAGAGTACCCTTTAGGTATCGAAAAATGCGCAGATTAGCAGCATAGTGAGTCGATCATAGAGTAAACAGATACTAGCTCACTTGATGAACAGCATACGAAATGCTGGACGAGTGACAGTGAGATAAACTAGGTTGCCAATCAAGCGTCTGTAAATAGAGGGATTAGATAATGGTTTCTCTCTTGAGGGAGCCAGATGCACATTAAGCTCAACTAGAGTATCAACAGTCTTGCTATCAGTAAGTCCTGTTAAAGACAAGAGTTCAGAGGCATACTTGGCTTGAGTAATATAAAGTCTATCTGTAGAATGAGTGATTTCAAGATCCAAGAAGTAGCTGAGATGTCCAAGATCTTTCATCTCTAACTGCTAACTAAGAAAATCCTAAAGTTCTTGAATGTCACTGAGGTCATTACTAGTTATGATCATATCATCCACATACAGGAGAAGTAAAATAGTTCCATTGTCAATGCGACAAAGAAATAAGGTAAAATCATAATGATTGGCCATGTAACCCAAGCGAGAGATGGTAGAGGAAAATTTGGCAAACCAAGCTCGTGTAGCTTATTTAAGGCCATAAAGTGCACATCGAAGGTGATAAACCTTGTTTGATTCAATAGAGAGACTAAGAAGAGGTTGCATATAAACTTTTTCACTTAAATCCCCATTAAGGAATGCATTTTTGACATCCATTTGAAAAATGTCTCATTTACTGGTAGCAGCAACAACTAAAAGGGCACGAATAGATGAGATACGAGCAACCAGAGCAAAGGTCTCTTCATAATTAATCTCATACTCCTATGTAAAACCTTTTGCAACAAGACGAACTTTGTAGCTCTCAATGGACTCATTAGAGCAAGTCTTAATCTTGTAAATCCAATTACAGCCAACCACAAATTTCCCACGAGGGAGAGTCACCAAATCCCAAGTATGGTTTTTAGATAATGCATCAAATTTCTCTTTCATTACAATCTACCATAAAGGGTTAGTAGAAGCCTCATGATAGGTGTTAGGCTCGTGCAGTGTAGTAAGGGCAATGTAACAATGATAGTCAAGTAAATGTGCAAGAATGGATCTTATCTAAGTTGAGTGATGAGGTAGAATGTCTTGTGCAAGATCATCAGGCGAAGCAATAGCAGGGGACCCAAGCTCAGGGTTGGGTAGCTCGTCTTCGACATGTTCATTAAAAGGTGAACTAAGAAAGGGATCAAGGATATCTGCTGGTTGGATAGAGAAGTCTACAGGAGAATCAGGAGCAGCTATAGAAGGATCAAGAGTAGTTACAAAAGGAATATGTGCCTCATCTGGAAAAAGATCTAAGACAAAGGAGGAAGATAGGGAGGCACGAAAGTGAGAAAGCTCGACAAAGGAGCGATGTTCTAAAAAGACAACATTACGGGAAATACGAAGACAATGAGAGACAGGATCATAACACCGATACCCCTTTTGAGTTTCGCCATACCCAAGGCAACAATAAAGCCTTGACCGAGACTCAAGTTTTTTATACTCATGTGGCTGAAGATGAACGAAACAAGCAGAATCGAAGGAGCAAAGGTGGTGATAGTCTGGAGACCCAAAAAGGCGCTCATATGGAGTTTGATTTTGGATAACAGGACTTGGAGTGTGATTAATAGCATGAACAGCATGAAAAGCAGCTTCGCCCCAAAAAGGAGCAGGAACTTTGGCAGAGAGAAAGAGAGTACGAACAGTGTCAAGAATATGATGAAATTTTTGTTTGGCTCTACCATTTTGCTGAGAGGTACCTGGACAAGTTAGTTTATGAACAGTGCCATAGGAATGCAAAATAGCTTGGAAAGCATATTAAGTGTACTCAAGAGCATTATCAAATCGAAAAATTTTGATACGTTTAGAAAATTGAGTTTCACCCATTTTTGCAAAAGTAGAATATACTTGCAATAACTCAAAACGATGTTTCATATGAAAAATCCAACAATAGCGAGAGTAATCATCAACAAAGATAACAAAATATCGAGATCCACCAATACTAGAGACAGAGGAGGGCCCTCAAACATCAAAATGAATACGGTCAAAGATATTAGTGAATATTGATTCACTAGTATTGAAAGGAAAAGCTAGTTGTTTTCCTAACTGACATGAAACACAATTAAAATTTTTTGTAGACACTGAACCTAACAAACCTCTAGAAGCCAATTGTTGTACCCGAGAGGAAGATGTTTGACCAAGTCGAGCATGCCAAAGTGCAAGCAAAGGAATAGAAGAAACTGCAGCAGCTGCAGCAACAGAAACAAGAGCAACAAGTGGAAGACGAAGGTTGTCCACAGAAAACATATGCCCAACTCTAGGACCGATCCCAAGCTCGTCCTCGGATCCTACACAATACACCTAGAATAATCAAAGATAATGCGATAACCCAACTCAGCTAATTGTCCCACAAAAAACAAATTGTAAGAAAGGTTAGGAACATTAAAGACCCCAAGAACCGAGAGGTTGGAGGTCAAAACGAAACCTATATTATGACCAAATATTGTGGAACCATTTGCTGTGCGAATATTAAGAGGGTGTGGTGCAGGCTTAAGTTCAGAAAATAAGGACAAGTAAGGTGTCATATGATTGCAACAAGCAGAATCCATAAGCCAAGAGGAATGAGACATACCAGATAAAGCTGAGAGAGTAGAGGCATAAGATGCATTACCAACCATACAAATGACATTAGTGATGATGTTCTTAAGGTCATTTATGGACATGGTGAAAGTGCATCTTGAAGACTTAGAATGTGTAAAGACAAGAGCCATTGGTTGGATACTTTTAGTGTTAGCAACAGTAGCAGCAGAAATTAAAACAACTGATTTGTTGCGATGATAGCAAGTCTCAATATTGTGGTCAAAACATTTGCAAAAACGTTTGCTGGATTGTCGGCAACGATTATTGCAACAAGAAGAAGGCATGTCCTTATTCTTCATTTAGAAGCAAAAAAATGCAAAAAATGGACTGCAAAAATGAAATCTACGTGAAAAGCTGGATAAGAAGCACTTGATTGCAAAAAAGTCAACTCTGGTAAAAAGTCAACGGTCAACTTTGCCGAAGTCAAAGTCAAAGTCAACACTTGAAAGAGTCAATTGCCTTAAGTCAAAGTCAAGTTGGAGATGACGTCAGCGATGATGCGAGCTGATGACATCAAAGGATGACACAACTAGGGCTGACGTGGCAGAATGACGTCAGCAATGATGTCAACATGTGCAGTCCAGGTGCATGAAGGAATACGGCAGCATGTAAAGCACATGGTTGAACTCACCGAAACTTTGGCCGACGCATGAGGGAGCGTGGATCGTCAGATGGTGACATTTCTAGCGATGTTGAGTAAATCGTTTTACAAGCTACACGCTAATATGATTTGTGTCTTAGTTAGTGGTCAAAAACAACAGATCCGACGAAGGCAATGGTCTTGGTAGTGAAGATTGAGCTTCTGGAGGCGGAGATTCAACCCTAAGACCTCTAACGACAGCAGGGCAGTCAGGAGAGGCACTGAAGAGGCTTACTGACTAGAGAAGTTGAGGTAGCGGAAATTACCAATAAAGACAAGACTGCAAAACACAAAAAAGTTAGAGCAATGACTCTGATACCATGTTAAATATTAGCATTGATACACCATGTTGAATATGCTAGTATGGATGCAGAAGCGAAAGCATAAAGTGTAGAACAAAATAACACACGAAAGCTACGTAGTTCAACCTAACAGCCTACATCTACGGAGGAAACCCTAAAGGACTACATCAATAATATATTAGAGTGCAGTACAAATCCTGCGTTACAATAAACCATAACATGTGTGAATATAGTAAACTAAATCCTAGACTAATGGACTTCTAGTACAAGTAGGAGACTTGGCTTGCACATAAAGTAGAATTAAGCTTGGGCCTATACCAATGAACTAATATATTTCTAACACCCCTTTTTAAACTCAAGATAGAAGCTTGATGAAACCTTGAGATTTGATAAAGTTAAGAAGATCCTTTGAATGAAGTTTGGCTTTGTGATGGTAATTTGAGGAAGGCAATGGTCTTGCAGTGTTGATACGACTTTTAACGGTGGCATGACTATACCGGAGAATTTTGACGACAGCAGTGGGAAGCTAAAGAAGATGAATGTAGCGAAGAAACACCGAGGAAGACAAAGATTTCTCTTAAATACACTGTAAGAACAAAAAACAATGGCCACAAGAAGGTGGCTCTGATACCATGTTAGAAATACTAAATGAGTGTATTGTATTTCATAGTTAAAGAATGTACATGAGAACCTTTATATAGAAGCCTACAACACTATACACGTTAACAAAGAAAAATGAGTGGATGTGCTTTGCGATGTGCAAATACATTATAAATTCATATAAAAAGATTTTGTAAAAAATCATCTTTTAATTCATATATGATACTCATTAGGTAGTATTATATTAAAGCCAAATGAAAAGTATTTTCTTTTCTTTTCAAGGAATGTGCCACATGAAAAAATTTTAAACTATTTTGATTTGGATGGAACAAAATTATTAGTTGGAAATTTGAGATAACATATACTGGACACTTTGTGTTTTAAATATTTATCAGCCAACACATTAGTTACATATTTGGTATTTACACATTTGGCAAACTTTCTATGCCTCTTGATAGTAGTTGCTAAAAATTTTATTAAAATTGAAATATTAGAGAAATAAAAATATTTACAGTTAAATATTATAAATATTAGATAATATTTATTTGCTTAAGTGGAAGGTTAAATGGACGAATACATTATAACATTTGCTTAGGTGGAATATTAAACAAATATTATAGTACTCATTTCCCTCTCAAAGATTTACTTAAGTGGAAAGTTAAATGGAAAAATGAAAAAATAACTAATTAATTTGACAATTTTTTTTAATTTTTTATATTTAAAAATAAAATAATAAAATAACATAAAAAACTTACCAAAAGGAATAGTTAATGTATGTCGGAGGCATGCATATATATAATCCTAATTCTTCAAGACTTTCTCAACCGTTCATGGAAATTAGAAACCAGTGGACTTTAGGTCAGCAATGACGACTTAGCTGTCGTCAGAAAACGTTCAAATTCGCATTCACATGCACCTAAGAAGACTCAAACAAAAGGTTTTTTTTTCACTAAAAAAAAAAAAGGAAGACTCCAAACAAAAAGTGGTCTTTGAGAGAGAAAACATTAGTCTAGGTGAGCCAATCAGGAGCAGAGCAGGAAAAATATAGGTGGGAGGATTGGGAATGGTTGGAACTTCTTTTTTTTCTTTTTTTTCTTTTTTTGAGAAGGTGGACTGGTTGGAACCTCTTTTTTTTTTCTTTTTTTTCTTTTTTCTTTTTTGAGAAGGTGGAATGGTTGGAACTTGAAAGGACTAAAACATTAAATTCTTCCTCTCAAATAAGAGTAAGTCTAATGGCAATAAAAAAAAATAAAAATAAAAATGTCTAGTAGCATAAAGTTTTTCGAATAATGCTAGATACAAACTATTTTACAAATTAATGATACAGTGAGTGATTATTAATAAATAAATAAGTGATATTAATAATTGATCTAAATAAAAATAATAAAATATTGTCTATATCGACATTTTGTAAAAATGTTATAAAATAATTTGTATTTGTACATAAATGATAAAATCATAAATCTACTATTTTATTTTTACCATTCCCAAATCGCCAAAGAGCAAAATTGTGGAAAAGTTTGTTTCATTAGACTTTAGGATCTGTTTGGATATAATTTATTTTTACTAAAAACTGAAAACTGAAAACTGAAAACACTGTAATAAAATAATTTTTAAATATATAAATAGTACCATAAAACCCATTTTTAATAAAAAAAATTAATAAGGTTTGAGTTCCTGTATACAGTATACGGATATACTGTACACGATAGAAAAGCCTACAACTACGGCTTAAAAATAAAAACCGAGAGAAAACGCGCAAGGAGAAAACAGTTCAGCACTTCAGTTCCTAGTTCCTACTAGTGCACTAAGCTTGTTAATATATAGGAGTATTAAGTCACCTCAGATAACAGAGAGGAAAAGAGAGAGAGAGAATGGAGAAGAATGATAAAGAAACCATGGAGAAGAACCCGAAAGCTGTTACAACTGATGAGCCTGAGATTAAATACAGAGGATGGAAATCCATGCCATTTATCATAGGTGAGTGAGAGTGAAGCTTGTCTTTTGCTTCATACCCTTCTTGGTTCTTTCTTTCCTTTTTCACTTTTGGTTTGTTAATCTTTTAATCCTGAGTGACCCATTTGGATAAAATTTCAGGAAATGAAACTTTTGAGAAGCTGGGAGCCATTGGCACCTTATCCAACCTCTTGATCTATCTTACTACTGTCTTCAACCTGAAGAGCATTACAGCTACAAATATTATTAACATCTTCAATGGCACAACCAATTTTTCCACCTTGCTTGGAGCTTACCTTTGTGACACTTACTTTGGTCGCTACAAGACTTTGGGATTTGCAACAATTGCCTCTTTTATGGTACTAATTTTACTATCATCATTCATTCTGAAAATTTTCATCAAGTTGTATGCAGTAAGAGATGACACTAGTGTATTGCCAAATTTGTCTTCTGCCAAAGCTTAGTTGTTATAAATAGTTAAATACCAAGAACGGAGGTCTTAGGAGAACTAAAGGCTCTACTAGGCTGAATTGACAATTTAAAAAACGTAAAATTAGAATTCATTATTATGAACAGTTTTTGTATGTTAAATAACAAAGTACCTTTTCTTGCATCAACTGCAAGTTACATACCAGTTTTTATCTAGTATAACTTTTGTCATAATGTGTCTGATTTGTTTGTTTCTGTAAAGGGATTGCTAGTGATACAACTAACAGCAGCAATCAAGAAGCTCCACCCACCCCACTGTGGATCAGCAGAGAACACATGCAAAGGGCCAACAGCAGGACAAATGGCATTTTTGCTTACTGGATTTGGACTACTTATAGTAGGAGCTGCTGGCATCAGGCCATGCAACTTGGCCTTTGGAGCAGACCAGTTCAACCCCAAAACAGAATCTGGAAAGAGGGGAATCAATAGCTTTTTCAATTGGTACTTCTTTACCTTTACCTTTGCCCAGATGGTATCTGTTACACTCATTGTGTATGTGCAATCCAATGTGAGCTGGGCTATAGGTTTAGGAATTCCAGCAATTCTGATGCTCATTGCATGTGCACTCTTCTTCATGGGTTCAAAAATGTATGTGAAAGTGAAAGCCACTGGTAGTCCCATGACCAGTGTGGTACAGGTTTTAGTGGTTGCTGTTAAGAGAAGGGGGTTAAATCCACCAGAACAACCATCGTTGTCCCTCTTCAACCATCTGCCAACTAGTTCTATCAACGCCAAGCTTTCTTACACAGACCAATTCAGGTAACCAACTTCAAAAATTTTGCATTTGATGGTCATTTGGACCAATTGGGTGTAAAAATTAACCAGTCAAATTGATAACTTTGGCAGATTCCTTGACAAAGCAGCAACTGTGACCCCCCAAGACCAAATTAACCCAGATGGATCTTCTGCCAATCCATGGAAACTTTGCACAATGCAGCAAGTGGAAGAAGTGAAATGCGTGGTGAGAGTGATTCCCATATGGGCTGCAGCCATCATATACTATATCGCTATAGTCCAACAGAATACTTTTGCAGTCTTTCAAGCCCTTCAATCCGACAGGCACCTTGGAAACACCAATTTCCAGATCCCAGCTGCATCCTACGTTGTCTTCTTGATGCTGAGCTTGACCATTTTTATACCCATCTATGACAGAATAGTTGTTCCGTTCCTCCGAAAGATCACGGGAAAAGAAGGCGGCATCACAATCCTCCAGAGGATAGGCATTGGCATATTTCTCTCCGTAATTACCATGATAGTATCTGCCTTGGTGGAAGAGCGTCGAAGGACCATAGCTCTAACCAAGCCAACAATAGGAATTGTACCAAGAAAAGGTGCAATTTCCTCAATGTCAGCTCTATGGTTGGTTCCTCAACTCGTACTTGCCGGATTAACTGAAGCGTTTGCTTCAGTTGGCCAAGTTGAATTCTACTACAAGCAATTCCCCGAGAACATGAGAAGCATTGGAGGGTCTCTTTTCTACTGTGGCATGGCAGGTTCAAGTTATTTGAGTAGTTTCCTGATATCAATAATTCATCGGACCACAAGGGAGGCTGCAACCGGAAATTGGTTACCAGAAGATCTTAACAAGGGAAGATTGGATTACTTTTATTACACAATAGCTGCTCTGGGGGTATTGAACTTTGGCTACTTTCTAGTATGTGCGAAATGGTATAAGTACAAAGGGGTTAGCAAGGATACCCTTGAAGTCAACCTAGGATCTACACTACCTCAAAAAACTACTGTTTGATAATCAAGTTCATTGGTAATCAAATTCACTCTAGGCTCCCAATTCATGTATGAACCATATCACACGGCAATATTATACAGTAGTAGGCTATATAGTACCTAGAATAACGTCCTTGCTGTTTGGAATTTGTATGATGATGCATTATGCAGTAGCTTTGTGTAGGACCAAACGAGAGGATACAAATTCCCCTGTTCTTTTGAAGAGTTTGCTTATATTGGTAAATCAGGGTATGTAACATAGAAATGAAACTTGTATCTTTTCCTTAAAAAAACTAGTCTAATAAGTCAGTGATTACATTTATAATGGTATTAACTTTCCTCAACGGCCCTCAACCATAAATATCAATTCAAAAAAATAAATGATTTGAATATTACTGATAACTTCTCTTTTTCTGCGCATGTGGACCACAATGAAACATTGTCTTTGGCTTTTGCCCCCGCGAGAGGTCCAAGACCGATACATTGCCCCCACAGGAAAAAAGAATTACAAAGCAGTGGCTTGACATTCTCATTTCACATTCACACTACACCATGTCTTGTACTTCTTTCATTTTCTAAAGGTTGAGATCATCAGTTGATAATAGCAGTGGCTTTTACTTCTCGGATCCAACAACCAATACTCATTTATTTGGCTGGTTAGGGGCGAAAAACTCTTTTGTTTGATTACTACGCCACGCTAACAGATTAAAGTCATTTAATATTAAAAAATGTCATAAGCTTATAAACTAATATGAAAAGGCTAATTCTAATATTAGCTAGCTTGCATTTATTATTGCAGAGTACTACATTAGCTCTAGTCCAAGAGTACTTAACAAGTACTTAGAGTCGACCACATTATTCTTTTTTGTCACTATATCATATCCGAAATCATACTCTATGTTACATTAATCATTGATATGTCATTTTTTACTACTAATAATATTATTTTAAATCGTCATCTTCTACATTTTTTTTTTCATTCGGTTGCCTTGAATCAAATCAATCAATCAATCAATATATATATATATATATATATATATCATATACTATATAATAAAAGTTAAGCTTATAAGTCGTGATTGCACCAAGTGGCTTCACTAAATTGCATAAATTTTTTAAGTTTTTAGATTTTAAGAAAAAATATATACAATTTTTCTTCTCCTATAATTTCTAAGTTGATAGAAATATTTATTTGATTACAATTCAAATTCTTCATCTAATTCATCTAATCCTTATTTTTTTACATGTAGTGTATTATAAAAATAAATAAATAAAACAGCAACTTTCTTATTGCAGTAATTTTTAGATAAAAACAACATTATATTTGTTCTTATTAATTTCTTTGAATAAAATAACAATAAATGTTCTAACAAAACGTGCAACCTACAATAATTGTTTTCTAAAATTTCAAAAAGAGATTAAATTTAGTTAGTTGATCTATCTAAAATATTATCAACAAAGGCTAAAATTGATAGGATAGAATTACCTAAAAAAAAGGACAGAATTTCAAAAAATAAAAAATACATAAAATAAAGTAAATAAGATTGAATAAAAATAAATAATAAAAAAAAAAAAAAGATAGAATTGAATACTATTGTGTATCAACATACGTTCACTTTTCTTAATTGTTTAAAGTTCCTTTTTTTCGGATAAATATGCATTTTATGTCATCCTTTTTCCTAATGATCAAGTAACAAAAGAAAGTTGATAGTTTTTAGACCCCTTAAAACACAATTGATTTAACCTAGGTAATTAGCCAAGTTGTTACTTAGTCCAATTTAACAAATCTAGGTTATCACAATCACAAAGATCATATCATGCAAAGCAGCGGAAAGATAAATAACACAAGATATGATCACCCAGGAAACCAAACCAGTAAAAACCTGGGGAGGATTTGACCTACCTATCCTCAAGGTAAACTTGAATCCACTATCTTGAAAGAATCGAAATTCATATAATAAGACTTACAAGCCCCCACGCTCGACTTCTTATTGCTACCAACCAGTAGAACTTACAGACACGACCACATGCAAGCTCCGAATCCACGGACTCCCTCTTTCTTGGATTCACCACTAGATACAAGCACACCCGCTTGTGTTTTCTTTAAACTTCAATGGCAGCAACCGAGTTGATCATCAAGGTGTAGATAATATCTTCTCCTTGAAAACCCTAAGTTTGTGTAAAGGAAAGCTCCTCTAGATCTCACAAGAGATTTACACAAACAGCAATATAAGCAACACTAAAATGTGGCTAGGGTTTGTCTTTTATACTTAGGACAAATTAAAAAACCTAAAACATTTTAAACAACTAGGGCTGAGTTGGAAATCTGCAAAAAAAACATTCTGCCCGAGATTCGATCGATCGAGCCTAAGCTTCGATCAATCGAGCCAGGCCGAAATGCATAATACTTTCTGCATTAGCTCGATTCCAACTTTACATAAAATGTACAACTTTGAGCAAGACTAAAATACTTCTAAACATATTGTTTTGATCATGGTTTGCCAACAATACACATTAGAGTTCTAAATACACAAATACCTAAGTCTTTAGAACCTAACAAACTCCCCCTTTGGCAAACCGTGACAAAACACAATTAGAAGCTCAAAATTTACAAAATAAAAGCCTTTTACACAAATAATGCTCATAAAACAAATTCAATCCTAACTACTATCCATCAGTTGCAAGTGCAGACAACAGCTCAATTAAATCAACCTGTATATTTCCTGAAACACTAAACAAAATGCATAACCACATGTGTGGAAAAAATACAAGTAAATAAAGTAAATTCTTGATTTCAAACAACACATAATAAAGACATATATCAATGAATAACTCATAAATATAAATCAATAAACAGTTGAAAACAAGAAACATATAAGGTAACAAAAAAAAAAAAAAAACCACTCCCCCTAACATGAATATCCCATCAAAAACATGGCAAGAGCTAAAAAGCTAAAATACAATGTGAAGCACCTAGATACAATCTAAACTCCACAAGCTCCAACCAACAAAATACTCTCCCCCTAAAAACAAAAACTCTACAATGTACTCCCCCTTTTTGTGACGGAATGCCAAAGGGCAAACAAAATCCATCATCAAAAGGGAGGTGGTATGGAAGAACGTCTAAACTATGCCAACTCCGCACGCAAGGCACGAATCTCATCGAGCACGTCCACCAAAATCTGTCCATGAGCCGCCTGAACGGTTAAGACATGATCCAACGTACGACGAATGTCTGAATCATCCAAAGTAGTCAGTGGAGGAACATCAGCATCAGCAGTAGCAGCACCAGATGTCTCAGCAGCATCAGCACCTGTAGAAAAGGAAGGAGGGGGAACAGCACTAGATGACGAATCTCTAGGACGCGAAGGAGCAACTCTCAAGTGAGCAACCCTCTGTCTAAGAAAGGTGGCACCTATAGGGACAACGACATGAATAAACTCACCAGAAGGGAAACCATCCAGACCCAAAAACAGCAAAATCCTATGAATGAAAATAGGATGAATAAATGCATGCCCTATGGCAGAACTCCTATGAACCTCGTTCAAAAAACGAAGGAACAGATGTGGGAAACTGATAAACACACCAAAAACGAACGCATATAAAAACACACATTGCTCTAGTGGGATGGTATGGAGATGAGAAATAGGCCACAACAAATGACACGCTATCCTAAAGAAAAGATAGGCAATCTCGGTAAGCTCAGCGGACGTGATCCGAGGATCAGAACCCCACTGGATAGATGACCCAATGATGTATGACATGACAACATCTAAGGGAGGAGACTCATCATAGGGATAGTCAGGCTCCCGAACAACCGGAACCCCAAGAGCCTTAGCCACTACCCGAGGAGTAATGGTGAACTCAACACCTCGTATCCAACTCCTAACAAGGGTGTTGGAATCATAGACGTGGCAAGAGAGATTCGAGAAGAACTCTCTAATCAGGGCGGTCAGGAGTGGATGATCTATCTCTAAGAGAGGCAATCAACCTCTAGACTCAAAGTTAGCCCTAATGGCCGGATCAATCTCATCTAAAATCACAGTACGCTCAGCCCAAATCTTACGCTTACAGTTCAAAGTCTCAAAGGCCTCTCTACTTTTATCATTCCTAAACACCTCACTCCTAGAGGGAGACTCAGAGGAAGTGGAAAGGGTCCTATAGGCTCTAGTTTTCCAAGGCATGGTGCTAGGATAAGGACCAAAACACAAAGTAAAGGAACAAAAACACAAAAAACATACCAAGGGCAGACTGCAAGTTAGCACAAGAAAGAAATATAGAACAAAAACTATATGATGCATGAACAATTTAAATGACATGATGCATGTCCTAATGCAGTGCAATTAAGTTCAAATAAGTTCAAATTCACAAAATTGGCTTGAGCATAGAGTTTCTAGACAAAAACCCCAAAATTTTGAAAAACCACTTGATCAATTTGAAAGATATTGACTAATTGATCATCATACAAGATAGATTTCAGAAAATAATGACCAATTACATCAATTGAATAAGCCAATTTCATCAATTTAGCCAAATTTGAACAAAATCCCCAATTCGGGTTAATTACAAGCCCTAGAATTTTCAATTTTGCACAAAGCCCCAAATTGATCAAATTAACCAACATATATCATGAATATAAAAATATAGGAACAAAACCCAATGATCAATTTCAGAAAAAGAGGATTGATTCAACAAAAATCCCAATTTTGAAAAGTTCCGAAAATCCCATTAAAATGCATGAGTTTATGCATGAAAACATGAAAATAAATACAAAAGGGAGGGTATAAAGGTCTTACCGGCCTTGGGAGAGAAAAACCTTGCAAAACGTTTGGCCAAAAACGACAAAAAATCCTCAATGGAGCCTTGCCAAGTCGGAGAGAGAGAGAGGAAAGTTTGAAAAAGTTTTGAAAAAGTAGATGAACAAGTCAAATTTGAGTTTTTTTAAAAAACCTGATTCACGAGTTTCGATTGATCGAAAAACAGCTTCGATTGATCGAAACAGATAGAGACTCGTTAATACAATTTTAAAAATTTTCAATTAGTTTCGATCGATCGAAACAGACAGAGGCTCTCTAAAACATTTTAAAAAAATTTCGATTGATCGAAAAATAGAATGGATCAATCGAAACTGGCAGAGGCTCACTAAATTTGTGGAAAAACACAGTTTTTGAAAAAAAATTCAGAAACAACTCAAAGCATTGAAATTGAAGAACAAAATGCATGAGTATGTGATGATATGATTTTCAAAAACAAGAATTTAAGCCCAAAATTCCCAAAATCAAAATTTCTTGCATTCTCCATAAATTTTCAAACATCAAGTTAATTTTGCACAAAATTCAAGATATTTACAAAACTTGGTTGGTCAGACCATAAACACACACAAGAACATGTACAATGTTTAACAAAGAGTAACTTGTGTACTGTGTGCAACTAACAAAAGTTTGAGATACATGTGAGGTGATATGTGAATAGCAATCAATCACAAAGTCTACAAAATTCATCACAAAGAATTTAAAAGAGATTATCACCTAAAGAGTTACATCATATAACTCTCACATCTCCTAGATCATAAGCTTGCAATCATGTAAGTTTTTTGAATTTTTGCCTCATAATATACACACCAATTTTAAGTCATGTGATTTTGGCATCAAGCATAATAATACATACCAATTTTAAATATTAAGTAATTTAAACCGAGGTTTCACCTTATGTTCTTTTTGTGCATGTGCTACACTTTCTCGAGTACAAAATCTTATGATATGCACTAAGGTGTTCATGATTGGCTAGGAAACAGTGGTAAGATGGTTATTTATACCTTTCTCTAAAAGTTCAAGTCCGACAGTCAAAAACATGTGACTTCAAGATTAAGACAGAGTAATCAAAAACCATAAACATCTTTCTCACACAACATGCACTACAAAGTTTCAACTAGTAAAGTACAATAAGTAAGCTCATCAAAGCTAAACAAGGTACAAAAGACATGTTATGTGAAAATAAATTGACCAATCTTATTCTCAAAAACCAAGAAGAATAGTACAAAACACAATTTGCTTCCTTTTTCTTCCCTTTTTCCCTTTTTTTTTTTTATTAAAAAAAACACCTAGAATGAAATGCATGAATGTTATGCAATGCAAATCTTAGAAAACAAAACCAAAGAACAATGGTCACAAAGGGTAGAGTAATGAAACACAAGGACCATGTCAGAAAGACTCAATTAGTTCAAGTCTTTTGCATCCAAAACCTTTTAGATGCACCATGAGCATTGGAGTTCTTATTCACATGGGAATGATTACCAACTCCAGGATTGAAATAAAGGTTTAAAGTCTTTACCAATTCACCAATAAGTACCATAGGATCTTGTGCTTAAGGCACAGGTACTTTTGGTTTGTTTACTCTCTTTGCAGCTTGCAGCTTATAACAATTTGGACGTATGTGTCCAGACTTTCCACAAAAGTGACAAACCCATGCAGGTTTATCTTGTGTCTTGTCCTTAGATAGGGTAGGCTTCTTAGACTTAGATTCTTTTAGATCAACCCTAATCTTCCTAGATGATGAAACTTCTATAGGTTTGACAACCTCACTCACAGGGGGTTTGACAGTTTCACTCACAATCTCACTCACTAAAGGTTCAAAAGAAGATGAAGGGACAAAGTTTGTGGAATGGGGAGCAGACACAGAGATGCTTTCAACATAACATAATCCAGATTTGTCAGAATGAGACTTTTGAACACTCAACATTTGATCAAGTTTAAAACTAGTAGATCTAGTAATAGATAAATCAAGTTCCAAATATTTAACTTTATCAAGTAAAAGCATATTCTTAGTTTTCACATTGTTCAAAAGTTCATTAGCGTCAAACAGTTTTACAAGCAAATTCTTCTTATCAAGCTCAAGAGATTCAATTTTCTTCAGGCCAAGTTCAACATTCATAGCATCCTTTGCAGCAACTTTGCAAAGTTTATTATAGGCCTCTTGAAGATCCGCATCTTTAGAGAATTCCCCATCAGAAGGGTTCTTCAACAGATATGCTCTCATTGACTACAGCAGTAGCGGTGAAAGTAATGAAGTTTCCATCCTCATCACAATCAGACTCATTATCAGAAACTTCACCATCACTAAGGGTTACGGCCATAGCCTTACCCTTAGACTTCAAATAGGTAGGACATTCAGATTTTATGTGATCATACCCTTGACATCCAAAACACTGAGAACCCAAAGAATTATTAGAAGATTGACCTACTTTTTCTCTAGGTTTATCATTATTGTTAACCTTAGTGGGATCATGCTTCCTAAAGTTTCTATGTTCAGCAGTGTTCGTGTCTCTTGCCTTTCTGTTACTATTCCTGAGAAAGTTTCTAAAATTTTTGGCAAGGTAAGCAATCTCTGTAGTAGAGAGCTCATCATCAAATCCACCACCTTCAACATCATCAACTGACTTAAGAGCCATTGATTTGGATTTGGTAGTTTTGGGTAGATCCAACTCATAAAATTGAAGAGATCCTACAAGTTTATCAA
Source organism: Quercus robur (assembly GCF_932294415.1). Lineage (NCBI taxonomy): Eukaryota > Viridiplantae > Streptophyta > Magnoliopsida > Fagales > Fagaceae > Quercus > Quercus robur. The sequence continues at coordinate 42,830,486 of NC_065543.1, forward strand.
TAAGGATGGAGTCCACATCCTTACTTTCAGTAATGGTAGTCACCTTGAGTCTAAAGTCTTCAGTTAAAGATCTAAGAATCTTCCTAACAATTTTAGGTTGATCATAGATTTCACCCAAGTTAAAAGCAGAATTAACAATATCATTCAATTTAATATAGAATTCATCAAAAGATTCATCATCAGACATCCTAATGCTTTCAAATTTAGAAGTCAATTACTGCAATTTATTGATTTTGACAGCCTTTATGCCTTCATGCCCAGTCTGGAGGATATTCCAAGCAGTATGAGCAACCTCAACATTAGAAATTCTCTTAAATTCCTCCATAGAAACAGCGTTAAAGATAACATTCATAACCTTGCTATTAAACTCAGCTGCTTCTTTTTGAGAAGTTTCCCACTCACTAACAGGAGTAGTGGGCTTCTCCCATCCGTATCCAACGGAGTTCTAGAATCTCTCATCAATCGATTTCAAGAATGCTTTCATCCTTACTTTCCAATAAGCATAATTATTCCCATCAAAGTCTGGAGGAATAACTAGAGAGTGTCCGTGTTCCATGACAACAGGGGTCAAGGATCAGCTCAATGATCTAAAGATCAACAACAAGAGAGCAACTCGCTCTGATACCACTTGATAGTTTTTAGACCCCTTAAAACACAATTGATTTAACCTAGGTAATTAGCCAAGTTGTTACTTAGTCCAATTTAACAAATCTAGGTTATCACAATCACAAAGATCATATCATGCAAAGCAGTAGAAAGATAAATAATATAAGATATGATCACCCAGGAAACCAAACCGGTAAAAACCTGGGGAGGATTTGACCTAGCTATCGTCAAGGTAAACTTGAATCCACTATCTTGAAAGAATCGAAGTTCATACAATAAGACTTACAAGCCCCCACACTCGACTTCTTATCGCTACCAACCAATAGAACTTACTAACACAACCATGTGCAAGTTTCGAATCCACAGACTCCTTCTTTCTTAGGTTCACCACCAGATACAAGCACACCCGCTTGTGTTTTCTTTAAGTTTTAATGGCAGCAACCGAGTTGATCATCAAGGTGTAAATAATATCTTCTCCTTGAAAACCCTAAGTTTGTGTAAAGGAAAGCTCCTCTAGATCTCACAAGAGATTTACACAAACAGCAATATGAGCAACATTAAAACGTGGATAGAGTTTGCCTTTTATACTTAGGACAAATTAGAAAACCCTAAAACATTTTAAACAACTAGGGCTAAATTGGAAATCTACATAAAAAAACATTCTGCCCGAGATTCGATCGATCGAGCCTAAGCTTCGATCGATCGAGCCAGGTCGAAATGCATAATACTTTCTGCATTAGCTCGATTCTAACTTTACATAAAATGTACAACTTTGAGCAAGACTAAAACACTTCTAAACACATTGTTTTGACCATGGTTTGCCAACAATACACATTAGAGTTCTAAATACATAAATACCTAAGTTTTTAGAACCTAACAAAAGTAGTATTTGATTTACAACTACAACTACATTTGTGTCTATCTAAAATGTTATCAACAAAGCCTAAAATTAATAGGATAGAATTATCTATATATAAAAAAGGATAGAATTTAAATAAAAAAGAGAGATAAAAAATACGTGAAAGGAAAAAGATAGAATTTAAATATTGTATATCGAACTACATTTTTTTTTTTTTTTTTGCTACGTTTCTTTTTCTTTTTCTTTTTCTTTTTCTTTTTTTGGATAAATTTGCATCTTATGTCAACTTTTTCCTAATAATAAAGTTTAAAAAAAATAAATAAGTATTTTAGTTTCACCTAAACTCCTTCTTTTTGTTCATATCATCTTTTTCACAACCTAAAATTCTCTCTATATATAAACACAGTTTTTTAGTATATTATTCTTCCTACTACGAACCTTACAATTATTTGCTATATTCTTCCCTTTTTCTCTCTACCCTACCTACAACCTAGCTATAACTTATAATCATTTGAATAAAATCAATACTACACAAATTATTCAAATATTAAAATAAGACATAAAAATTAAATTTCTTTTAGGTGTACAAGTACAATTTATTTTTTAATCTTAAATTTTGAATTAATTCTTTTAGGATGATCCCTTTTCATAAATGAATACAGATTATAAAAAAAAATTATAAAAGTTTTTATTGGTCATTGTAATTAGATATATTATATATAAGAACGAATATACAAAATTCATTTATTTTTTAGATTTAAAAAAAAATGGATATTTTTTTGGTTTTATCTTACACACACACAGAGAAAGAGAGATCTCATTAATAATTGTTATACTTTTTTACAATTTGCCATAGTTTTTAAAATATTTTATAATATTTGTTTTTTTTTAAAAAAAATATCAAACTTGAAGACATAATATACATCTTCCATGTAACTTATTTTTTTTTTTTTTTCATTTTATTTGTTATTCAATTTAATTATATTATCAAAAAAAAAAATTTAAGCCGTGCAACGCACAGGTATAATACTAGTATATATATAAAAGAAGAGACCTCATGCAGAAGTACATGAGGTCCCGCCATGTGATGCTCTAATGTTGCATTTAGCCTTTTTTACCTCTTTTTATTTATTTTTTTTTTTTTACTGTTACTCAATAAATCATAATAACTTCTTTTTACTGTTATATAAATTTAGCATTTTTTAACTCTTTTTATTTATTTATTTATTTTTTTACTGTTACCCAATGGATGATAGTAACTTCTTTTTACTATTATATAAATTCAGCATTTTTTTTACCTCTTTTTATTAATTTCTTTTTCTTTTACCCAATAGATCATAGTAACTTCTTTTGACTATTATACAAAATATGAGCTGCTCTTAACAATTACATTAAAAGTTATTCTCTACAAAATGGACTACCTTTTAAAAATAAATCAAACCTTATGAAAAACCCAAACCCAGTTATTACCTTACATATTATGACCCAAGTCTAACCCTTCTCACATGTAAATTAAAGTCAAAACTCTTATTCACTTACAAATTCTCTTCCTCCTCCCCTACGTATAGATAAAACTTCTAGAAAATCTCATTTTCTAGAAATCATGTCTTCATTTTTTTCCCAATTTCAATTCAATACGCTTTTGTCTATTAATAATGTTCTATGCAATTTATGCAGGCAAATTCTCTTTGTCATCGACCAGTGCAACAAAAATATATATAAATCTTGAGATTCCTAAAGTTGCTAAAATAATTGACAAATGCATATTTCTAAAATTTATAATAACAAAAAAGTCTAATAGAGAGCATATACTATATCACAAAATGCCATTTACTTAATATTTTCTTTAAAAAAATTCAATGATAGGAGCGGTCAAAAACATGATCCTATACAAGAAATACCAAAAGTATATGCAAAACAATTTTCATAGAAGGATTTATCTTTAAAGAATATGAAAACAATAGTAAAGATAAAATGCATTGAACGAGATCCTACAAAACAAGTTTGTTAATTTTAAATTATATTCATCATTTACTTTAAAAAATAATACATCATATTATTTACATTAAAAAAAAATAATACATATTAATTTCAAAATTCATTGCAAGTTGCATCTGCTAGGGTATTGCAACAATAAGTAACATTGATACAACAATGGGTTGATATTACATTTCATGCATGCTTTGTGAAAGGAATGTCAAACCACAAGTAGGATCATTTTGGTGTGCAAAATGTGAAACAAAAACAAATCTTTCTATTCCAAGGTTAAAGGCACTCACATTAACTACATATTCTCTAAATATTTATAATATATTCATCTTACTATAACTACTATATACATATAATTGCAAACTACTTTAGATACAAGATTCAAACTAAAGTTTTTGATGCAATTGACAAAACAACTTTTGTGATATTTGATCAAGATGCCGAGAAAATCTTAAATAATATTACAAGAGATCTTACTGAAAAACAAACAGAGATGCAACTTATTTAAATTATTGTAAAACTATTGATTTTAGAGATAGAATCCCACATGATTTGAAAAAAAAAAATGGATTTTCCTACTTCAATCTAAAGAATGGTTTTGAAAATTACATAGTTGTTAAGATTTTTGATGCACCTTCAAATGACAAAAAGGTATGGAAGGAAAAAAAAAAATATATATATATATATATATATGTACACACACACACACACAATTCAATATGGTATATTAATTCTTTTTGCTGCACTATTCAAAAATTAACCAAAAATATATATAAAAACATTTACAAAAAACTGTTACATCATTGAAATTTAATATGAATGCAAATACCTACTAAAAATCATAGTGAGACAGTCCAAACTTTGTAAAATCCAATCAATAATCTCCTAGTGCCAATTCATTAGTGATTAACATAAATGATGCAACAAAAGGAAAGAGTGATGGAAGCTCAAAAATTGAACAAACATGGACGGACTAAACTTCAAACATTGAAGATCATGAAGAAATAGATGATGATAACATATCCCTCAACAAGCTTTACAAGCGTCACCATACTGCGATATTACTCCAAAGTTGTTTTAATTATTAATAAAATAATTATAATAGATATGTGTGTGAAATTTATAATTACTAACAAAGTTTTATAATAAATATTTATAATATATATATATATATATAACATTTTCCAAAAAAAAAAATTACATAAAACATTACAACATTATCAGTGTATCGCACGAGCAACTTACCAATATATATAAAAGCAGAGACCTCATATAAGAGAGCAGAAAGTTCTACCATGTGGTGTTCTCTTTAACAAGAAATTTGTTCACATAAATTCTTTACTCAAGTGCCATAAAGACTAATTAAAATTCAAAAGATAATTCCCATGAAAAAAATACTCAAAAGATAAGAACTCTTTACTTTCTTAGATTCATTGTATCAGGACATTTTTCAAGTGCTACATTATAGATAATGACTAATTAAAATTTAAAAGATAAGGACTCTTTATTTTCTTGAGTTCATAGTTTCAATACTTTCCTCTCTCTCACAAAGCACAAACTTTTCATGTTTCCACTCACCATTTTCACCTCTTGCACTTCTGCTATTTTATATACACCTACTCATGGTCTTTCATCTTCATGCCATAGGTTAGGTGCTTTTTTATTTTGTTTTAGCCCTCACAATTTCTTGGTTTCTTTTTTATTTATTTTTTTTACTACTATTTAGTGTGGTATTGGTATGAGCCTCGACCATAAAGTAAAAATGATGATAATTTTGGAGTTTAATTTCTTTGTTGTGAATCAAGATTATCTCAACTTTAGTTGCAACCTTAAGTTTAGTTACAGCTATTCAGGAATAGTGTGAAATGGTGTACAAATCACAATCATATTGTGAGTTCTCTCCATCAAAGCTACAATTAGGTAGTTCTTCACATAATTTTTATGTTCTTTCTCATGTATCTTTCACGTATAATACTAATCCACCTATATTTTTTTGATTACTTTTGTTAGTGCTGTAAATTATAGTTGTTGTGGTTTGTTAGGATTAGTTTCAAATTATTTAATTTGTTGTTATGGTTTTGATGGACGATTGTAAGTTAATTAGTGTGCTCTACTTCTCTATGTAAAGACAAAGCTCATGTATAAAATTAATAATACAAGATTAGTTCTCCCACTTTTAGCTTAAACTTTTCTTGAATTTTAGCATTCTCTTTGTTTTTTGTTTTTTTTTTTTTTTTAAAGGATGTAAAAGCCATATTAGAGGCGATTAAATATTGATAAATGGAAGTATATTTAGCCAATTTTTCTTTGTTTGATTACGTTCTCTTTATGTTGGTACACAAATGATTTTGTTTCATTTAGATTACAAACAAAGTGTTTGAGATTGGGGTCTTGGGATTTGGTGGTGAGAATGAAGTGGTTAAAGAAGTGTTCGGTTTTAGAAATAAAGTCTACCTTTTATCTAGATGTTATTTTATTATTTTAAATATTAAATTTATAATTTGGTGTAAACTCCTAGAAATTTTTAATAACTATGTAATTACAATATCATATATATATATATATATATATATATAAGTAAAGAATATGCACTCAATAGTCGGAAACTACTTCTAAGATTTTTTTTTTTTAAAAAAAATTATAAAATATGAATTTAAGAAAATTAAATTTCAAAGCATTCAACAATATTATGGGAAACATCATTAATACTATATAACAAAATAATTACTATGGGTCTTAAAAAATTAAAAATTATTTTCAAATGAAATTACCAAGCATCCACGCATCATGTGGGAAATTATTTAGTTTATTTTTAATGCATGGTTAATCCAATTTATGATGCATGCAACTCTTTACAGCCAAAACCAACTGATCCTTGCAAATGTATAATAAAATTTTGATTTGAAAATGCGACTTAAACAGTATTGATTAGGAGTAAAGCTTTCATCCAGATCCTTAAGAACTAGACAATACACCAGATGAACATGTGACCATTTTAGAAAACATGTCTTGACTATCACTATATGTCTTCTCCAATTCACAAAGCACCGGAGATAGACCAACGCTAGAATTGTGACTTTGTTATAGCATATTCGGGGAGTATACACCCAAGTTATAAAATAATTTTGGGACTTTGTGACTTGTGAAGAAGGGAAGTAGATTTAGTCTTTTAGACGTGGATTAATTGACACTAGGTTTCGTCAATATCAGATATTTTTGCAGAGAAAATGTTCACACTGTGAGACGGGACACCAGATGAACATATGACCATTTTAGAAAACCTGTCTTGACTATATGTCTTCTCCAATGCACAAAGCACCGAAGATAGACCAACGCTAGAATTGTGACTTTATTATTGCATATTCGGGGAGTATACACCCAAGTTACAGAATAATTTTGGGACTTTGTGACTTGTGAAGAAGGGAAGTAGATTTAGACGTTTAGACGTGGATTAATTGACACTAGGTTTCGTCAATATCAGATATTATTGCAGAGAAAATGTTCACACTGTGAAAACAATTTCCTACCTAATAATTACAGAAACAACTGAATAATACCTTAGCCGTTTTCTTCTTTTTCACACCTTCACCTGCATACCTTTACTTCTCAAAATGACTTGTTCAGAACTTTCAACCTGACACTATCAGTATGTCAAGGTCCACGCAGCAGACTACACGAGTTAAACGACACTACTGCAAGTCAACATCTGGAAAACGCAAATTGAACTTTACCACCGCTACAAGTTGAAGGAAACTTCAAAAAAAAAAAAACCCACAAGTAGGAAAGCGTTATACGTCTTTGACTTAAATTTTGTAAACAACCAACATTCAATGTCCCATGTCACATCATGCAATTATAAATCATATAAGAATTTAGAATAGCGTTCAAGACACTTAGTTCAGTCCCACTCAAAACCGATTTGACCGAAACTGGTGTTGAGTGGGACTAAACAGAGTGTCTTGAACGCGTTTAATGTCAAGCTTCAAGCAGTAATTTCAGGTGTAGTTAATTTGAGCGTGATCACCGGCCTAAATAAGCTGATTTCATTTATAATTTTCCAGCTTGATTAGAACAAGTTAAGCTTATCGGATAACTATATCATGTTTCAACTGCATATAGTCTATTTCTCACAACAAATGAGTCCCACATAATAGGTGAGTTCTACTTAATGTTATAAATAGCGTTTCAGACCAATTTCGGTTTGCCCATTGAAACAGAATGTTTCAATACCAACCTATTTTGATGTATCATTTCAGGATATTTGGAAATTATCGCTATTTAATAATAAAAAATATATATTATTAATTTAAAAAACCATATAAATTATTAAGGATTTTAAAGAAGTTATAAGTACATATTTCAACTAATATGTAATCTTTAAGTCCAAATAATAATAATAATAATAAGTATTAGTTCAATCATTTATAAAATATTATAAGAGTAATAATATGAAAAAAAAAAAAAAAAAAAAAAAAAAAAAAAAAAAAAAACCAAACCAAACAACTAGATGTTAATGGTTGGTGGAACAGTGGAAGAGGGTTAAAACTTAAAAAAGGCAGGAACATTCTATTGTTATTGTTAGTCACGTGGGGCTCCCAACAACAAAAACAAAAAAAAAATTCAAATTTTAAAACACAATTGGCAAAAGAGGAGTATCACGTGGAAAATTTTAAATCAAAGGACTAGCATTTAAGAACATCCACAGTCGTGGAGCCAAATTTTTAGCTTTTTATCACCATAAAAAGTCACTTTATCTATTTTAAATTCTCACATCCAATAGCAGTGATTTTATTTTAACTTTTAATATAATAAAATAATATAAACACTACAATAAAATAATATTTCATTCAACCATCAAAATATAACCACAACTACCATCAAATCACTGCACATAGACACGAGACACACTAAGAAAGGAAAAGTAGTGTGAACGCAAAAACATGGAAAGAGGAAAAGTAGTGTGAACGCAAGATGAAATGCAGAAGAAAGAATAAAAAATAAGAAAAGTAATGTGAACACAAAATAAAAAAATAAATTTATCTTTCAGCTCAAGTGCACAACCAAAAATAGCTGTGCACAGTAGCTATAGAGCCAAATAATATTGCTTTGGCTACTATTGCTAAGCAAGAGTAAGGAGGCTAACAAATACATTACCTGTACAGCACACAAATGGATTGAGATCTGGCACTTGATGCAATTGATTCAATCTCAACCATTAAATAAAATATATTAAAGGAAAGTTAAAAAGTTAAAAATGTGAAAAAATTTGTGAGAAATCCCACCCAAATAAAAAAGGTAAGGTAGATTGGCAGGACCGAAACCCACTGAATAAAAAAAGAAGAAGAACCCACCAGAAGAAGAAGAAGGGGGTCTGAAAACCAGAGGAAAAAAAAAAGGTAAGATTTCTCCTCTTCTTTTTTTAAGCTGAAATTTGACCCAAGGTAGAATGGGGGTATTATGGTTCCGGTTCGCATGCCGGTGCAAAATATTCCGGCTATTCTGGCTGAAACAAAACGGAATCAATAACAATGGTTCTACTTTTGGACTCCTCTATTGTGAGAGGGGCCTTAAGTAGTCTCGAAGTAGTACTCTGGACTCTCACAAAAAGGGTAGGCCCCATATGTAAGTCCTATTATGGGGCACCTCTTTTGTGAGAGCCCAAAGCACTACTTCGGTACTACCTAAGTTTTTCCCACGAGAGAGGGTGCAATGTGCATGTAAGATGTAACTAATACATGCTATAAACAATACATCCTACTAGACAGTTAGCAAATTAAGAATAGTAGCGTATGAAATTATAAATGGAAAATGAAATGAAAAGTGAGAGGCTCTATAAGACTACGTTATTGTTGATTCAAAATAAATAAGACTACGTTACTGTAGCAATCAAGAGAAATCTTTTGATAATCTTTCTCTTGATTGCTACAGTAGAAATCACAGCATCACATAGCACTAACATATAATTAACACTTGAACGTTAAACTAGCTTTCGAGGAAGGTTGACTCATGAACCGCTCAGGCATGACATCCACGAAAACCATCTTTTTACATGATGCAATTTAATCAAGCAAACAATTAAATGCTGAAACAAGGTTTTGCTTGACGCTTGCAGCGACAAAAACAGTTTAACTAACAGGTTCATGTACCCCAGTCAACTTATTTCCGGTGGTTATTTGTATGATGTGAGACAAAAAGTTAAAAGTTAACTATTTTCAAAAAGATTAAAAATTAGATATTTAAAATAAAGATAAGATAAAAAGTTGAAAGTGGTAGCTAAACGGACACTAGAACATAACATTCATATATATAATTGGAAGTATGGCTTATAATCAAAACGAGCCAAGCCAAGTATTAAACATTCAAGATTGATTCCTTTATATTTATTTTGAACACAAATTGAACTCGAGCTCATTACCAAGCTAGATTACATGTTAATTTTATTATCAAATAAGCTTAAATTTATCAAAAGTTACTTGATTAACTTATTCTTTCTCCATACAAGCTTGAGCTTGTCCATGACAGGCCGGCTGGGAGCCATTTTGGTATTCTCCGAACATTAAACCGCACTGCATTTCTACGAATTTTTATTAGAAGGGTACGCGACCAGACCTCCAAGTTAAAATTCAAGGGTGTCGTGTGTCAACGAAACAGATATGATTCTGTTTTGTCAGCACTCAACAAAAGCAATGGGATTATAGCTGGCTCTTTTGGGCTGGGTATTGGTATGATAACTCACATCAATCAGCTACCAATACCATTCGATTTGAACGGGTATGAACATGGCTTAACCATGGGCTCAGGTTGACCAAATTCTCCATGCAAGCGATGCCATTCAACAGGACTTAAACCAGCCCCTATGCAGATTGACACCCCCAAGAACTCGAATTCAACGTTTGGGATTTGGGTTTATCTAGAACTTCAACAATTTCGCAAAAATTCTATTCATGTTCACAGTAATATGAAGTTAGTACCTCATTTTAATGGCCCATTTCAAATTTTAGAAGGCATTGACAAGGTGGCTAATAAATTGGTTTTACTGGCCATATCACGTTTACGCCATGTAGTTGGGGTTACAGCTATATTTCCCAAGTTCAATGACAAAATTACACCAATACAGAAACAAGCCTCAATTCCAAATTTTTGAGGTTGGCTCCTCGCTGGCCACGAGTATTCTTTTCCTCCGTTATGTTGTGTTAAATTAAATTCTCTGTTACTTTTTTAATTGTACTATCTCTCAAAATTACACCAGTATTCGAACCAAAATGATTCCTTGAATTCTGCAGGACTACTCTTGGTAAAAAAATGTCCTAAGAAGGTGGTTTGTTAGAAGGGCTTTCATGTCAAAGATGCCGAGTGGGAATGCTATATTGTTATAAAGAATCAGTTTCCTCACTTGAATCTCGAGGACAGGCTTCATCTTGAAGGGGAAGGGAATGTTGCGACCAAGACAGGGGAGCAAGCAGACAGCAACAATGGCAAGAATCTTGCAAGCGGGCTCGCGCAAGTGATGAGTGAAAAAGCTTGGATGAATGGATTAGGATTAGGATGAATGTTATCACTAGTCTATAGTTAGATTATCTCATCATTATCATTGCTTTGTATATAATTAGATAGAAGTTAGACTTATCTCATCTTTGTAGTCTGACTATTTATGAAAGCTGAGATGAAATACTAAGGCAAGCATATTAAATCAAATTCCATTCTTGTCTCTCATTCTAGGAGACCAACCTATCTACCGTTCACATCAAACTATCCCCAACGTTATCACATAAACCAAATCATAGATGGATTACTATTAGTTCCATAACTCCATTCTTAACAGATTCACTATCTTTATATCAAATAATGAACCTGTAATATATATATATATATATATATATATAATTTTTATAAGCTTACACAATTCAATCTCAATTTTATAATGGTCACCTAAACCTTTGCTTAAACTTGACTCATTTTCTAAATAAACACATATACGAACTTATTCTCATATGAAACCCAAACTGTTCATAGTTGTTCATGAACGGTTCGGTTCATTTTCAACCCTAATAGAAGGCATCCCCACACCAAAAAAAACAAAAGGATATGAAAGTAATGTTTTAAAATTTTAATATCCCCAAGCAAAAAATAATAATTATTCAACCGCCCCCAAGCAAAAATACTTGGTTCTACCCTTGAACCTTAGTATAGATCTATCCTTTTATAATTTAGTATAAGTTAATTAATAAATTGCCTGGCAAGAATAAAGCTTTTTAAGAATTGTTAAGTACTATAACCACCACCACTAGTAAGCAGCCTAGTAACTACAACTTCAAAAACCATGTTCAACAAGATCTTAACTAAGTAGTGATGTATTGCAGCTGATAGCAGGATAAAGGCCAGAAGAACATAAACCTTATTAATATGAACATTATATGCCATTAATATTATTAGCAGTTTTCTATCATGGGGCACTACAAGAGGTCATTTGAGAGGTGTCCAAAAAATCAAGAGAAAGAACAGATAGGAGCTGCTTGAGTGCTGAAAATGGATATTATAGTATCAAATATGAAGAAAAGTTGTTTGAAGGTTAACTCACAACAAGAGGTTCATTACATGTCTTTACTCTCAGTGCTAGTTGAAGCATCTTTAACAGTATTAGGTGAGATATCATAAATGATCTTCCTTAGACTGTGTATGCTTGCTGAATTGTGTCTATGTCCAGACCTTTCAGTCTCACCACTGATTCTACATGACCTTTCAGTGTATGGAGTTCTCTCAACCTGCACAGGGCCAATAGAATAATTCAAATCAGACAAGTGTCTAAATTGAGCCAGCACAAGATAAATACAGCACTTTAGAAGAATATATAAAATATGGAATATCCAAAGTAAAGTAAGTTAAATTTATAACTAAAGCCTATTCTTTTGCATGTGAAACATTTTTCGGAAAATGTTTTCCTCATTTTCAGGAGTTTAGGGCAGATGAAAAACTTGATCAAACCAAAATCATTTCCCATTGACCTATAAAAAAACCATTATAACCTCAAAATTTTTAAAAGGACCAAAATACTCTCAAAACTTTCAAAATGCCCAGTAAAAAATGTTCATTGTCCTCTTATGATGTTATTTGCAAAAAGAAAAAAGAACTCATCGAATACTTTGAAATTATTATTCTTGTGATGTAAGAATAATTTTAAAACAATGGCCATTGTCCTCTTTTTTTTATACGAAATTTTAAAACACTTCCTGTGTCAAGTTCAAATGACCAATTACTAAGATTGCGGCCTACCTTGCAATTTCCGCTCTTCTTTTGGCTTCTTCAGCCATTTGATTGAGTTCTGTGAAATGCGTTCGTTCAGTAAACATCTTCGTGTCAGGAGGTTGCAACCCATGCAATGTTCTCTGTGCATGTGCCCATTGAAGCTCACGTTGTTCCTTCCCAAAGTCCTTTTGTCTTGTAAAAGCAATCTGCATAACAAAGAAATCAATCAATAAGAACAGCTAGTAACAAAGACACCATAAAGCACTCCAACAAACCAGTCCAATTCATACCCTCTGTTCAATGACAAGATCCCAAGCTCTCCCACTCAAAGCATAGCGTATGAAGAACTTTATTAAATCAAGTGGGATGTAGAAGATGATGTTATAAAGCCATATCACGCCAGCCCAACCCCACCCAATCCCTTCAATTGCAGCAAAGCTCCAATTTGCATAGACCGCAATTACAGTGGCAATCTGCTTGCAGTGAAAGATTTAATTATCAACTTTTCCACTTAAACAATTACACAAAATCTATAATGAAATGAACAGGTAGTTATCTCACCAGCTGAGCAATAATGAAAGCTACTACAAGCAACATCCCAGGACGCTCAACGAAGGACCAACTTCTAGATCGTGTTACAAATATGAGGGCCTGACTAACGGTGCTCACTTGCAGATATATTGCTGAAGCAAGCTTTCGGAAGTCATCATGAGCAGTTTTCTCAAGGGTTGGCACCCCAAATACGCGCTGAAAAAGAGAAAATCACACAGGCATAGTGAGAAATTCAGATAGACACCTTCCCCCATTCTTCCCCCCCCCCCCCCCCCCCCCCCAAAAAAAAAGGGGGTTAGAACACATTTTTCATTGCTAGGGTCACCCAAGGACTGCTTCAAAGGATGTTGGGCCATCTTACCGGGAAGAAGTCTGTCTTGTACGCAGCCCAGAAAAATATGACTGTCATCATTGCCAAGTAACTACCAAGAACAATGCCAGTTGTGAAAATCTCTGCTAGCTTCCAACTATCTGGTAAAGGAGATGGTTTCACCCTATCTTTTGATATTGTCATGATAGTACCTAATATATCATAATGCTAGTAAGTACAAAATTCATGATTTGTTGTAACTAGCATAAAACAATTGATATAGATAAGACTGTTAGTGCAACAAAATATACAGTAGAGAAAAGCATTTAATCGGTTAACACATGCAGAGAACAGCTCATTTTGTAAGCAAAAGAGCACATCAATATACAGCATACCACCAACATAAAGCGTTACAAATAAATATGGATCTGCCTATTTTTAAGCTAATAAGTTATATTTTAATGTGTCAAAAGTCATTATAAGTACATGCAATGTGTACTTGAACAAATATAGGGGGGGTTTTGCTTGAGGAAAGAAACCACGAACCATCATTGAGGATGGCAATGATAAGCACCATAAAAGGTGGAAAGTCGAACTTCCATATGAGTGCAAGCAACATAAAACCAAGCTGTAACCAAATCAAAGCAGCAAAACAGGTAAGTAGTATAACACATACTGAGTGGAAAGTAATTTGAATGTTCCATCTCATGTAAAGAATAAACATTAAAAATAATAATAATGCAATGACAGCACAGAGTGCCATCTATTTTATAAAATTGAAGAACACTAGCTTACCACAATACGGATTGTAATGGAAACTGCATAAATCTGTCAAGCAGAAGATAACATTCAGTAAATTGATCTAATATATGCTTGTACTGAAAACTAGAGCTTAAGCCTACTTAACACAGATATAAATTCATATAAATTTATTAAAAGAACTATTATCAAGTCAAAATGGCATTCGATGTTAACTATATGTTGACAGTCCATGTAAATTTATAAGCATATTATATCAAAATTAAAACCAATGCTTACTGTATAATTTTTCATCCTCTGGAAGATTGCCCTACTGGTCAAAACAGCACTAATGATAACACTAAGACCAGGTTCTGTAAGGACAATGTCAGAAGCACTACGAGCTGCATCTGTTGCATCAGCAACAGCTATCCCAATGTCAGCCTTTTTTAGGGCAGGAGCATCATTGACTCCGTCACCAGTCATGCCACAGATATGTTTCCTAGCTTGCAAACGCTTTACAATCTCATATTTGTGCTCTGAACAAATCAATAAATAATAAATCAAATCCAAACCATATAAGCATAGGACAAAACAAAATTACATTTTGGTAATCAAGAATGAGAATTAAGATTCTTCAACACAAGAAATATATGATTCCAATAAATAAAATAAAATACCAGGGAAAACACCAGCAAAGCCATCAGCTTTCTCTATCAGCTCATCAATTGGTAAAGCTACAATAGACTCGTCCTTGTCCTGTCCTAGCAAAGCAGATGAAGGATACATGTTGGTACCCATTCCCAACCGGCGTCCAGTCTCCTTTCCTATTGCAAGTTGATCCCCTGACAGAAAACACAAGGCTCAGAAACACAAGTAAACTACCACAAGATAGAGTATATCCAGAACTAGGAGGACAGTAAAAGCCTCTTGAAACAAATATTACATGAGCGATCTTGGAAAAGCTGATCAATAACAAAGGACAAACTACATTAAAAAGGTATTACAGCTCACACATAATACTCTTCTAACTCGCCAAAACCATTGGGTGCAATCATGCTAAAATTGAACTTAAAGGTCCAATCTGGGCTGAATTTCAAACATCCCAACTCAACCCAAATTCAGAACTACAATTCATGCAATTTTTTTTTCTTTTTTTTTGGGTTTGCTCACATGCAATAACATTTTATTATGCTGTTACATTTTTACCAGGCACTCAGGCAGAGATGTGGTCGCAATTCAACTACCAAAATACAATCAAAATCATGGCTTCCAACTACAAATAGAACACACCTGTAATCATTTTCACATTCACTCCAAGATTTAAAGCCCTCCTTATTGTCTCTGCACTGTCATGCCTAGGTGGGTCAAAGAGAGGCATGAGACCAATAAACTGCCATGGGCTTCCAGCACTCTCCTTCCTTCCTTCTGGAACTTCCTGCATAAATGTACAAAATACCCAATAAAAGAGGTGTTGGTAAGGAAAAGGTCAAATATAATACAACAAGAAAAAAGTGGTACATCTTATGTAATTTACCATAGGATTAGAAAAGAAAGAACAGAAATCCTGTTACCTGGTATGCTACTGCAAGCGATCTTAAACCTCGTTCTGCAAACTTATCGATCACAGCATGAACTCTACGCTCAATTTCCGACTTATTGTGGGCAAGATTTAGAATCTAAGAATCATATTGCAGAGAGGAAATTAAGATAAATTAGAGACAAACAAAGGACTACAGCATATCCAGAGTTAGGGAGGACAACTTACCTGCTCTGGTGCACCTTTGCTGACTCTATGCATTTTACCGTTACGGTCAATATAAGTCAAAGCTGTTCGCTTATCAGTAGGGTTAAAAGGAAGGAAGTGCACTTCTTGAATGCCAGCACGTGCCTTTTGGTAGCAAGAAACCAAATAGAAAATTAGAATCTAATAAATAAATTTAAGTGAAGAAATGAATGAGATATAAATTTGTTCCAAGAAAAAGAACCTTGATCTCAATTCAATAAACAAATGAGGTGTTAAGTATGAGTAATTGCATAACAATCACAAAGCGAAGGAATAATCTTGGCATCAATTAAATTTACCTCCTTTGGATCAGCCAGCATCCCAACTATAGCAGAATCTATTGCATCCTGATTCTCCGTTCTAGAGGCTTGAGCTGCCATTAGGACAACAGTATCTCCATCTACTCCTTTTGCAAAAACCTGAAGAGTTTAAAAATAAGCACGCATATCGAACAAGGATTTTTTACATTCTAATTGCATGAAGAAATACAGCCATAGCCAGCAAGCAGCAACAGCACTTCCTAACTGACCTCAATAAGGTTCTTGTCAACACTAAGCTTGTTCAATGTCAAAGTTCCAGTCTTGTCACTGCAAAGAACGTCCATGCCTGCCATCTCTTCAATTGCTGTCATCCTCTTAGTAATAGCTCCCTACAATCATTATTTCCATGTTCCATTAATAACATAACCCCCTCATAACAAAATCAAGGACATCCAAAGGGACCCAACCAACCTGCTGAGCTAACCTATGAGAACCAATAGCCATTGTCACTGATAGAACCGTAGGCATGGCAATCGGAATTCCTCCAATGAGAAGCACAAGAAGGTTGTCAATTCCAGGGCGGTACTCGCGGTCTTGAATGGGATACATAACAATAATTTCTATAATCATCCCAATAGCAATTGAACATATACAGAAGTTCCCAATGGCAGTCAAGACCTACAGAACCAAATAACAAGAATAAATTAAGAACAAAAATCAGGAAAGACAAATTACATAATAAAGATGGACTGTTCCGTGTAAATCTATCTCCTTGCCTTTTGGAAGTGGCCCACTTGGTTGGTGGTATCAACAAGATGAGCAGCCTTCCCAAAGAAGGTATGCACACCTGTGGCAATGACCACTGCTTCAATTTCTCCCTGTTTGCAAGTTGAACCGGAGTAGATACCATCTCCAGGGCCTTTTGTGACCGGAAGGGACTCACCAGTAAGCGCAGACTGTAAAACCCAAAACAGAACATAAGGAAAACAGCTAAAGTTCAACAAATCCAATGATTAATATACATGGTACAGCAATACACTCAGAGCAGCAGCAGCAGACCAACCTGGTCAATTTTCAATGGATCTCCCTCAAGAAGACGAGCATCGGCTGGTATAATATCTCCTAATTTAATACTGATAATGTCACCGGGAACGAGATTCGCAGCATCTTGTTCATTCCACCTTCCATCTCGAAGAACCTTCATAACAAATTCATCATAATTGAAACCAACATAGATGGAAGCAAATTATCACACAACCACTCTTAAAAACATCTAAATAAGTCCGAAAAACGCAAACCAAATTCAAAAATCACTAATTTGACAACAGAAAAATAAGTTGCCAATTCTGATACCTTGGCTTTTGGAGCGAGACGAGCCATGAGAGCGGCTGCAGCATTACCTGCATTGTTCTCCTCAATGAAACTAATTGTCGAGTTGATAAAAAGCAGGACTATAATTCCCACAAAGTCTTGCCAGTCCGGGGGCTTCCCCTGCAGAAATTTAAGGTGCAAGCCCATAAATTCATAGTGAAGCAAGAATTCTCAAAGAAATAGCAACAAGAACCTGAAGAAGAAAAAAAGAATAAACCGAACACTTACTCCTCCATTTGCAAGCGCAATGGCCATGATAGCAGCAGCTTCCATGACCCAAGATAACGGGTTCCACATGAACCCCAAAAACTTCAAGAATTTGCTCTCCTGAAACACACCCAAAAGAACAAAATTTGAGACAAAAAAACACAAGCCAACATCTAAAACCAAAGAACAATAAGTGCAATCAGTACCCTTTTCTCTTCAAGCTTATTGTGACCGAAAAGGACCAGCCTCTCCTCAGCAGCCACAGAGGTAAGCCCCTCTCTGCTACATCTCAGATTCTCTAACACTTCCTCAATGGGTATGTTTTCCTACACTCACAAAGTTAAAAAGAACCATTTTTCACAAACAAACACAAGTGGCAAACCAAAATAAAATGCTTCCAAATGTCCAGATCTATTACCAAATCCACAGTTTCCTTCAGCACAGCCTCCAATACTTGAGACTTGTCCCCCATCTCTTCCTTCTTCTCTGAAAAAACACTCTTTTTAACTTTATATCACCACAGAAGCACTCACAGATCAAAACCCATCAAAGAGCCACCATGTAAAAGCCAGAAAAACTCAGACTTTATAGAAGAACCAAGCAACACCCAGTTTAAAAAACCTGGTTTTGAACCCAAAATAGGAGTTGAGGACCAAAATGAAGACAACCCCACCAATACCAATTCTGCAGAGGAGTCAGGAAGAGGAACCGCTAAAAGAGCATGGAGTAGTGGCAATGCAGTAAGTAACTGTAACAGCCAGTCTCATACACAATCTCTTTGTGCAAAATATCATCTCAGCCCCTAAGCAAAATAAATAATTAATTAATTAATTAATATGTTCAAAAAAAATTAAATAAATATAATGAAACCACTATCAAAAATTAAGTAAATAAAACCCCTTTACCTATTTTAGTAAGGTTGCGTTTGGAGGTGAATGAAAAATTAAAGTTATTTTATTATTTAGTTTATTTTTGTTACTATTTATAAATTTTATTGTACTTTTTGGTATTATTCATGAGTTCACCATACTATTTGAATCAATTTTTACATTTATCTATAGTACTTTTAGCAATAATTTTTTAATTTTATCAAAATAAACTGTATCCAAACAAACTTTAACTGTCGACTTCAAGCTAATGCTATTAGTCTTAATGCAAGCGCTTTTACCTTTGACGCTTTGCCTTCAGTAATAAATGTTACCAACTTACCGTTATGTTACACAGTACTCCTATGCAGTAGGCAAAATACACGCCTGCTACCTATATTTTAGCACTTGATCTATTTTAAATTTTATTCACTAAATTTTTTTTTTAGAAGAATTTTAATCGCTAAAATTTAAGAGGATTGTTTTTACTCAAAACTAAAAAATTTTCGTTTTTAGTCCTGGCAAAATGATAAGGTCACTTTAGTTTTTTTTTTTTACATGGCCTTATATTATAGACTAGGGTAAAATATAGTTAACATTCTTAAAGTTTGGGTAATGTTAGTCATGTCAAAAACTGGCCAACTCTTTTTTTTTTTTTTTTCGATGGGTTGCTCCCTAATTACCGTGAAAGAGAATGAGAAAAATAAGTAACGGTTTAAGGTCTAAGTTCGGTTTAAAGACCAAGTTGATCAATTTTGAAAAATCTCAAACGATTGAACCTAGTTGTCAGTTGTCCAAACATGTATTAACTGTATTTTACTCTATAAACTAAAGGCAAACCATAAGGCTACAAAATAGCTTGGTTTTATCTAAAGCCAACAAATTCTTCATCACATGCTGTGTGTTATCAAAATACGTTAGCTCAGTTCACTTTCTAGTTTAGCTACCTCATGTAAGGAATTAAAGACAATTATTTTAATATTTTCAAAAATAAATAAATAAATTTCATGGACTAAAATCATATGTAAATTAAACGTTATGGGTTAATAATGTTTTAAGCCTATACGATACCTTTCCCTTTTAATATTTTTAAAAATTGAATTGTCTTTTTCTAGACTGGTTGGAAATTGTAACATTTCCTTTTTTATCATTGTGATATAAGTATAATTTATGGATGTGAGAACACCAAACAAGACCTGTGAATCATAAAGCGCACATGCAGCACCTTAGCAGTCTTTCTTTTTCTTCTTTTATCAACTTTAGTTTTTTTTTTTTCTAAAAGATTTTGCTTTACAAATTATGCCACCATGTTTGCTCAAGTGTAAAATTGATTGTTCTCGCTGGCATTTGCACTTTCAAAGATGAAAGTAATGTATTTGGTCGAGTACTTTTTTATATATATAAATTATTGATGTGAGAATTTGTTATTAGAGTAATATCATTTTATATGAAATTTAATGGATATTTCACTACTTTTAACACCTTTAATAATGACTACACGAAGTAGGAAAATCACTTTTTCTATACTTACTTAATAAAAAAATCATTTTTTTTACTTAAGTCCACTATTAATTAATATTACGTTTATTAGCAACAGTCATAACATGTTTACTTGACAATTGTGAAAAAATCCATGCATACTGAGAGTACATTCATGGTATTTAGTTTATTTAATATATTTAACTTGACATGCTATTCTTATTTAAACATGAAAAATAAAATTGCTACAATTTTGTATCGATTTTCTTTTTATTGTAAACTGATAATTGGGGGCAAAAATAGGAACACATTTGGGTAATATCAAATTTGCTTTAATACCTTTCGATTATGTACTTCCAACCAAACTTCTTATTAACGTAGACTGTGTATTCTTTTCAAACTCTCACCATTTTTGTAGATTAACTAATAGATACTCTCAGAGTACAATAACACGGTACTCTCTCTCCTCAAATTAATGGTGTACCCCACTAATTAAATTCATTGTGATTTCTACTATGAATATGAGATGAAAGAATTCCACATCACCGTAATCTGAAAATACCTAATAATTTTTGCTTCTTGTAAATCAAAAAGTGTATAATATTTGACTTAAATGAATCCTATTCATTACCATTTTGTAAGGTGTTTAGTACCAAATTATCATCTATTATTTCTTCATAGGCCTAGAATCAAATTTCATTACAAGTTTCCTTTTGTTTTGTTTTCTACCCCTAACTTGCTTCCAAAACTCATTTATTCATAATAATCTATTCATCTTATTATGAGTTTGATAAAGTAAGACTTGTATTAATACAAAAGCAAGATTAATGGCCAAAAAATGTGAGGGCAAGAATGTAATTATATCTTCTTCTTTTTTATAGAAGAATTAGAACTTTAAGTAGATAGTAGTACTATTATTTTCATTACATTTGAACAAAGCAAGTGAAAAGCACTTTTGATTTTTATTCATCTTAGGGCTTCCAAAAAGTCCTAAGAGTCAGTGATGATTCTGCTTTCCCTGCCTGGGCTGTCTTTCCGTCCCTGTTTTGTCCTTTTTTTTAGTTTGATTTACAAGAGTTGTGTTAGGACCAAAAAAAAATAGCACAATTTTGTATCACAATTCGTCATATGGTGAATTGTGATTGGTGAAGGAGTGTCTGTGGGTCATGTGGGGACACACTTTCACCAATTACAACTCGCCACATGGCAAGTTGGGGCACAAGATTGTGCCATTTTCGATGATATCATCATTTTCCGATTTACAATCCTCCTTTGTATTTTAACCTTGTTTTTTTATTATTGTATTATTTGAATCTCATTCCCATGTTTCATTATGTCATAACATTACCATCTTATGACACCTCGATTATGAAAAAAAAAAAACAGGCACTTGATTCAGTGATACTTTTAGCAATCTGTTATGAACTCACAAATGGACAAAATTACAGCATAACAGAGAAGAAATTGATTCCTTGTTTCAAGTTTTCAACATCTTTTTCTATTCATGATAAAATCATAGAAATACATAGCTTTATAATATAAAAGGTTGGGATTATAGTGTTGGTTTATTTTGTGTAAAATAATTTTATTGTAATTGCAAAATTTCCTTTTATTGTGTTTTTATTGGGTTGTATTTGCATTGGAGACAATATAAGAAGTTGAAGCTGGAATTACACATTTAAGAATTTCTCAAATTCTCATGTTAGGCTAATTTTGAGAGAAATTGGTAGATTTTAAAAATCAATTAGACATAAACTTTCGCTCCCATAACTCGCTCGAGTGAGTTTGTATACTTGAGAGAATTTTGCTATTTTGTTCCTTGTTGTTCCCATCCAATTACCCTTATTTGTATCTCATAAAACGCACAAAATCATATCCTAATTGAGTGATTGGTACTAAAAATCAGAAAACATATCCCAAAAACCTTCAAGTGGCCTTGGAGTATCCATTAGCTTGTTTTTTGCGGTATGCGTCTCAACTTTTGGAGTCAGAATTAGAAAGAAAAACAACTAGTGTAGCCAATTACTAGCAAGAAGATGGGATACAAATGCATTTGTAGACTAAGAGGGTTTGTAAGTATATTGCATCGCAATTGTCTTTCTAGTGGATCATTTACTAGGCTAGGCCGCAAAGAGTTTTTTTTTTACAGGTTTTTCTTTATGCAAACACATCTTGTATTTGATGTATGATTTTTAGATTTTACTGCTCGTGTATATCCACTCGATAGGTAATTAACTTGTAAGGACCGCTTTTAGACTCCTAGCCCAACGGGTATATGGACTTAAGCCCAAAACAGCCCAAAACAATAAATTTGTAGAGAATGGGTTGGAAAACTGCGCTTTCGTAAACTAGATAACAGAAAAACAAGTTTTGATGCTAAAAAGAGAAGGATAACAGAAATTTGTTAAGGAATAACGTTCTCAAATTGGTCCGAGAACACTGATTCTTAAATATTTACTCTTAAAGCTTTTTTACAGATTTGTTTACAATTTTTTTTCTCCCCTCTTTCATGGAGGGTCTTTCACGTTATATAGCCCTCTTTGGACCATCTTGATCCTACACTTGTTGATCATCTGAGCCCTTACTTAAGTACCTGTCCTATCAGACACCCTCTTTGGCTTTCTGTGAGTTGCGTTCGCCAAGGCAGCACTGTTCAGAGGTCTTCTCCGCATAAATGCGGCCAAAAAAGTAACTGTAGTGCATTTAATGCAGTGGTAGCAGCTTTCTCTTAGATATTTTTGAATCTCTTTCCTTCTTACACGTTTATGAGACACGTTCTTATCACTGGAGTTTTTTGGAGATTTACCTTAGTTGCTAAAATACATGTTTGAGTTGTCTTCATCATATCCGAGGAGGAACTTCTTCTTGGATCACCTTCCATTCGTTCCTCACTTATAAGTCTTTCACTAGGGACTCCTGATAACTACTTGCTTCTCCTCGGATAATTCAGCGTTCCCGGACAAAAGCCCAAGGCCCAACATGTCATTCTGGGCCTTTATCCCTACATAACTAATTAAAAAATCGGACCTAACTGGTCACATGCTTAAAACTGGTAAATAGCTTAGTAGGGGTTAAAATTGTTTAATCCATTAATTCAATTTTTTTTTTCATGAACAAAGAAAGTCATCATTTTCTATTGCAATTTGTTTGTTTCAACATTAACATTTTTTGAAAAATGAATAATTTTACAAAAAAAAAAATATTTTTTTAAACTAACTCATTTTCCTATGATTGGTACTGAACTTAAAGTAAGTTGGAAAACTATTTTTTAATTTCCTTTATTTAGTTTCGTGTGAGATAAAGTTGTTTTCCACAAAATTTTAGTAGAAAACAACTTTATCTCACTCCAAGTTTTTCCTTTTTTTTTCTTCTTTTTTTGAAAAGAAATATCACTTCAAACTAAATAAGAGATAGTTTTCTTTTAACATTTTTTTTATACAACCATACAAGAAAATGTGAAAAAAATATATTAGCATAAAGTTCTCAATTGAAGCAAACAAAAAAGAATAATATTTATCCATAAACTAACCTAAATACTGAAAAACATACACATTTAAATTATAAATTATAAAATATATTGAATAAATTAGAGGCACATAAAAGCTATTTTTTAGCTATATGGCACCACAAAAAACTACTTTATCTATTTTACCTATTCATTTTACAAAACATCTAGCAACAGTGAATCTATTTTAGCTTTTAATACAATAAAATAATATAAATATCATAATAAAATAATATATCTACTACAATAAAATAATACATCCTACCACCACTTCATACAGCCCACCACCACTACCATTACCCACAGCCAACTCCTCCACTGCCACAACCACCAAAATCAGCCCACAATTACCCAAGAAAATCAACCCGCAACCACAAAAATAAAACCCACAGCAACATCATAGCACAACCAAACCACAACCACAATCACAGTAGCCTCAAGCTCAACCAAAAAACTAGCAACCAATTGAAAAAAAAAAAAAAAAAAAAAAAAAAAAAAAAACCTAGATATGCAATCCAAAGAGACACAACAAACACACACCACAACCCCAGCAACCTACCCATGAACCCATTGGCGTGGGTCTGAGGCGTGGATCGACAACTTGGGACTTGGGTCTGCTTGGGAGTTCGACGGAGTGGGTCAGCCCGTGGGTCGGTGACATTGAGCTTCGGTGGGCCGATGATGTTGAGGTTCGAGTCGGGCCGGCGGCGGTGAGACGGAGAGGTGAGAGTTTGAGATTTGAAAGAGTTGAGAGTTAATGAGTTTGAGAGCTGATCTAAGGAGAAAGGGAGAGAATGAAAGCAACGAGCAGAAAGAGAAAAGAATAAAAAAACATAGAAAGAAGTATTATTTTAATATGTGTAGGAATTAAAAAAATATTTTAAAGTTTTAGTTTCATCTTCCATACGAAGCCAAAAGTAGCTTCGTACGGAAGCTTGAAGCTAAAAAATTTTAGCTTTACATACATTGATGTAGGGCATTTTTTGTGTTTTGGTGAAGCTAAATTAGCTATATAACTATTTAGCTTCACTGCTGTGAGTACTCCAATATATTCCCCTTAAAATCAAAACCCAAAAGAAGGTCCTCTCAACTTGAAATAACCCAAACAAATTAGTACCTTATGGTTTCGAAGCTCTATAAAATAAGCTCAACAATCTATCAAAAAGATGATGATCTAGAATGAATTATGAGAGAGGGAGATTTTTAAATCTCGAAAAGATGCATGCTTCATATTTTATTTTAAAAAATATTGAGAGAGGGAGACTCTTTAACTTTTCTTTGCTAAAAGTAGAAGGATAATTAATTAGTTGAAAAAAAAAAAAAAAGATTAAGCTCTTATATATGCATCACAATACCTCAGCAATATGTATATCGAATTTTCTTGCGTAAAAAATTATTACTATTTCTATTTTGAATGGTTCATGATTATTTACGCATTCTGATGTTTAGGTTTAATCCTTCATTCTTCAACTTAACGTATTTAAATGGGCTATTCGTTATTATCGACATTGTAGTAGGTAAATTTTTTTTTGTTTTAGAAGATTGTAGTAGGTAATTTGCTTTGCTTTTTCTTTTTGATCTAGGCATTCCATTGTTCAAAGAACCTAAACGGTCGATTCTCAATAAATAAGTATATGTATATATATTTATATTTATAACCTAAACTATCCACGTGACCTTAGCCACATGGTTATCGTTCCTTAATTCACTGTGCCTATCTACCCCAAAGAAAAGGAAAAAAATAATAATAAAATCCGATTTGTGTTTTTTATTTTTACAAGTAAAAATAAAATCCCTCTCTTTCTTCTTTATATATATTATTAAATCCGATTAGTGTTACTCACACACCCAGGGTGCTTATAATAAATTTCCCTGCAGAATCACAGGCAGATTTCAAGAAGCAGAGGGGAATATATACTATATAATAAGCACTGTACATATATTAAATGTTAATATTTGCTAACATTTTCAAACCTTTTCTTCACGTCTTGTTGAGTGTTGACATCTATTGCGTTAGCTTTCGTAGGTCACCACCCCATCCACAACCACTGGTCCATATGATCCCCAAGTCTCAATTTGGCAATAATTTAAGGGTAATGTAATGTACTAATGTTAGAGAGAGATTTAAAAAATTTCTTAATTTATTGAGACTAGTGAGGAGCCAAGATTTAAGGGAGCAAAATTAAAAGATAGTATTAAAAGAAAAATAATTTAAATATATTAATCCATAACAGTAACAAAATAAATTGTAAATAAACAATTGTAATTACAAATATATGTTTCATATCGTTAAAAGAAAGAAACAAAAATAACAAATTCATAGTTACTAAAAGTTGAAAGAAGAGATTAATGTAAATCTATAAAGTTTTTTTTTTGTTTTTTTTTTTTAGAAAAATAAATACATAAAGTTTAGACATCTAATTTGATTCCTTAAAATGAATTAAGAAAAAAAAAATTCATCTATAATTTTTTATTTTATTTTATGAAATCTAAAAATATTTAAAATATAGCAAATACTTGTAAAGTTGTATATATGTCTTCTTGTTTGATTGCTTCTTAAAATATGTAAAATTCAACATTTATTTCTCTATCCTTCTAAGTATTTAAAATTTGTATTTAAAATTTAAGTTTATAACAAAAATTCAAATTTTGAAATTGTAAAATAGTTAAGAAATAACAACATTTCATCATTCATTTATGGGGTAAGTTATTTATGGGATGAGCAAGAAAGAAAGTGCTCTGATTAGTGAAATAGGTAAAAAATAAACGTGTAAAAAACATGATACAATATAAAAACTAAGAAAAAAATAATATGAGGAGGGGAGCTTTATCCCTTATTTTTGGTATATTTCTTTAAGGTGGGAGTGGGGCTGCTTTTTTTTTTCTTTCTTTTTTATTAGAGGGGTCAAAGTGTCAAACTCTTTAAGAACGTATTACCAATACAGTAACTATAAGGCATTTTTATAGAGTCAAAGGGGGGCCGGGGGCAAGTGCCCCCCACCCTCGCCCCATGCTACCTCCGTCCCTGATTGAGATTGTAAATTATAATTAGTATATATAATATTATTTTCATACATATTTATTATTTGACATCATCTTTATTGAACATCATCCATAATATGTTTCACCTTAATAATTATGAACAAAATTATTATTATTATTATTATTATTATTATGTTGTTGTTGTTGTTGTTGTTAGATTTATTTACGTATATTTTTTTTTATACAAGATCAAAATTCTACTCTAACCTAATCTAAGCATATATGCGTGTGAAACTTTCTCCTAAAAACTTAAATCTTGATCCTTATCCCCCCACACCCTACAAATACTTGTACTTGTGGAGTGACTATCACATCAAAGATAAACAATAATATTTATTTATATTTTTTTAATATTGAATTTAGTGCCACTCAGCCATACTTAAAAGGGTACACGCAATACTTTCCAAAACAATAAAGAAGAAGAAGGTGCATGCATTATGTGTCGGATTAGGATCATGGTGAGTTATATATAGGTAGGAAAACTAACCTCATTTATATCAAACAATGCTGCCACCTCTGGTTTCTCTGTGTTGATTGGACAAGCATGAAGGTTTTGTGGCTTTTGGAGTAATAAACAAGTTGGCTGCTTTTAAAATTATATAGAGCTCCACGTCTCCAACTACCACTACCAGAAAAAACAAAAATGCTTATTTGTTTATATATAACTTTTTAAAGTTTTATAATTTTGTTAGATATAAGTGTACGTATTTTTGTCATAGGTTCCAAAACTAGTAGAATCTATCGTGATCAAAAGGGGGACTTTTAAATTGAAATCCTACCATTTGCTCAATTTTTTTTTTTTTTTGAAATCCTACCTATATTATAAATCAATTGATATCTAAGTTTTATATTAAAGGACAGTCGTTACGAATTCAAATTCTACTATAACATTTATATATAAAAAAGTTTATTATTGTCCACTTTCAATAAATAAATAAAAATATAATTCAAACATACTTTTGAATACATGTTACAATATATAGATAGGCCATTATTCGAGATTTTAGTAGTCTAATGATACTTATGGTGCTCTATGCCCATAGTCCACACTTTAAACCCCCACCTCCCCTTATCCGCTACTTATCTATTAAAAATAGATAAAAGATAGGCCACTGTCCAAAAATTTAGACCAAAAACTTGACAATAAGAGAGAAGCGCAAACTTTGTTCAATGAAAGCAAATTAAATAAAAACATATATTTATAAACGTAAATTGATGTTGTAAGGGCACGTTTTGGATCTTAAGCCCAAAAGATGAAAGGATTCAAGCTCAAAGAGCCCAACACAATGAATTTGTAGAGAGTGGGCTTGAAACTAGACTTCAATGAGTTGGGCAACAATCATAATGGGTCAAAGATGACAAGAAAACAAAGATAAATAAGTTTTTTGCAAAGAAAATCTTCATCGGCAAAGTTCGAGAAGAGTAGTTCATGTATATATTTCTCTTGAACTTGATTACAATTACAGTTCTTGTTACTACAGTGTTTTTTCTATAAATTCTTCGATGATCCCCTTGTAATGGGGTCTTTCTTCTTTATATTACCCTATTTTGCTTCATCTTAGCCTTCCACGTGTAGATCAAGTCACTGGCTTTGATCCTTATTCCATTAGCACCTTCCTAAAATCTTTAGGGATAGTTGTAAGGCTGAATATTACTATTCAGGTATCACCTCTACATTAATGCGACTAGGGAGTTAGCTACAAAACATTTAATGCGGTGGTAGCAGCTTTCTCCTAGATATTTCTCAGATTCCTTTTGTCCTGCTCCCTCCTGACGTTTATCCTTACCAGTATAATTGTCCAGATTGTTACTCTTGATGGCAGGTTAAGCCTTTTGATCTCTACTCTGCTTAGTTGAGAAGACATTTCTTCTCGGACTACCTTCCCAAACCTTTATGACCAGAATCCCTCCATAACCTATTGATTTGCACGTCTTCGCCAATATCTAACCGTCCTCGGACAAGGCCCATTGCCCAATATACACCCCTGGGTCTTTCATCCCTACAGATGTTTTTTTTACAAATTACTCAAAAGTAATAATTGAATTAACCTCAAAACTTTTATAAAGCAATATATTCATTTTTTTTATAAATGTATGTGAGTCCGATAAGAACATCTATATAGAGTGGTAATATTTATTAGACTAAAATACTATTTACACCCTTTAAATTTGGAGTCATCAATCCTATAAATATAAAAATTACAATTAACACCATTGAATATTACAATAAGGAAAATGCTAACGAATGCCCTTAAGGCATTGGTTAATAATCCATTTAAAAAAAAATTATGGGAAAAGAAAAAAAAATTAATATTTTGACAGCTTTTTTCATTTCTCATAAAAATGGTGTCAAAATTTTCCTAAAATGGATTGTTAACCAATGCCCTAAGGGCACTTGTTAGCATAACCCTTACAATAATATCAATGCATGTACTGTTTCTGTTAACATTCATTAGAAGCTTACTGTTAACCCACCAAATTTATAATAATAATAATAAATAAATAAAGTGTTGTTTTAAGCATAAATTAGATAGGAGCTCTCAATAGATACTCAGTCAACCCAAAAACACAATTTCGCTCAACCCAACATATGCTCGCAGTCTATCAAAAACCCTATAAATTCACTTTCCTTTTACTTTTCTATCATTTCTTTCACACTATCTCTTCTAAAGAGATAATAACACTTTTCTACTTCTAATGGAGTAATTGTTAGGTGTTCTTGGAGCACGGTAACATGTACTCATTCATTTTACATTTATGATTAATCTCACTAAAAGAAGTCATTGTGATATTCATTAAAAATTTGAGAGGAAGGAGCACTACAAAAACGTGTTCCAAGAGTACCTAATAATTTTCCGTTCCAAAGTGGGGTCAAATAACATTCTGCTAGGAATTAGGGAGTTTGGTAGTTGAATTTGAGGACAACCAGACCTCCTAGCATAGAGAGAATAGGAAGAGAGAGAGATAGAGAGAATTGAGAGGGAAATTCTAGTAAAGAATATCAATCTCGTTCATTCCTTCTACAATCACCTTCCTAGTTTAATACCCTCAATAACCAACTTCCTAATTGTCCCAAGCCAACTATGTAACTACCTTGCCAGCTAAGCCATCCAACTCATCCTAACTAACTAACTATATTAACTAAATCTAATGCAATACAATGCTGATGTAAGTACACCACCAATACAAGTATATCTATACTAAAGTATGAGTATACAATGTCAGCTAGGCAATTACAACACCATCTATAGCACAGTTACATTGTACACCCTAGCAGCACTGACACATACACACACCACATCAGCAACACACACACCCCTCATCAGCAACACACGCACACCCCATCAGCACCACATGCATGCCTCATCAGGACCACACGCATCCATCGTCAGCACCATACACATGCAACACCACACACACACACACCATACTTCTAATATAACGACCCCACTCCACCTGTGTAGATATTGTCCGCTTTGGGGCCTTATACCCCTCACAGTTTTGTTTTCCCCCAAAGCACACAGTAGTGGGGGAAAATGCCTCTATACATTGAAGGGAGGTCATTCCTTATAAACACATTCCCATGTGCTTTCCTAGGCAATGTGGGATTCCATGAAATGCAAAATCCCCCCTTTTTGGGTCACTACAATCCACCCCCCTTATGGGCACACATGTCCTCTAATGTGGGGCCCACACTTCTGGCTAGGGCATGACTCTGATACCATCTATAATGACCCCACCCCACCTGTGTAGATATTGTCTGCTTTAGGGTCTCATACCCTTTACAACTTTGTTTTCCCCTAAAGCACACAGTAGTGGGGCAAAAGGCCTCTACACATTGAAGGGAGGTCATTCCTTATAAACACATTCTCATGTGCTTCCCTAGGCGATGTGGGATTTCATGAAATGCAAGACCCCCCTTTTTGGGTCACTACATCTAACACATTCATTTACTACAAAAGTGTGACCAAACTTGTAATATTACAACCTATTTGGATATATAAAACATCTAGTAGAAAGGAAAGAGACCGATAAAGAGGAAAATTAACGATGAGATCAGAAGAGAGGTGGGAAAAAAATCTAGTGCCTCTTCAAATAACAAAGTCCAAATAAGTATTCCATTCAATGTGTTGTTAGCCTTGTGTGAATAATGGAAAAATAATGGAGTGATTAAATTGTCACCCTATAGAAACACATGAGGTATCAAAATATAAAATTTTAAATTCGAATAATCAAAATCAAAATTATCTTAAAATGTATAGCAAATTATCATTTAGTCAATAAATATTTAACTTTGTGTATTGCACACAGACTTTGTAACAAGGACAGACTCAGGTGGGGGCCCGGGCCCCCCTGGGTCCAATTTTTTTTTAGTTATAATATTTTTCATTTTTGTAGTTAGGCCCCCTTCCAAAAACTTAGACCCCATTTCTCCACAATAAGCCTAATTAGCTCCACCAAAATAGCAACTATCCAACCAAAAAACTTAAAAAATACAATAAAAATATTCACAATGGTGATAGTATTTTAGAAAAAAAAAAAAAAAAAAAAAAACTATTTTACCACCAAAGAACCAAAAAATCATGAGTTATTGGAGAAACTAAAGCTAAATTTTTTGGAACTACAAAATACTAGTGTAGGGTCACGTTCCGCGACGAACCGCAGTAGTGTTGGATTCGCACGTGAATGGGCCCAAACAATATCATTTGTAGAGAGTGGATTCGCAAGGCTAGGCCCTAGTTACCCAGCGGTGGGTTTTTGTGGTGTTCATATGTGATTAAAGTGCCTTCACCCTTGGAGTCTTTCTCCTGGAGGTGGACTGGAAGCCCTTCCTTTCTGGCCAGTCTCCCAGCCCCCTTCTCTAGATTACTTATTTTTTCTTTTATACTAGTCTGCATTCATTTTCTTTCGTCCACGTGTAGGGTCGACATTTCCAAGACTGATACTTGTCCCGTCAATCCAAACCCAAAGTCGTTGGGGATGGTTGATAAAGCTGACGAATACGACTCTGTTAGGTCAGAGCCTTGCATGGGAAGGGCAGCTTTTCCTAGATATTTTGGATTTTCTTTCAGGCTTGTTCCTATACCGTTTTTGCCCTTCTTCTCGGTGGAATTTTGGGTCTGCCGAGGACTGAACTGTCCTCGGCAACATCTCTGGGCCATTTTGGGCTTTATGTTATTGAGTTTGGATTGTAGCCCTATTCGGCTTGGGCCTTAGGGTTCCCCATGAATAAATGGGCTCGGCCCATAAATCGTTGGGCCCCACAACTTGTATACCAGTTGACTGTAGCAAATTGTTAAAAATAAAATACAATATGTTATTAAAATTATATCTCTTCCTTCAATTAAAAAACTCAAATTCTATCGCTTCATTTATTATTTTAATGAATTGTTTATATTATTTTAAATGAAGTTATAAAAAAATATAACATTTGATATTGGGTGTATTAAGTGGGGTGGTAAAATAGATAAAGTAATTTTTTGAGGCGCTAAAAGCTAAAATTTTTAGCACCACCAATGTGAATTCTCTAACTTCAACCAAAGAAATAATAATAATCCTAGCCAACCTAGTATTAAAAAAAGACATTATTTTGTTTTTGTTTGTTTTTGTTGGTAAATGATTGCATCTTAATGTATTTAAAAACAGCAACTTTGAGTATTTATAAATTTTTAATACTGTATGGATGCCTATTTGGAGTATTTTTTTTCTTCTTTATACTTCGGCCTCTGCTAGCTTAAAATCCTAGGTCCGTCCCTGACTTTGTTTTATATACATACACACATACAAAATAAAATTATACTCTAACCTAATTTAAATGTATATATGTGTAAAACTCCATCCTAAATACTTAAACTCGGCTCTTACCCCCACTTCTCAAGAACTGTGTACTTGTAAAGTGACATTACGTCAAGGGTGCGCGGTAATATACTGCACACACAGACTTAATAAGCCTCTTATAAAAAAAAATAATAATAATAAATATTTAGAACCATTGTCCAATACACTACCATCCTATCATTAATTAAGATTGTAGTTCACCAAACTATAAACACAATTGAATTTTTCAACAGGAGTAGAGTACTGTGTTACAAAATCTTTTAGTTTTAGGTGGAATAGTATCACAATCATCAATATTGGGCAAAATTTGGTATTTAGACTGTTTTTAGAAATTTTTTTTGTGAATAGTATGCGCGTCAAACTATTTAGTTAGTTGGACTGATTTTGGAACTCAAGTTTGTCAAACTCAACTTTGGGCTAGAAAGCAAACACTATAGTGGCGTTTTTTTAGTGCCTATAACAGCGTTTATAGAAAACACCACTATAGGGTACATATAGTGGCGTTTTTGACAAACGCCACTATAATTTGAATTTTGGGCCGGAACTCAAGTTTGGCAAACTTTAAAACTTTAGTTCCAAAATCAGTCCAACTAACTAAATAGTTTGATGCATATACTGTTCACAAATTTTTTTTCTAAAAACAGTTTAAATACCAAATTTTGCCATCAATATTGCATCTGATTCTAAACAACGTGCAATCACGAAATCAAACAATATAATGGAGCTGAATGCGTGTGATTATTGAAGGTTTTTCTTTTATATTTTCTCCCACACCAAGAAAAGATTGCTACCCAATCACATGATTTTAATACGAGGAGAGAGAGAGAAAGAGAGAGAGAGATAATCATATAATTTTTAAGAAAAAAGATTAGGCAGAGAGATCTTGTGTTTGATATTTTCAACGTCAAATAATAGTTTTGATTCGGACATCAAAGCATTTTTTGTCATTTCAACGAAAAGCAGTTTTGTCATAAGGCTGACCGACTGTGCACGACCAATTGGCATCCCCACGTGGGTTGGTTGAAAATTTTGTTGCTTCATGGCACAAAAGATGGAAGAAAAGTAAAAAAAAGGAAGTTGAAAGTAGAAAGTAGAGTACGTGTAAATTAAATTTGTTTTTGCTTTTGTTTCTTGTTTTTAGTAAGTCTTGTTAATGTTGATTTGCGTGACAAAAAAGTAAAGAGATTGAAAATGATGGAGGACAAAAAAATATATATATATATATATATATATTTAGTTTTTCTTTGTTTGTATAAGAATGGAATCGTACTTTATCTAGTTAAGAGTAAAAATGAAATGATAGAAGATGTAATTTTTATATAAATTTACTTATAAACCTTTATTATATAAAAAACTTGTTAATTTTTTATATAAAAAAAACCTAAATATTAAATTTGAGAAAAGAAAAGAAAAAATCAACGCGAAAACATAAGTGGGAGGAGATGAGTCAATAGATAATTTTCCATTAAGCCCCTTCTTCCTTTCACTTTTTTCTCCCCTCAACCAAACACCATCACCTACCACTTTCTCCGCATTTTTCTCACGCCTATTTTTCATATTTCCAATAATCACTCAAACCAAATGGGCCTTAAGGGGGTCCATTTTGCTGGTAGGATAAAAAAGTGAGAATGGAAAATGTAGAAAGGATAAAAAAAATGTTTCAATTTTTTCTTATATGTGTTTGATAAATGATAAGGATGAAGAAAGTGAAAAGATAGAAAAGAAGATTTGAATAAATTGAATGTTATAACATGAGAAAATGATATTAATAAAAAAAAATTTTAAGAAATGATATATATATATATATATATTTTGGATAACGAGAAATGATTTTAGATGTTTGACAAAACAGTAAATTCCAAGTAAAAAAAGCATCTTCTCCTCACTTTCCTTTCAATTTGGGAGGATAGTTTTTGGTGGGCCTAGGTAGAAAACTTCACCCACCTTGTTTTTCATCCTCCCTTATTTTCAAGTTTACAACCAAACAAAACAATGGAAAACTACCATTTTACATAATCATAAGTCCATCCTCTCCCGTTTTCTGCTCAATTAATCATACCATAAGACAATCATCAAAAAAGTTTGATTAATTTGTTGACAATAAATTATTTTAGAGGTAGGAAGGTTTGCAAACTTATGGGTAGGTATATAAAGTAATACAAACACTAACATATAAAATAATTGAGAGAATCTATGGACATGTATCTCTAGAACACAATCATATATTTGGCATGTGTACGTGTGGTGAAAGATTGAATGCCAATTATTATTATTTTTTAAAAATGAAATTAAGATGAGATGCATTGTGTAAGTACCAAGTTTGAATCCCTGATCCAAAGGATGAACAGGCTCAGGCCCAAAAAACCCAAAACAATAAATTTATAGAGAGTGGGTTAGAAAATTGGGCTAGAATGAGTTGGGTGGCAGACTAAGTGGATTCAAGTGATAAGAACAGGAAGGTAAATGGATTTCAACTAAAGAAAGTCGTCCTCGGAGAGGGTCAAGGAGATCAGTTCTTGTATCTTTATCTTAATTACGATTACAAATTTATTTCCTGATTGCTACAGTGTTTCTCCTTTCAATTTTTCTCCCCCCCCTTTCATGGAGGGCCTCTTACATTATATAGTCCCCTTTGAACGATCTCGGTCCTCTACTTGTTGATCATCTAAGCCACTACTTGAGTGCTTATCTCATCGAACACCCCTTAAGGCCCTCTGTGAGTTGGGGTAGCCAAGGCAGCACTGTTTAGGGGTCCTTTCCACATTAATGCAGTTAAGAAGTTAGCTGTAGAGTATTTAATGCGGTGGCAACAGCCTTTCCCTAGACGTTTCTGGGCTTCCATCCCTCTTGTATGTTTATAATGCACGTCCTTACTAATAGAATTTCCTGAAAGGTCACTTTGAACGATAAGATATACACTTGACCTGTGCTTGGCTTATCCGAGGAGACAATCCTTCTCGGACCACCTTTCGCAACCTTTCAACTTGCATGTTACTTATGGGACTCTGAACTTAACGCCCTTACTACTGCTTATTCGTCCTCGGACCCATCAACGTCCTCGGCCAAAACCCAAGGCCTAATATACAATCCTGGGCCCTTATCCCTACACATTGTATCATAACTCATTAAAGTTAATTTTTTTAAGAAGACCATAAAAGTTATTTTTGATACATAAATCACAAATTTCGAAAAAAAAGATAACTATGTTTTGAAGGGTTATGAAAGACTAGGAAAAAATCATATAATGTTTTGAAAGATATCAATTTAAATGAAGATTCATAATTCTTTATTGTCTATATATATATATATATATATATATATTACCATATATTTAAAACACGATTTTTCACAATAAATAATTATTAATATCCTCTCAAAAAAAATTAACTTTAATAGGGGTGTTCACCAAACCGCACCAAAATCACTCGCAAAATGGCATAACTGCACCGCATCGCACCGCAAGTAACAATGCACCACACTGCATGGTGTAGTGTAATTTGCGGTTTTATAGTAAGAAAACCGCACAAACCGCATCACACCCTCTATATATTAATATATTTATTTTTTTAATATTAAAATTAATAGTTTAATACTTCTCAAAAAAAAATTAACAGTTTAATAACCCTAGTTTTCAAAAAAAAAAAAATTTTAATAACCTTTGTAAGTATTAATTAGGAAAGCCAACCCAAAATAAAGAAAAACTAGCTCAATATTTTAAGACTTGGCCCAAAACAAAGGGAAAATTCAGTTTTTTGCTAGGCAGGAAATGCCCAAAATTTGAAATATATATTAGTTTCAAACCGTATCTTATACACTGAACCGCATAAGCAACCGCAAAAATGAGGTATGGTGCAGTTATGGTTTTCGCTAACTCTAAACCGCACCACATCACACCGCACATGTGACCGCAAAAATGAAGTATGATGTAGTTATGATTTTACCTAAACCGCACAGCACTACAAACACTCCTATTCTTTAATATAACAACTTCATTATTGCCTATAGTTGGTGAGTTTCTTGTAACATGGAGGTGGTCTCTCTTAACCCAATAAAGAACTCTTTTAAGTTTGTCTTCTCATTTAAAAAAAAAAAATTAAGTGAAGACAACTATTACCTTAAAGAGAATCTTTATACACACCTAAAGTTTATTATACTACTCATTCTTGATTCCTACTCATTTCCCACTATATCAATTATACAGAAATTTATTAACGAGTGCTCTTAAAGTATTTATTAATTGACAATTTAAAAAAAATTTAATATGATTTTCATAAAAAATATAAAAAACTGTTAAAAAATATAATTACTTTTTTCTTTTTCAATGTATAAATAATTTTTAAACCAATGCTATCTTAAGCCATCAGTAACTTTTTCCTGCATAATATACCATAATCATTGTAGGGACACGATTATTTAACGGCCCAAGAATGACGTTGGGCTCGTACATAAAAGATCCCTCACAATATGATTTGTAAAGAGTGGGCTTAAAAGGCTTGCCTTTGATCACGGGGCGATGGTCCGGTCCTGATTTTAGGGGGGCTCATGTAGAAAAGGGTTCGGTTTGAACATCCAAGCCCTACAGTGTCGTAGCCTGCGGGGTTGGACTCCTCGGACTTAGTCCGAGGAGCATCAAGTTCTTCCCATTCTTCTCCCCCTCTTCTCTTGGCTTTCGTTTCCTTTTATACTCGTATTCCTTCCTCTCTTTAGGGTCCACGTGTAAGCTTTACCTTCGGGGAAGAGGACTTGTCCTATCAGCCCATACCTCAAATGGTTGGGAGTAGACGTAAAGGTTGAATAGCATGGTCAAGAATAGGGGCCTGTCAAGCATAGAGTTCTCTACTACAGTATTGGCAATTTTTTCACTTATCTTATCCGTGCATTAAACTCATCCTTGACAATAGGTCTCCTCAGATTAGGTCCTGAGCCTTGATATAGAGCGGGCCTGGGCCATGAATTTTCTGACCCACAATCATCATTTTTAATTATTATTTTCAATTAACATCGTATAAGTGCTGTCAATCATAGGGGACCATATGCATAATTGAAGATGCTTTTCTCACAAGATGCTCTCAAATGCTCTCTTTAACATCATTATTAAAAAGTTTATCCAAAAAAAAAAATTTATAATAAACAAAAATCCATTGCCAGCATCACAAACAAAAAAAAAAAAAGTTAAAACAAAAAAAAACAAAAAGAAAATTTTTTTTTTTTACACAAAATGGTGGGTCTCATAATTGCATGTCCATGTGAAATTGGTAGTGGGGGAGCAGTCACAAGGGACCCAAGGCCATGTGGCACGTGTCCCATTGGTTATAGACAAGCTGAACAAAGCAAAGGAACAAAAAATAGTGATTAAAAATCTAAAATCATTATTCAAAAAGCCAAAGAAAAAAACAAAAACCCAAAATAAATATCACATCACATGAGCTTTGTTCCCTTTCTTGAAGAAAGGTACAATCCGTACTTTGCCGTAACACCTCACGCCTAATAATGACCCTATTATAAAAGAAGGAAAATTTTCTTATGACACCCATACATACAAGGCTTCACATCTGTCTTTGATGGGACTTGCTGCTTTAAGATTTCAACAAATAATATAATAGTCCTCAGCCACCATATTTGAAAAGTAAAGTTTGAATAATGTTAAATTATTATAGCTGTTATTTTAAGAAAATTTTTATTGAAAATTAAAAAATACTGTCATTGGTTTTTTTTTAATTTTTTTATTAAAAATTAAAAATACTGTCATCAAAAATTTGCCAATTTTTTTAATTTCAGATAAATTTTTTTTTAAAATAATTTACTAATATATACAATCTTAATATTAAAAATAAATTTTGAATAATTAATATATATTAACACCTAAACTTAGAAAAAATTTGTTTTTCATCAATAAAATTTAAGATTTTTTTTTTTTCATTTACAAACTAGTGAAAAGTTTGTCTTTTACCCTTAAATTATTAAAAATATTTTACTTTTTGTCTTTAAATTTTTTTTTTTAAAAAAAATCATCTCTAAATTGTTAAAACAAAATTTTATTTTTCATTTCTATTTTTGTCTCTAAAATATTAAAAAACTTTTTATAAGTTTTTGTCTCTAAAATATTAAAAAAAAATTTATAAAGTTTAAAGATAAAAAAAAATATTAAATTTAAGGGATGAAAAACAAACTTTATGTAAATTTTAGGAATCAAAATTATATTTTACCCTATAATTTTATTGATTTAAATAACCCTTTTGTTATATTTAACTCTATCATTTTATCACACATAAAAAATATTGTGTTAATCATATGGATTCTTTAATAATTTTATTTGATTACTAATGTAATTGTGGGGCCCAGTAATTTGTGGCTCTGACCCATTTTTACATTGGGGCCCAAGGCCCGAGCCGAGGAGGGATATAGCCGAGGACGTATAATAAAAGTCCAAGTAATCTTGAGACATAACCGAGGATGATTCTGTTCTCGGCATTCCCAAGGTTCTCTTGAAAGAAAGGGTAAGAACGGTATAGGAACAGTTTTGGGAAAAACCTAAAATATCTATGTTGATAGAGAAAGGACCGCTGGATAGTGTGGCGACCAAGGACAAAGGGAAAGCTGTCATTACTACCATTGAATACTCTGCACCTGACAGAACCATACTCTTCAGCTTTTACAATCACCCCCAATCACTTTGGGTATGGGCTGATGGGACAAGTATCAGTCCTGGAAAGTCGAATCTACACGTGGACGTTGGATAAGGGATACAAGCTAATATAAAAGGGGAAGCAAGCAATCAAAGAAAGAGAGGGGGGGGGGAAAGGCCAAAAACCAGAGTCTCCCAGACCGCATTGAGGAGAATGACTCCTCGAGTGAACACGACTTACTATTGTATGAACACCCCGATTAACCACCGTTCGGTGACCAAGGCCTACCCTTTCAAACCCACGCTCTACAAATTATATTGTTTGGGCCTTTTTACGTGCGAACCCAATACTATTTTGGGGTCGTCACAAATTGAGTCCTTACAATTGGCGTCGTCTGTGGGAAAGGCTTGTGTGTTGGCATAGGCGGTGGGTCGAGAAAGTCTCCCCGTCACTTCCAATGGCCTGTTATAGTGCTCTAGCACAAAATTCCATTAAGTGCTATGCTTTTTCATTAGGGGCTACGCTTCGAAGCGCCAGTAGAGCGGATGGTTCTGGGGGCTTGGCCGAGGGGCTAGTCCCTCCAAACCAATATCCCACACCTTGGCCGAGGGGCTAATCTCCCCAAACTTAAAAACTAAGTTTTGGACAGAATCAAGATATTGCATGGGTCTCGGACTCAAATCTATGGGGAAACCAACTACTTAAAAATCAAGTTTTGGACAGAACCAAGGTATTGCATGGTCCTCGAACTCAAACCTATGGGGAAACCAACTACTTAAGAACTAAGTTTTGGACAGAAACAAGGTATTGCATAGTCCTCGGACTCAAACCTATAGGGAAACCAACTACTTAAAAACTAAGTTTTGGACAGAACCAAGGTATTGCATAGTCCTCGGACTCAAACTTATGGGGAAACCAACTACTTAAAGATCAAGTTTTGGACAGAACCAAGGTATTGGATATTCCTCGGACTCAAACTTATGGGGAAACCAACTACTTAAAAAAGCTAAGTTTTGGACAGAACCAAGGTATTGCATGGTCCTCGGACTCAAACCTATGGGGAAACCAACTACTTAAAGATCAAGTTTTGGACAGAACCAAGGTATTGCATGGTCCTCGGACTC
The DNA here is from genome assembly GCF_932294415.1 of Quercus robur. Taxonomy (NCBI): domain Eukaryota; kingdom Viridiplantae; phylum Streptophyta; class Magnoliopsida; order Fagales; family Fagaceae; genus Quercus; species Quercus robur. The sequence goes on from NC_065543.1 coordinate 42,870,887, forward strand.
AAACCTATAGGGAAACCAACTATTAAAAACTAAATTTTGGACAGAACCAAGGTATTGCATGGTTCTCGGACTCAAACCTATGGGGAAACCAACTACTTAAAAAAGCTAAGTTTTGGACAGAACCAAGGTATTGCATGGTCCTCGGACTCAAACCTATGGGAAAACCAACTACTTAAAAACTAAGTTTTGGACAGAACTAAGGTATTGTATGGTCCTCGGACTCAAACTTATGGGGAAACCAACTACTTAAAAAAGCTAAGTTTTGGACAGAACCAAGGTATTGCATGGTCCTCGGACTCAAACCTATGGAGAAACCAACTACTTAAAAAAGCTAAGTTTTGGACAGAATCAAGGTATTGCATGGTCCTCGGACTCAAACGTATGGGAAAACCAACTACTTAAAAATCAAGTTTTGGACAGAACTAAGGTATTGCATGGTCCTCGGACTCAAACCTATGGAAAAACCAACCATTTAAGGAGAATTCTAAATTGCTCAGTCCTACAGGATGATTATCTACTAAAAATTGGATTACGTCCTAGACGGAATGAAGGTCCCAACCTGTCCTCAGATTCTCAGTTCTAAGGGAACCGGTGAAAACGAGCGTTTAAGTTCGGTACGATCGCACCTCGATCCTCGAACCAGATGCCAGAAAGGACTAGGGTTATGAAGGTCGTTAGGAAGGTGGCGAAGCACCCTCGTACTTGGCGACCCGCTTGGGCAGTTCATTTTGGGTTACACATCCTCGAATGATTACCTCCTGCACAGCACCGAACATTCAGCCATCATCTTGGTTAGTTTGGGGTATGCAACCCTTTTTCATGTCGGCATTATTATGCCGAATAGTTTCAATAAGCTCATAAATAATATCTTTTTCTTAATAAGGGTTTCTGCCCTAGATATCGTTTTTTCATGTCGGCATTATTGTGCCGAATAGTTTCAATAAGCTCAGAAATAATATCTTTTTCTTAATATGGGTTTCTGCTCTAAGCATCATTTAGAATATAAAAATAAAAGGAAATCATATGATAGCACATCTATTTACGACATAACCACTACAGAAAAGAAAGAATATATAGAATAAAATAATGTTAACTTTTATTGATGTAAAGAAGCAGTACAGCGTACAATGAGGGGCTTAAACAAGCCTATATAGGAAGCTAATTACCGAAGCAAAAAAAAAAAAAGAAGAAATACAATGGAACGACAAATCTTTCTAAACTCTGCTCCAGTAGCGACCGTGTATGAGAGGGAAACCCCCTTTGATGGATGAGGAGAAGAAGAGGAAGAAGTAAAAGCACCAGGATGGATCTGGTGATGAGAAAGAAGAAGAAGGGGAGGCAAAAAGAGGCACTGGTGAAGGAAGAGAGGAAGAAGCAGGGATACTTAGTCCCTGCATCAGCCCTGACTCCTAACACGCTGGTGCCATATTAGCTATGCTCATAGGAGAGCAGATGGTACTGATGATGAGCAACCCCAGCTCAATTGCACCAAAAGCTTGATGCGATTAGCTCCTGCTTCGAATTTTGGCTGAAGGAGGACGAGAAATATCTTGAGTCTCTGCCAACCCTGCCCTGACCGAGCCATCTTAAGCTTCGGAGGGACACGGTGCTTTTGGAAAAGATGTGGTCTCTTCACCCCTGTTTCTACCTCAGACATATCACACTATAAGATTTGACTGTACTGATAAGGAAAACTTTGAGCGCAGCTTGAGGTTTAAGGCTTTAGAAAGGTTAAAGGGTCTTTATGCAAAGGAAGTATTCTCTCATCTGGCTTCTTATATGGAAGGTAAGTTCAGTGGCATTTAATCCGTACAGATTTTCATGAAGAGCTGCAAACGATATAGTGTCTGTTCAACTCCCCATTGTCATCTATCACTGTCAGATTTGATTGGCCTCGTAAAAGAAATTTATTAAAGACGCGCCTCGTACACTGAAACGGCAGGAGCGCATCGTGTGTAAATTTAGAAGAATATCTCGTAACCCGGCGCATTTCCTAAGCAGATGAAGAGACACCAATATTAATGAAGGGCAGAGCTAAACGAACTGTAATAAAGGCTTGGCATCACCAAAACCCTCCTCTCCGACCAAGAGGTCGGACAACAGGATTTTGAGGGGCTATTATGAGGCCCAATAATTTGTGGCCCTGGCCCATTTTTACATTGGGGCCCAAGGCCCGAGCCGAGGAGGGATATAGCCGAGGACGTATAATAAAAGTCCAAGTAATCTTGAGACATAGCCGAGGATGATTCTGTTCTCGGCATTCCCAAGGTTCTCCTGAAAGAAAGGGCAAGAACAGTATAGAAACAGTTTTGGGAAAAACCTAAAATATCTATGTTGATAGAGAAAGGACCGCTGGACAGTGTGGCGACCAAGGACAAAGGGAAAGTTGCCATTACTGTCATTGAATACTCTGCACCTGACAGAACCATGCTCTTCAGCTTTTACAACCACCCCCAACCACTTTGGATATGGGCTGATGGGACAAGTATCAGTCTTGGAAAGTCGAACCTACACGTGGACGTTGGATAAGGGATACAAGCTAATATAAAAGGGGAAGCAAGCAATCAAAGAAAGAGGGGGGGGGGGGGGAAAGGCCAAAAACCAGAGCCTCCCAGACCGCATCGAGGAGAATGACTCCTCGAGCGAACACGACTTACTATTGTATGAACACACCGATTAACCACCGTTCGGTGACCAAGGCCTAGCCTTTCAAACCCACGTTCTACAAATTATATTGTTTGGACCTTTTTACGTGCAAACCCAATACTATTTTGGGGTCGTCACAAATTGAGTCCTTACAGTAATGAAACACTATTAATGAGTAAATATATTTGATTATTAAATAGATCATATAATAACACGTAATTAAAAGTAAAAATACAAATAACATTACAAACTCTGCATGTACTTTAGGAGCAATATCAAATTAATTTTATAATTTTCAAATTAAATCCTGAAATTCAAGAGTATTATAAATTAAATACTATATAGTTTGTTAGTTTCAAGTCAAATATAAATTAAATACTATAAATTAAAGTTCTATCAATTTAAACCCTTAATAAAACCTGAAAATCAAATATCAAAATTAAAACCAAAAATTTAAATGTTTAAATTAATACAATTTTAATGCTTCAAGATTTGTTTTGAAACTAGAAAAAAAAATGTAAAGTTTAATTTAAATTGAAAATTTTAAAATTATAGGATTCAATTTGAAATCACCTTTTAAATATATGGTTCAAGATGTAAACAACCCATATATAGTTAAAGAAAAAAAAATCTGTCCAATTTGCATTTAGAAAATAATTATTCTTAAAAAAGTTTTAGAAAATCTTAGAGCCTGTTTAGGTAAGCTTTTTTCATCACTCAATTTCCATCACTCATCATTCATCACTCATTTTTTCACACTCATTTGGCAACATCACTTTTATTTTCATCACTCAATTTTTTCACACTATTCATGGGTCTCACACCTGTCAGCCAGTACAGTTTATTTTTTTTTAGTACCCAACTCACCGAAACTAATATATAATAAAAAATAAAAAAAAAACCAAACAGCCAACCCAGGAAAAGAAAAAGAAAAAGAAAAAAAAAAAGAACAACGCCAACCCCAAAAAAAAAAAAAAAAACAAACAAACAGCCAACGCCAACCCAAAAAAAAAAAAAAACACTGAACGGCCAACCCAGGAAAAGAAAAAAAAAAAAAAAAACAAAACAAACAGCCAATGCCAACCCAGAAAAAAAAAAAAAAAAAATTTCAAAAGGTGGTCAAAAGTTACGGCTGTGGATTCCCTATGTGTGTTTAATTATAATATTGCAATTGAGTTATGAGTTATGGAAACTGAAAACAGCTTTTTGCCAACAAAGTTATGAAAACAGAGTTATTGTTTGCCAAACAAACTTTTTACTATAAGTTCCACAATTTTTGAATTATGAGTTATGAAAACAGAGAATTAAGTTATCAAAAAACTCAATCCAAACAGGCTCTTAATAATTCCATTGGATAGAAAGGACATCACCTTCATAGTTGATATAGACCGTACAAATTTTGAAAGAAAAAAGTGGAGTATTTCAGAAGAGAAAATGACAGCCATATTTTTGGTAGATTTTGTACTTGCAAGTGGATGTACTCTTGTTTCATCCTCTCCATCCTTGTCGTTTCTCGCAACCCTCCGTAGCTTGATAGTTGATACCTTCGGGATATCATATTTTCATTATCTCATTTTTATTAGCAAATTAAGTAAATAAATATATATATATTCTTTTAAATTATTATTTGCTATTCCCTTGACCCTAGTAAAATAAATTACAACTCTTAAAATTTGTTCAAAGACTTGTAGTGAATGTTTGGATAGAATTGATTTCATTTTTCAATTGCGTTTGTGTCCAACTTAGTGAGTCTCGTGAAGGATTCACGGGACCCACAAGTACTTTTTTTATCAAAATTTTTATTAAAACTGGTCCCATGATACTATTTACATATTTAAAAATTATTTTACTACAGTATTTTCAGTTTTCAGTAATAAGCAGTATCCAAACAGAATCGTAATTGAGTGACATAATTTAGTTTTCTTTATTTGAAAGAACTAAAACTCAAATCTTCATACCTCATTTATTATAACAATCATTAAGAAAGTCATAGAATTTGAATCTAGCAATGTGAAGACATCTTATGTTGGACTGTGGTTAGGTTTGGTGCATCCAGTGCACTGAACCTGTTAATATGGTCACACATATCCAAAAGTGGATACATGTCACAATTTTAGTCTATGAGAATAAACACATAGACTAAAATTGTGAGTCTTAATCCTATCATTTGTGCATGCCTGAAGTGAACACACATATACATATAATAGAAATTATTAGCTTATCAATTTTTCAAGCAAGAGATAGATTCTAATGGACAAAGTTTTCTTTCAAATTGGCCAATCCATTGTATAGCAATTATTAAAACCATAACTAGGGGCGGAGCTACATGTATGAGTGGGGGGGCCAAAAATTTATAGAGATTTTTTTTCTCACATTTATTTTTTTTTATTGTAAAATGTGTTCTTGTGTCTGTTAAAGTTTTGGATCATTCATGTCTTTGAATACTTCATTAGTTCAATTGAAATTTTTTTACTCACTTTGGTAGACAATTTGGAAACTTATATTAAAAATGAAAACTTTAAAGATTCACTATGAATGATACTAAATTATGTGTGTATAAATGCATGTGTTTGTGCATGTTTATGAAAGCTTATATAAGCTAATATATATATATATATATATACACATATATATTTTGAGAGTGATATAAGCTAATAAATTAGTATTATAAGTTAGCCCTCCCAAACAAAAATTTCTATCTAGGCCCTGACCATAACTATACACCACTTAAACAAGCATGACTCATTAAATAAGTCATATGATTAAAAATATACGTGAATAGTAATTTGAATTGCCATGTGATGGGTTGAGATAATTTTCTTTCAAATTGGCTTAAAGGTAAACTCTATCCCATTATAATTATCAAGAGGAAAAATAAAAGAATTTTTTTGCATATTTAAGATATTATGTACTGCTTAATCCCTGAAAGTGAAACCTTTAAAAGTGACTTTCACATATCGAGAGAACATTTAAAAATAAATAAATAAATCCAACCTTCCAAATGTTTCAAATTATAATACATTAAAAAATATATATATATATATATATATTAATATATATACTCCCCTGCATAATCAAACAGATTTTTTTGGGGACAAATTATAACTAGAAGCTGTCACTCGCAGTATTCAAAATCTATATTAGCCATAAGGTCACATTAAATTCTAGACACTATGATAGAGTGATAGCCAATCCAGATGGTAGATATGTGTGGTTGCGAAAGCTTTCATCCAATGATAAATTTCTCTTTAAAATAAAAGAAAACCTAAATGATAAGAGGATAAGAATTGGTGTTCCCTCAAAAAGAAAAAAGAAAACAAAAACGGCGTAATCTGTAACACCACTTTCACAATATTCTCATAACAAATTTTATGTGAAAAACTATTATCAATACTAATTTGAGTCTACTAACGAAATTACTTTTTTGCCCATAACAACTTACTGCGAATAATTTATTGTGAAAATGTTAGGATTATGACATTTCTCGTGGTATAACCATTCAGTTCTCCCGGAGCATAATAAATAAGCGTTCTATCTATTCCCAGTCCTTTCACATGAATTGTGAATTCCACCTTAAAAAATTGAGTTAAATTCAGGATAAGAGATAGGGTTGGCATTTACGTGTTATGTGCCTCAACATGTTTCGTTCTCTTTAGGTGTCAGGCAGCAAGTGAGGTCCATCCATGATTCCATGTCAAAAAAAGAAAAGAAAAAAAAGAGACACCACATTTTTTTTTTGATGGGAACGAGACACCACATTAGTACCACTTGTGCACTGGCCCTATAATTTTGACTCTTCCGCAAGCAGGAAATTAATGCTGACCATTACCATCACATGTTGACATGTTGTGCTTGCCTCCCACACCCACAGTGTCTAGAATTTAATGTGACCTTCCTATTCTATTCATTTGATCTGATGAATGATGATACAAGACTGATACGTTGTGCACTTGTGCCATTATTAGAAATTAGAGACTTTGGCTGTGTATGGTTCGTGTAAAAGCATTTTCGGAAAATATTTCATTTTTCAGAAATGCTATTTTTCGGAAATGAAAATGTTTTCATGCGTTTGGTTGCATTTCAAAAAATTTTCCGGAAAATATTTTTTGGTGTTTGGAAAAGAAGAAGGAAAAGACAAACCCAGGAAAAAAATCATCAACGATCGCGATCTCGATTCGGCGCGATCTTGCGAAGGTGAGATCGCGATCAACGGTGCGATCTCGCGACGGCTTCGCGAGATCGCGATCTCGGATCGGGGTCGTCGGACTGGAGCTCGCGAGATCGGCGCGGACTGGAGCTCGGAGTTCGCCGGCGATCGTCGGACTGACTGGAATGTTTCTTCTCCTCTCGCGCGCGCGCTCTCTCTCTCTTTCTCTCTCTTTTTCCGGAAATACTTTGAAGGGAAAATGGAAGTGTAAAATGATTTCCGTGGTCAAAGGCATTTTTTTTCGATCAACGGATTTCAATTTCCGGAAAATAGAATTTCCCGGACCAACCAAACAGCCTCATTTCCGGAAAAGCATTTCCGGAAGTGATTTTCACCCAAAACAAACACACCCTTTATGGAGGGTCCTTTCATACCTATAACTGACCAATATTCCTCATAGTTTCTAAGATGTGTAGTAACCGTAAGTCCCTTCATCTTCATTTGATGGGATACCCATACCATGTGCATGACTTACTAAGAGGTCATACAAAAATTAAAAAACAAAACATGGATAATACAGACTCCCATGTTGCTACAAATTTATTACATGAGTCTTATAATTGATATTCAGTTTTTAAAGGTAAAAAATTAGAAAAGTTCAAAATTTGACTGATTATACCATAGACATGACATCATTATTCGTTATCATGTCAATTTATTATTTTTATTTTTATAATGTGCTTATTATTTTCGCATACAATAAGCAATAGATAAATTCTTAAAAGAGAGTATGAATTTCATTTGTGACAAATCTTTGGTACTACAACTCAAACCTCAACTAATAAGAGGCTATGCTAATAACTTTGTAATTCAATTGACACTTTTTAGTATTTCTAATTAGGGTTATTCACGGGTCGATTTGATTTAGTTTTGGAGTTAAGTCGCCACTCGACTTAATCATGTTGGGTTTGGAATCACACCACCTACCATTGAATGTGGGTATACAAGTCCCCAACTGCCATGGCTTTGCTATTCTAATGGTTAGCTAGGTTGAAATTGTTGGATTTGAATTGCTTTGCCCCCTTTGCGGTAAGGGATTCACTAAAGAGGTACTTTGGTTTGTCGTAGTTAGGACTAGAGGTGCCCACCTCTTATTAGTTGTTGTGGGTCAATGGTGCTCGAGCATGTACTTGTTTTTAGTTGTGGCATATTTACTATGTTCAACAAAGACTTGTCGAATCTTATTAAATTGAAAAATATGAGTTACACACAATAAAGAAAAAGATGGAAATTGGGGAAGGAAGAAGGGTCTTTCTAGTCGAATTTTGAAGGAGGAAGGTTGCCACTCAAACTAATTTCATCGGATTTACTGGGCACAAAACAACCATTGACTACCGCATTAATTGGATTGGTCGATTTCCAGCTTGGATCCTTCCAGGTCAATTTGGTTCTGTTATTCGATGATGGATGAACAAACCCTATTTCTATTGGAGATCTTCAATATTCAAATCACCCATCCCAAAAATCAAATTATCAAAAAAAAAAAAAAAAAAACCCACCAATAAAAATGCTTTAATTTGTCACTCCTTGTGATATCTCAACAAAATTTTTTTTTTGCCCTTTTAACTTCCCCTTAATTTTTATCTAAAAAAAATGTTGTCGTCAGAACATATTTCCTACCTATTTCACAACTTTATCATTACACTTAAAGCTTGCTGTCAATTTCCCAAGCAATCCACTATAAAAGCATAAAGGAAATCAGCAAGTATAAAAAAATTGCCCTTTGATTGGAAAGCATATAACTTTCTGTGAGTGGGCAGGTGTTGGTATATAGGAATTGTGCCTTTTGACGTCAAGTGGATTCTGATGTACGAAGATGATTTTTCTCATTTTCCATTTTTCCTTGTCTTCTAATTTTTAGTACTATGAACTCTACTTTTATCCAATCGAAAAGATAGACAGTGCTTGATGTTCTATAAAGTAAACAGGTGAAATTGTATTCGAGGATTTCTAAAACTACTTGAAACTTTTAAAAGGAAAAATTGGATTTGATTGCTTTCGATATTAATACAAAAGGCGAATGAATCAAATAACAAATATACCCCACTCGACTCCACTTTATGGTTGTGCTCTGTAACATCTGTTTGTACTCCAAAACCGCATAGAGAAAGTTTATATACACAGTGCCATAAAAGTGGTCTATTGTAAGTGGTACAGTGAGTGATAAAGAAAAAGTGACCCATCATTTAGAGTCGACTACTTCAATATGTTGCAACGAATGATAAATCGTAGAAAAACTAAATGGAAAAAGAAATAAGCATTACATATGAATTAGGACAAAGTTACGACTCTACTCAATATCTTTTTTATTGCACGTAAATTTTGGTAAATCTATCATTAGATAACATTTTTTTTTATATCTTTTATGCTTGCAGAATTAAAAATAAAAAAATCAAAGATCAATAGTTATGTCATCAGTCAAATATTTAAATTTTAAGTTTTTGTAGTATAAAATTATTCATAAAAAATATATTTATGGATTAAATAGTAAATAACATATGATTAGCACAAAATTTGGCAGATATGTTAAGAACATAAAAAACATGTAATTTAACAGTTAGATTTTCAAAATATATAGCTATGTTAATTTTTTTTAGTGAGAGTTGTAATAACTATCTATAACCAAGTTTGTAGCCAAATTTTGTTCAAAGAGTTATTAACAAAATTGTTATTGTAACTTTCGTGGAATAAAATCAATTAACTTGGTAAGGCTTCACTTAAGTAATGTTTAAGGCAATGGAATTTTGAGATCAAAGTAAAAAACTGATCCAAATGGAAGCCAAGAAGCCAAAATTTGCCAAGAAAATATGTACTCCCCATTTTCTCTGAGTTTGAACTTTGGAGCATGGTCAAGACTGTCCTAGATAATCAACTGGCAAATACACTCAAGTTAAATCCCCATTTATCTTTTATTTTTTTGTAGGATTGGTGGGTACTTAAATTTAAGATCTATTCGAAAGCTATTTATTTCCTTTAGCACATGAGTAAAAGACATATGCTAGATGCCTAAATTGCTTATGGAGAAGTGAGAACGTATATAATAGTAAAAAAATGTGTCCATAATCTAATAAAAACAACGTTATCTTGGTCTTTATTGCATGGTAATGACATTTTTTTAGACATGGTTTTGGTTATTGGCATTTGAAATTTGTATCTATAATTTACCAGTGGAAGGAATCTATGAATGTAGAATCAAAAGCTTGGAACCAAAAGAGGATCAACTTTTTGGAATAGGAATCGTACGTACCAGTAGTTGTGGCTTTCTTGTCGGAATGTGCAATTTGGAGATTCTATGATAATCTTTACCAAATATAATTTGTAGATTTCAGGTGCTAAGGACAGCAAGAATCCTTCAATTTGTGTATGCTTTACTAGTTTTTTGATTAAGCAATAGTCCTGCTCGTGTATTGATTGTGACTCTCAACCTAAATCACACATTTCAAGCTAGCCCTTTGTTTTTAAACAATTTGCTTGGCAGAAACTTTTATAATCCCTTTGTTAATTTCATGGTCATATTCAAAAGAACTCTTTGACACTCCAAAATCCAAATCCCAAAAAAACAAAACACTAGAAAGTGAGAGGGGAGAGCAAGTTGACAAACTTAAACACTAGAAAGTGAGAGGGGAGAGCAAGTTGACAAACTTAGCTCCATTGAAGAAGACAACACCATATGTCTTGTAGTGATGAGAATATCCACATTCTGTCGCCTGCACGGTACTCTCTGGTGGATTCAAAATTATGGATTAATTCAATACACTGCCGCCTACAAAGCTGGCTTGGATAGTTGAATATGTTCTTGTAATACTGGTTTTGCAGTTTCCAACATATCAAATTACTAGGCTATTTACTTACCCTTTAAACAACATAACTAAACCTATCCTATGTTTCAGAGATGCAGCGCCTATAATACACCTTTAGCCCATTAAAAAGGATAAAAAAACAAAGAAAAGAAAGCCAGAAGAGAGGCTGACAAGAGCAGACACCAGATACCTTCAATCCATATAGATACGACAGCAGGAAAGCAAAAGCAGATTGGGCCTGTTACATTATTGACAAGGTCCATTCACTTGATTATGCAGTACATGTCCCTCAAATAAAACTTAAGGTGCACCGCATCATATCCAGCTCACAGATGCACTGGACAAAAGCCTTATCCTAAAACTAATGGCCCCACCCCTCTTAAAGCCCTAGGCCCCTACCCTTTCCCATCTATCACCTAAAACAAAACTTGTAGTCTCCATTATATTCCACACCTGTGTAAGAGAATGTGATCAAAGAGTTCCATAGTTAAGAAACACATTTTTTTCAAGTCCAAATATTCTTTTGCCAGAAGTCTAATAGCTAAACTGGTTGACACTGTGTTTCCAAAACAGACATCCAAAATTCTAAAAGTAAAAATAACAGAAGTCCAATTATTCTTTTCTAAATTGTCAAGGAAGTCTCGGTACTGACTTTGGTGTTATAGAAAAAACTAGGAGACAGATTGTAAACTCATAATTCATTTTTGAACCAGCATGCATGGATAGTACAGATCTGCACATCCTTCTTTTGTTAATAAATATCTGAAACTTATTGTAATTTTGATAGACAAAGCCATTGGTCCAAAGGATTTTTCTGGATACAAAAATTTAGATGAGCACACAAGTTGTTTGAACAAAACGCCAAAAAATAAAGTTGTCAACACATAGTCCTGCTCCTACCACAAATTTTTCCTTCTACGTGCGGGCTGAAAACTGTGCCAGTGCTTCATTATATATTTTGATTCTATCCCCAGGAACAAAAACTCAAATACTGTAACATTACATATTTAACTTCACAAGCACAACTTAAGAGAACAAATTCATGAGTGGCATCTTTATTAAACCAATAAAACAAGAGTTGCATCTTTAATCAACCAATATAACAAATTGAATATTTCCCAAAGTTGGCTCGAGGTGAAGTCACTTGTTTGAGAATCTAAGAACTATCACTTCTAAGTATAAAGAATCCAATTCTAAGGCAGAGTAGCACTATGGAAAAAATGACAGAAAGGTTGGTAGTATTTCCCACCCATTTCTTCCAGTTGGACTGATGCCTAGCCCAGTGACAAATTACATCATTCCTAAATATGGCATCCAGATACCAAATTGGAAGAACCCAACCTAGACCCGGCCCTCCATTCACCCTGTGAAAACTTCCTACTATTCACATTCTTCAAAAGGATACACTCATACACATGCCATATTTACATCCATTAGCAACAACTAGCAGTGTTAATGGGCACCCCTGACATTTAGCGTGTGTAATCATTATGAAGTTCCTCCAAGAACTCTCTTTAAATCAGATTTCTGTTCTGCTGTAAGCCTTGAAGGGTATTTGACATCAAATTTAACTCTCAAATTCCCCTTCCTCCCAGCTTCTTTTGAGATTGGCATACCCTCATTTGGGACAACCACCTCAGCTCCAGGTTTGACGATATCTGTTAGTGGGATCACGAGATTCCTTCCATCCAGGGTGGTTAGGTCAATGGTCTTCCCTGTGAGGGCCTCTAGCAGTGTTATCTCCTGGTTGACTACCAGATCATTACCATCCCTCTTATAAAGAGCATGTGGCTTCTCATCTACCACAAAAACAACATCTGCAGGAATGATACCAGGCTCCTGGTTACCCTTCTCAGGGAATGTGATCTTTGTGCCCTTCTTCCAACCAGGTTTTATCTCAACGGTCAATATCTCCTCCAGAGTCCGAAATTTACTGCAAGAGAATTGCTCATGCCATCAAGTGGAAGTAACATTCAAAAAGCAAAACATTCACTCAGGATTAACAGAATCAAACCATGCATATTTATTCCCCCCACCCCCCCCCCCCCCCCCCCCAAAAAAAAAAAAGAATCAAAGCACACATTTGCAAAAGATTATCGATGCAGAGCAATGCCATATCATGCCACCATATTTTTCTTTATTATTATTCTTTTTTTTTGGGGGGGGTGGGGTGTGGGGGGGTAAGTTACACATGAACCTGGTGGGTCATGATCCCATGACCTTATCCTCCGCTTTACTCTAACAAGGAGAAGGAAGTGTCATTTGAGCTAAAGCTCATTGGCCATATCATGCCAGTAATAAAAGAGGACATCCATATTTCCTTTTTTAGTTTGATATATAGACTAAAATTATCTATGTGAATTTTTTGAGATAATTTGCAAATCCCAATACTTGGCCAATAGAAGACCTATTTTCCTAACAGGATAGACCATGAGAATAGAGAGCCTTACGCATAAACCATTAACATTTATTGCTTCATAGGCAGGACAAGCAAACCCAAGAAAACCAGGAAACAGGGATAGGAAAGAAGGAAAAAAGAAAGTATAGGTTTCCATTGCTCAAGGAAAAGCAAGATTAATCATACAAATCATTAGCCAAGTTTAACCCTTGAGAAAAGCATTATCCCTAATGAAAAACAAAATTTTGTTTCCTTTTCCTCTATTCTTTTATAAAATAAAAATAAGAATAACTAGCAGTTTAGCTTCTCTATCAGACCTAACAAAAAAGTTTAGCTTCTCTATCAGTATCTGAGATATAACTCACTACTAAGGAAACAACTTATGACCGATCCACTTAAGCTTAGAAATGTTCCAGTCAATGAAATTTCTTCCTATTCACCTTACAAGGTTGACTAGTTTTCACTCTTCTATTGGTGCTGCTGGCCTCTAACTACAGGTGGAAGACTTCCCCCCATGGAAACATCTTCAGGCTGAACTGTATTGTTGTGGCCCAAAGTTCAGAGAATGCATGAGTGAAATCATGTAGGTTGGCCAAAATACCCCCTTATAAACTTAAGTATCAATATAACTTATCAAAGAACTAAACGACGAAGTTGAAAAGCATCTTCTTAGCTTTGCTTGACACTTGACAGTGCTTGCTTAAGCTTTTTCTTCTTTTAAATTCTAATTCACCACGTATAAAGTAGTCTTGAAGCTACTTGCAGCTTCAAACTGGCTAAAGATAGAAATGTGGTTGGTCTGGCCTTGGGTACCTCAACCCAAAGCTTGTCCAGCAAGATGCTGCCCTACCTAGGTCCTAGAAACCAAATACATATTTGATAATAGACCAATGATTTCTCTTACTTCTTTATCCGCAAGCATTTAAAAAACCAATGATTTCAAGTTTTCTTCTCCAATTAAACCCTTCCAATATATATTACTTTGAATATCTTAAGAATGCGCATTGTTGGCAATCTGTTTGGCAGCAAGAGGGGAAGAGGAAAGGAAAGGAAAAGGAAAATGAAGTGGAAAGGAAAAGGAGAAGAAAGGTTGGTAATTCCCTTTTGTCTGTTTAGTAGAAGGTTATAAATGAGTGTTGAAAAAGGGACGAGTTTACATTTCTGTTGTTTGGTTCAAATACAGAAGAGAATGGAAAGTTACTCATAAGTAATACTTTGACAAGTACACCCCTATAAAAACAACATTAAAATATTCAGTTGTAGTTAATTGACCATTAAGGCTATAAATGGAAGCCCCATGGAAAGATCCAATCTCACATTCCTTCTCTTCCCTCAAACCAACCAAAGGAATTTGTATTTCCATCTCCCCTTTTCCTTTCATTATTTCACCTTTCCTCCTATTTCCTCCCAACCACACATAGTTATTGTTATTAAGACCAGTCCATCTGTAGACATTAAGGGATTAACCAACCCACAACAATTTTTGGTATCACATTGAATATTGATTACATGCAAGAACTCTTAGGGTCTGTTTGAGATCCGCTTATTTTGCTGAAACTAAAAACTTTTTGTTGAAAGTACGATAGATAAAGATAAAAGTTAGGTGAAATAGTACAGTGGGACCCATAAATAGTACCAAAAAGTGCAGTGAGACCCATGAATAGTAGCAAAAATATGCTGAATAGTAAAATAAATTGGCAAATTTCATCCATGTCAAACGAACACTTAGTGGTACAAAGTTGAGAAAACCTTCACAAGAAAACCAAGCAGCCCTTTAACGAAAGCTATGATATCTAAAAATGGAATTCAATGATCTCTCCAACCATGTCGTAAGAAAATTAATGCTCAAAATTTTCAAGAGTTGATAGCTCAATAGGATCCAAGCTTTTTTATTTTATTTTATTTTTATTGTTAAGTTGCACACACACCTACTGGGTCTTGAACCCACTACTTTAACCCTCCCCGCCTAGCACTTATAAAGGGAGGAGGTGCCAATTGAGCAAACGTATAAGATTAACAATTATTTCAAGAAAACGAAAAAATGCTACAGTCAGGCAGTCCTATAACCTACCAAAAGTCAATTGCTTGACACAAGACATTAATGCTCTTCAAAGTCATTAACAAGGATCAATATTGCAAGTTTGCAACAGGCAACCAAAAACTCCAGAGGTTTTTAATTTTATTTAAGACTCAATATGACCATTCAAGAGCACAGGCAAGGCAACCACCTAGACAACTGCCACCTTCAGCAGAAAAACCTTTGCCTAGAACTGTCAATTTACAACCAAAATTCGACCGAACAGCTTAATCAATCCCAGGAAAAACCCTCCTCCTATTATGAATTAATCAAAGGCTACAAAAACACAAACACAGAAGTAGATTTCACAATAAATCACTTCCACCCTAGGCAAAGCTTCCTAATAATTATTATTATTTTGATAATGTAAGAAACCTTCTTGAAGAAGAGCCCTTTGGACTCACCTCTAGCCACTAAAACCTGCCCCATCTGCCAAAACCAGTTGCCGGATAATCAAGGGACATTCACACCTGATGGGCTAAGCACTCTTAAGCAAAGCTTCCTAATCTCTTAAAAACACATTCATATATTTGTTTAAACATCCATGCAACAAGGAAAATTAAAAGTGTAATCCTAAGTCTGTTTTCAAAACAATAGCACATGAATGTGAAGCCAATAACACAGTAAAAAAAAAACACAAAAAAACAAAAAACCAAGAATCCAATAACAAGCAAAAGAAAACAAATTTAGTGTTAAAAAAAAAATAAATAAAACATACCCAGTAGTATCATAGACATTCCTAGAGATCCTCATCTTCTTCTTCGAACCTTTATAAAGCTCCTCCAAGCTACAAGGCAATACGCTCTCAAGCGGAGCTACTTTCCTCAAACCCGAAGAAGAAGAAGAAGAAGGTGTCCCACCAAAATCCGACCCGTTTGCACCCCTAAAGAACCCGTCTTTACCAAAACCCCTCACCCCCGCTCCACCGCTTCCTCCACCGCCAGCTCCGCCATTGCTCTCGGATCCAAAAATCTCAGCATAAATATCCTCCGCATCACGCGGGTTGAACCGAAACGACGTCGGGTTGTGGTGGTGGTGCTGGCGATTGTAGAAATGGTGGTGATGGACACGCGAAGAGGAAGACGCAGAAGAAGAAGAAGAAGGCTGGGGTGGCGGGATTTGACCGGACTTGAGAGCTTCCTCACCGTAGAGATCGTAGATCTGACGCTTCTGGGGGTCGCTGAGAACATCGTAAGCTTCGGAAATACGCTTGAATTTGGCTTCGGCTTCGGATTTGTTGATGGGGTTCTTGTCTGGGTGCCATATCATAGCTAGTCTCTTGTACGCTTTCTTCAAATCGTCCTCGCTTGCGTTTCGATTCACTTTAAGAATGTTGTAATAGTCCACCCCCATTTTTTTATCTCTCTCTCTAACTCAGAAAAACAACAAAGAAGAACAAAGAACAAAGGAGAAGAAGAAGAACAACAACCTAGTATTTTTTCACACACTGTTGTGTTTTGTCTTTTTTCTCTCTTCTAACTCGTTGAGTGTGTTGTTGTGTGTGTTTGGGAAATTTGGAGAGGTGGTGGTCGGGAAAACCGTTGGATGAGTAACGGAAAGGGCGTAGAGCTGGAGATCCGACGGTTACGGAAAGTGTTTCTTTTTCTTCTCTTCAAATAAGGAGGGAATTGTGTTATTGCGGGTCTTTCTCTATTTTTCAGCTTCAACGTGCTGCTTCTTATATTTATATTTGTAATAACTATTATTAAGAGGGTGATGATTTTTGGGCCTGACTTTTTTACCAAACTAAAATAAAGATTTTTGGGCTAAATTTAAGAAACGGCAATCTCTGACAGATTGTTTTTTACTTTTACGTTTTTTTTTTTTTTTTTTTTAATCTATTTACAATTTACTATGTCAGAGTTATGATAAAATTGTGACCCAAAAAGTTGTGGGCCTAGATTTCCTCAAATGTACTTGGGGTGTGTGTATTTTCCTTTTATACACAATATTTTTCATAATCAAATTTCATAATTGTTAAGTTGTCAAATTGTTGCTGACTCTCATATGAGTCCATTATTAACTTAGCACCATTTAGAGCCAAAATCCATTAGGTTATTTTAAGATTTGGCAAACTATAATCTATTATCTATCACTTTCACATGATTTATTATTTTAAGTCCATTATTATCTGTCACTTTAACATTATTATATATTTCAAAAATTTAATTGTTGGATTGCATGTTCTTTACGCTCTTAATACACATGTCAAATTTTGTACCAATCAGATATTATTTACCATATGAACTATAAGATTATATTTTATGCATAATTTTAAATTACAAAAACTTGCAATTTAAATAATTTATTGATGACATAGCTATTGATCTTTAATTTTCTAGAAATTTTATAAGCATGGAGGGTGTAGAAAAGAAAATGTAATCCAATGGTAAATTTGTCAAATTTTATCTCTAATAAAAAGATATTGAGTAAGGTTATAGTTTTAGGATACAACCAATTTTTTAGCTAAAATTTGTCCTTAAAAAAATACTAAAAATGATAGCAATATTATATGGAACTACACGGAAGAACTAAATTGAAAGAAAATTAAAATTCAAGGACCTATTTATTTATTTTTTAAATTATCTTAAAGGATTTGATTAAAAATAGCTTAAGGTGAAAGTTAAACGGTGTGTAATTTGTTTTTTAGGAATTTGGATTTGTTGTGGGGGTGGGGAATAAAATAAAGTTGGGAAGTAGTGGGCCTGCATGAACAAAATGAGTGACAATGATGAACGTAAGAAGTAAGGAATTGATCCTTTTTTTTCCTTCTTGATTCAAACTCCATTTGGTTATCTAAAGGTAATTCATGAATTAAATAATCCGCAGTCTGCACTGCAGCAAGTGAGCTTAAATTCCTGTTTCTAGAACGTGACAAACAATCTTTTTGATGGTAGGGAATAGTTTGGGACTTCATAAAAGTCGGTGAGATTCTCTCAAACATATTTATAGAATGAGTTTGACAAATAAAAAAAGAGTAAGATACTTTCATAATTTTATTATATGTACGGTGTATAATTATGTAGGCATAGGATCACCATGTTTGTCTCTTTTCCTTTCTTTCCTCATAGACTTTTGATTCTTTCTCCTGATGGAAGCAATAAGGACAAGTGAATGTAACATTCCCAATTTCCAATGAGGTAGACTCACATTTGATTTTGTGTAAGAAGACAAATGGAATGTGAGTAATTGAACAGTATTCTATGTTGGCATTACCCAAAGCAACATTTTTTGTAACAAACACTTTACAAAGAACATTGCTGTAAAACTAATTCATAAAATCTTCACCAATTAGGTATTGATGCAAAATTAAAACATTTTAAAATTTATCTTATGTTCACATTTCCAATAAATAACTCTACCTGGTTTCTGCACAATGTTAGAAAAGAACTTAAATATCGAATCATCAACCTTGAAAAACATGACACCAATATACAAGATAGTGTGACACTCATTCCAGAACTGTAACACACACTTCCACAAACTCCGGGAACGCCTGACAACTCCGGCAGTTCACAGCCACTAGTTGCATGATCCACATGGCCAAAATTGAACTATGTTTGCCAGTGTCACCGATGAATATCCAGTGTTCCCCCTCACCGAGTCTTATACCCAAAACTCACATTTGGTGAAACCCCCCACATACCATATTTTTGTGTATATAAATGATAAGGAAAGAAAATGGGGAAGAAAATAAGATGATGAAAAATTCAAATCATACAGCAATAGCTTGACCAGTCATCCCATCGTGAAGTTGCAAAGAACCATCTTTCATCAGGTTAAGGCTCAAACTCTTAAACCTCTCCCTTGAATACTGCCGAGATGCCTTTCTCCAATCAGTTCCAGTCTTCATCATAGCAACAAACTCCTCATAACTAACACGGCCATCCTGAAAATAATTTAAATAAAGGTTAGGAGCCACAGTACAAGCTATTGGAGCAAGAGAGTTTTTTCATATCATAAAGAATTTCAGAATTCTCAACATCAATTTAATATCTGGAATTCTGGATCATTTCAACCTATTGCTGTGCTGACACAGAATTATGACAAGTTCTAAAAATTTATGAATGTTGCATTTGCTTTGAATTCCAATACACTCTGAATGTAATACTTCAAAAGGGGGAGAATAGAACAATGAGATGATAAGGCTTGAAAGTCTGACCTTGTCTGTGTCAACCTCACGCATGATGTCATTCAGCACTTCAGTATCAGTTTCACCAGAGTCATCTGTTAATGCTTCCAATAGTTCATTTGATTCAATATATCCACTTCCATCTTTGTCGAAAAACATAAAGGCTCTGCGGAAATGCTCATCATTCTCCATCCTTTGCAAGTGAATTGTCACTGCTACAAACTCTCCATAGTCCAGTACTCCATTCCCATCAACATCAGCCTAGAAAATAGCTCTAGTTATTTTCTATTTGTATGAAATTAATGTTTATAAACCCTGAAGCAAAGATCCATATTTAGCAACTAACACTATCAGAATGAGTTCTAACCCAATTGGCACCTCATTTCTTTATAAGAGAAAAGTGGAAGATGCAATTGTATGTTCAAGACCCACCAGATGCATATGCAGCTTACCAATTAAAAAAAAACCTAACACCATTAGATTTCAAAAAATGGTGAAGCTATTGTCATCCTGACCTGATTTTGTCTCTTTTATGGATCCTACTCCTCTAGAAGGCAAATTTTTCTAATCATGCAGAGTATGCAATACTTGCCAAATGCTTAGGGCATCCTAAATGCATATGAATACTTGATATGATCAAGTTCCGAGCATTTTTACTTCATTGAAAAGGTGCCAAAGATCTAATTGCATAGTGGTAAAGGGAAAATGGCATTTGCAGGGTTTCAGGGTATAAATTCTGACTGTTAACTGGTGGGTGAAAACATAAGAGGACAGTGGTTTGACACGCGTAAGTTTGCAGTGCAGTGAACTACTTACTGTAAGAATGTTGCAGGAGTCATTTCAAAAGGAGCAAACAAGGGATTGAAATGATGTGATATCACCACAATCCAAAAGTAGTGGTCATGCATAGAATGGATAATAAATAGAGCAACTTTTTATCTGAACTTAGGGAAGGATAAAAACATACCACTTCCATCAGCATTTTTATCTCTGGTTCAGCCAATTGTGAACCAACCTTCCGAAGCCCAGCCCTCAGCTCCTCATATGTTACTTTTCCATCTTTGTCAGTGTCCATCAATGAAAACATATCTTTAATTACTTCTACCTCTTCAACAGACAAGTGTTCAGCAATTACCTACAGCAATTATTTGAACCCCAAATCATCCACAAGGGTATAGAAATCACATCAATGCAGTTAAAGTCAGAATTGGAGCTGACAATTAGACCTAAGCCAAAAATAGATGCTTACCCTAAGGGCTTTCTTTTTGAATCTATTCATCACAGAAAACTGTCTGAGCCTTGATCGCACAATATCTCCTAATGGGACATTTGGAGCTTTCTTTGCATTTTGCAACCAGGGGTGATCTAGCAAAGATAAGAAGATAAAATAAAAGATCAGTATACCCGTTTCAAGAAAGCTACCCTATGCTAGAGAAAAACTCAAATCTCCTAGCAGTTCACATATATAGGCATTTCAATGATTTGCTCCTCGTACGAGCCAAAAAAAAAGTGAATAAATAATAAATTGTCTACTGGCGCTTGTGAGAAAATCCATTTGTGAACTCATGCCTCACTTCTCAACACTGGTGGGAGAAGTGCTCTGAATGCAGGGCAATGATGTGATTTTGTAAATGATTTTCTTCAAAATTTTCTTAAGGAACATTAGAGTGCAACTTTTTTCGCTGAATAACATAAACTTACAAGTCCAAATAGTGAAGTCCAGGCCTTTCATCACAATATATACATTAAGCAGAATGATTACAGGAAGATCTGGTCTATAGCCAGCACCTACATTCAATGTGCTTGCCCCAGTAAAGCAATAAGTTAAGAGCCCAATGAAATGATCAAGAAGAGTGGCCCTCAATTTTAGTTCTACAAAGAATTTAGTCTCAAGAGTGGGTTCTCAGTACAAGCCTAAACTTTCAGATTAATTATAGCATGATTACCGACATTCTAAGGCAGGAGACAGGTACTTAATTCTCCAGAATTAATTCTATCCTGGAATAAATCTAAAGGCTAAAATATTGTGTGTAGGTAATCACCATAAAAAGAACTAAAGTAGACTCTGCTGCCACAAGAAATACCTTTCTTTTTGTTGCACAAGTATGGACACCAACCAGCTGATATCAATTAAGACGTCCAACTCTAGCCTAGAAATGATCCTTTTTCCGCTCTCAATCTCTGACCAGGATCTATGAATTTTATTTAAAGTCTTTACCTACTTGGGCTGGGAATCTAAAGATCTAGAAGTACACCAGCTAAACAGAGACTTTTGATTAAGTCAAAGAGGTTCAACCTATAAGTATCTTTTCTTCATTTTTTGCTAGCCAATCATGAGATTTTCCACCACTGGACCCGGAAAATTCCACACGAATAAGGACTACCAAAGGCCATACCCTTGTTTCATTGTCAAAAACTAGCAAAATCTACTGGCCCATGGTCATCTAGATGGTGATATGTGATACCAATACCATGTTCATTTAATGGTTGAAGTTATCTCAAAATCACTATCGTGAAACTTCATTTTCTCAATAATAATAATCTAAGTTGTGGAAGGCTGAAAGACCTCGTATTCTCTCTCAATGCCCCAGTAAACATCGAATGGAACCCCAAACATACGCAAGACAATAATAATTCATAGTGGTGAGGTCACAGCTACTCCGATTCATCACAAACTTGGTCAAAATTCACAAACTATCTAATTAAAAATTAGAACCACATTAAGTATGAAAACTCAGCTAAAGAACTTACCAAGCACCTGTTGAGCAGTCAACCGCTTTTTCGGATCCTGTTCCAACATCTGCCTAACAAGGCTCTTAGAACTTTCAGAAATCTGAGGCCAAGGCTCCCTCCTGAAATCAATGTTCCCTCTTAAAATTGCAAGAGCAACACCCTGTTCAGTTTCTGCAACAAACAAACAAAAAAATTAAAATTAACAACTTTACAATCCTATGCAAGACTTCTTCAAAACTAGGCTACTATTTTTTCTTTTTTAAAAGACACAAAATAAAATAAATACCTGCCCAAAATGGGGGAACCCCACATAGCAAAATATAAACAATCACGCCGGCGCTCCATATATCCACCTCTGGCCCATAGTTCCGCTTCAACACCTCTGGCGCCATATAGTACGGACTCCCCACAATCTCCGAGAACTTCTCTCCTAAAACCCACCAAAATAAAATTACTAAATTTAATATTCAACCTATAGTACCCAGCCAAAAACCCCTATATCCAATCATTAAAACAATAAACTTTATCACAACCCAGTACATAAATACAACAATCAAGCGCCAATAAAAAAAAAAAATACAACAATCAAGCAAAACCCAGATATCCAAAAAATAAAAAAATCAACCCAAACCCCATAAAAATCATGAAAAAAACACTATAATTCACTTGAACACTAAGCTTAATAAACACAAAGGACCTCAAATCAACTAATATTAACAAAACAAATTAAAATTAAAAATGTTAAATTAGAAATATTGAGGGGAAAAAAAAAAAAGCAGAAGCAAGAGAAAAATGGTGGTTTGGTCTGTCGGCAATGATACCAGCTTTAAAATTACCAAATTTAATATTCATCCATAGTACCAATCAAAAAAACCCATATATCCAATTATTAAAAACAAAAACAAAAATTAATCACAACCTATACTTAAATTCAACAATCAAGCAAAACCCAGATCTCCCAAAACTCAAAAAAAAAAAAAATCAACAAGCACTAATAAACACAAAAAATAATGAAAACCCAAATCCATACCAGGCTTGAAGAACACAGAGAGGCCAAAGTCAATAGCTTTAAGCGGCGAATGCTCTTTCTTATTAGCAAACAAGAAATTCTCAGGCTTCAAGTCCCTATGCATGACTCCATTAGCATGACACATCCTCACAACCTCAGCTATAGTCCTCGCCACACTCGCTGCAGCTCTCTCAGAATAATGCCCTCTCGCCACAATCCTATCAAAAAGCTCACCTCCCTCGCACAACTCCATGACCAAGTGCACATTTTCACTGTCCTCATACGTAGCTCTAAGCCTCACCACGTTCGGGTGCTCCGGAAAATTCGACATTATCGCCACCTCGCGCCTCACGTCCTCAACATCGATCGAAGTCCTCAGCTTCCGCTTCGATATACACTTGCAAGCCAAAGCTTCCTTGGTCTCTCTGTCAGTACAGAGGTACGTTATGCCAAACTCTCCACGACCCAGTTCGCGTCCGAGTATGTACTTGTCGCCGATTCTGGTTCTGTGGCTCAACGGTATCACATCTTTCAAGACGCGGATCGGAGCTGGTGATCGAATAGCATCCTCTGCATATGGGTTTGGTTTTCTGTCCCTGTTGGGTGTGGTGGGCTTGTTCTTGTTGCTGCTCTTCTTCTTCCTCTTCTTCCTGCTATCGTATTGTTCTTCTCTGGTCTCTGGTCTCACGCATGTGTTACAGTTACCCATGAAAGCAAGCTTGTTGTTACAGAAACAGAGAGTGTGTATAGTATTCTATAGTATAGACTGTATAGTATATATCTGAGACGAGAAAAACGGTGCGTTTTGGGGGGAGAAAACCGGCCGAGGAATGAGGTCAGGTGGGAGAGAGAGAGAGAGAGAGAGAGAGAGAAAGAGAGAGAGAAGACGCGGGGTTCGGTTGAGAAAAAAGTGGGGTTTTTTGAAAAAAAATATGATGCTTATTATTATAATTTGTTATTACTATTCATTTTTTTTTTTATAAGTTATTGCTATTCAACTTATATACCATTATTATTGTTTATCTAATTTATATATTATATTATTATTTTGGGTATTATACTATAAGTGCTGCTTTTGGCCTGTCTGGTAGAAGAATTTGAGTAATGTTGTTCGGTAGTTTTTGATATATATGTAGGTGAAAAAGTGTGTTGAAATATATGTAAAATTGTTTAAAATGTGAAAATGTGTGTTAGAACTTACTCACCAAACATGGAATAATGTTTGATTGTTTTATGACGAGGGTGGAAAGGAAAATTGAGGTTCATTGCATTGGTTGATTGGTTATTGAATAATAGTAGAGATACAAACTGTTTTATAAAATATTTTACAAACTGTTCATATGGTGTGATTATTGATAAATGAAAAAAGTGATATTAATGGTGAGTCTAAATGAAAACCAATAAAATGTTGGTCACATCAATATTTTGTAAAAATGTTGTAAAATACTTTGTGATTATAACATTACTTTGGATTATTATGCGAAGAATGTTTGAACTTTTGGAGTAAATGACTTTTATTTGGGTTTGGTTTGAGTAGTTTTACTAATATAGCCTTTGTGTATTGTGTGTGTGTTTCATATGTTTTGCCATATTAAGATTGAATTTTGGGAGTTGGGAGTCCAGTTAAGACTATTTTTTAGTATCTTCTCCAAAAAAAAAAAAAAAAAAAAACTTTTTAAGTAATTATGAGGTGTGTTGAGGTTACATGGGTTTGTGGTGTGCCCTAATTACAAATATTATACATGTGTATATCCTACAAACATGAAGCTACATTATTATCTATTTTGTGATACTTCAAGAGGCATTCCTGTTAATCTTTATTGAATTTTATAATGTAGTAAGTGCGAACATCATTTATTGAAGGAAAAAAAAAATATATATATATATATATATATCTATATATGAAGAAAAATATTGTTCTACCTACAGGCTTTCATCGTGTGAATCAACAAAAATCTAAATGGGGATTGAAAGAGAAAACCAAGAATGAGAGGGTTAAACAATTTTTTTTCTTCGATACCTTGAGTGAATGATGCATTTGTCACATCATTCAATTTCGTTAAAGTCAATGAAATACCCACTAAGCTAACCACATAAGAGGTAATTGTCAAAAAAATAAATCACATGATATTTTTATGTTTAAAGAGTATATCCTAAAGTTGGTATCTATGATTTATTATTATTTTTTATTAAGTTTTCTTCTAAATTAGGTAGGAAGGCTGATTATGGAGTAGTTTAGATGATTATTTACTTATTTATAAATCACATTGACATTTAAAAAAAAAATTGACATTAAGTTATATAACTATAGGTCATAGGATTAAACCACATATAATTTATGTTTGAGTTATTACCCGATGAGTTGAAAAAAATTTCAAGCCAATTTAAAGCAACATGAAGGTCATTTAAAAATTATTTCCAACTCATTTGAAACCAATTCAATTTCTCTTACCCAAACTTATCATTAATTTAAATATAAACTTCAATGAAATTTATTATGTTCTACAAACTAATTAGGAACTTGTGGGTTTCAGTTAGTTTAACTGGTAAAGTCTCTGATGGTTGAATAAGAGATTTGAAGTTCAATCCTTACCTACATCAAAAACCAATTGGTGTCTTGGTAAAAAAGAAACTAACTGGGAACTTTCAATGCATTTTTATAACTTAGTTGAAAAAATACAATAAAAATTAAAAAGTAATAACTAAGTATGTACATAGGTAATGAACTATCTTTTTATTTATTTATTAAGAGTTGACAATTTAAAAAAAAATCAATAATATATATATATATATTTATATAGTTGCACATGGTGTTCTTTGTTAATATTACTCCACTCAATAACCTCTTATTGAAGTATCATTTTTCTTAACACACACACCAAAGTTTTATGTTAATTAATGTTATTTACTATTTAATTCATAAACTCATGTTCTATTTATAGTTTTAAAATACAAAAATTAAAAATTAAATATTTTTACACATATAAGATAATTATTGAACTTTGACCATTTTTAAATTTTGCAAGTATAAAAGGTATAAAAAGATAATACAATACAAAAATAGATTAGATTTGAATAGCTTTTTTTTTTTTCGGTGGTTATATATAGACTTTTGATAATTTCATGTTTTAAGGGGTTTCGAGTTATTGCCTCAATGGCAAAAACACCGTTTGTAGTTCAAAACCCAACCTACGCTAAAAAAAAAAAATGACAAAAAATTTCTCACCCAATTGATGATAGATTGTTAGTGTGTGCTGACTAGGTAAAAAAATGGTTAAGTAATGAGTTCAAATAAAAATCAATAAAAGTTTGTCAACTTAATTATTGCCATAACATTGCTCTGTATTGAAAAACAAAAACCATCATGCATGATTGGTTCAAAAAAACAAAAACAAATTTTCTTCAAGGATTGGAAACCTATCAGATGGTTAATGGTGGCCATTGAGACACATTTCTTAGAGGGCCAAGAGCTGCTTTTGATCCATTGATTTTACGTACTCAAAATTGAGGGAGTGCAGTGGATGGTTGAGATCTTTGGACATTATTTGTTGAAGTTGTTCACCAGTTTAGGGGGTCGCTGTAGGGATGTTTGACTTAATCACAGAACCAACCAAGGTCTAGATAGCTCCAAAACTTTAACCAAAAGTTTATCTAAAATAATCAAATGCAATTTCGGCAGTTTGGTCATGACTCATGTCCCACAGTGATACGGTAATTTTATTGACCAAAACAATCTAAAATAATTGTTAATAATTAATTAATTAGCAAATCTTCAATTTAATCAAATGGAGGCAGGGATATTGACAATTGCAGGGTTCTCTATGCCGTGGGAGTGTTGATTGGTTTGAAATTGGAATAAAACTAATCCAAATTTAGCTTGAGAAGTAGTAGGCTTTAAAATATTGGAAATTTACAAAGTCTGAATGGGTTTTCTCTGTTATATTTAACAATTTATTGGTATGTAATTTCTTGGTAGTTATTATAAATGGATTGGTTGTGGAATAACACCAAACAAATTGGTCAGAGTAATGTGGAATATATGCAACATCATAATAACGAGTATGAACAATTCTTGCGATCTTGTTTGACTTTATTTCAACCTGAACCCAAAGACCAATTGCCAACCAATCATTGATATGTTTTTATAATCACTGGAGCGCTATTTGGTAACGTTATTCTAGTAATGTTGTTTGTATTTTTTGAAAATACATATGCGTAAAAAAATGTGTGAAAATATATATAATATTGTTTAAAAACTGAAAAATGTTACTTATACTATCATACTAAACGGTAGTGAAATTGATTTTTTTTCTTCTTTTTTAGAAGATATAAATCCAAGAAGGTTGTATAATGTTCTTTTTAGTGTAATCTAATTACCATAAAAAGAATTATACACACAAGAGCATAGAAGCCTCTGTTTCGATACCAATGAAAAATGAAAATTATTTCACTATTCAGTTTATTTTTGCTACTATTCGTGGGTCTCATTATATTTTTTTAGTAATATTCATGAGCCTTACGGTATTATTTCAGCTAACTTTTACATTTACCTACAATATTTTCAATAATAAATTTTTAATTTCATTAAAATAAGCAAGATGTAAACCGACCTAATTCCTATAAATTCAATCCTGACTGTGTGTGAAGTTTCTTGGAGCAAAAAGATTGACAATTCAACCTTCTTTTTTTTTAAGGAACATTTCAATTACTAAAAAAGAAAAAAGAAAAAAAAACACAAAAAACAAAAAAAAGGAAGTAGGTGGAGACTTGGTCAATAAGATAGAAAGTTGAAGATTCCATTGTTAAAGTCAACAAAGATGCTGAAAGGTCTTCTTCACTAAAAGCTGCTACCATTAAATGTTTGATTTTCCTTCTTTTCTCACCTAGCTAAACCCTCATCCCTTTACCCGGAAGTAACATTGATAGGTACTCTATCATTTTGACCCAAAAAATAAAAAATAAAAAAGAGTAATAGGAGTAATTCCTGGTTGATAACCAATTAAAGAAAGCAAAAAGCAGCTAAAAAGTGTTTTTTACTTTGCTCCCAAAAAAGAAGAAGTGTTTTTCACTATTCAAAATGACTATTCAGGGGACAGCTTAAAGTCTAACATGGAGGTTGCTTATCTCAAATTAATTTTTTTTAATAATTGAACAATAGTTTAAAATTCAAAAGAAACAATTACGTGTGGTTCTGAATCTGAACTCCTGCGTTGTGCACGTTTTTCAATTATAACTCTGTGTTTTATTGATTGACTTATTACCAAAAAGAAAGTGTCATTGAACATTGATATGGAATTTTACCCTTTTTTTTGGTCTCACATTGATTTGCATTTATACTTCGATTTCTATCCACATGGAAAGAAAACCCAAATGGGTCTTACAAGTCACAAGAGAGCAATTTTTTTCTCGTCTTACAAAAGTTCATCTTATTTATTACACGTTTTTGGATGCCGACGTATGATGGAGTAAGAGTAACATTCACGTCAATCTCATTAATTTAATATTTTAGCAAAAATTTATCTAAATTCAACCGAAACAAGCATGTATTAGTCTCGCTAAATTAATTAAAACTTTTAAAGAGAACAGTCTCATCTTTCCATGAGTTAGCATCTATCCTTATTATATTAAATTTTAATGTTAATAAAATATTGAGGTTGATGTATGTGTATGAAAATAATAAATAGCTAAACAAGTAAAAGTAAATTTTTTTGAATGAATTTAGCTAAATATTTAAGGAGAGTGATGTGAATGCTTTAACAAAATATATGGTTCAATTGTTGTTTTTATTATTATTATTATTATTATTATTATTATTATTATTATATGTGTGTGTGATTTCCTGAATTTTTCAAAATAAAACTTGATGTTCTTGTTGTAGAGAGTTTTTTTTTTTTGAAAGCGAAACGGGAATTCATTCAATCATTTAGTGAACTAGCATCCAAGTACAGAGCGTCAAGGGCTGGAGGTGGTGACTCTTCTAGCCATACAAGTTCCTCATCTTGGTGACTCTTCTAGCCATACAAGTTCCTCACCTAATTGACTAGCATAACGGGCCAAACAATGAGCAACGAAATTAGCACTCTGCTTAATACAACCAACAGACAAGCTCCTAAGACCAGCTACTAATGTGCGAACATCATCATAAATGTGTCCCAATCTAGATCTATTAGTTCATCTTTATTTTTCTTTTTATTTTTTTCAAATGATTATTCCCTTTTTATTCCTAATTTGGTGCCTACCATGAGTTATTGTTTCTTTAGGGTTTTCTAGTCTTCTATAATGTTTTTCTACATAAACTAACGGTTGTAGGCTTGTAACCCTCTTGTATTTAGAATTTGATTAGTAATAAAATTTTAGAAATGTTTTATTTTCTTATTTCTTTAGTGAATAACAAAATTATCTTAGTGAATTCAAGGAACCCCTAGTGAATTCAATGATTTATTCTTGAATTAAAAGTGTTCTATTTCTTATGATGATTGACTACTTTAGTTGATACCAGAGTCTTATCATTTTCCGAGTCTGATAGCTAATGAATGGAATGGCAGCAAATTCAAGGATCAAGCTCCATGAATGAGAGATTGCGCTCTTGAATTTAGTTATTTTCATTCTTTGATGGTATAGCACATAAATGAGACTTCATGGATTGGATTCTTGATATTGAAGATTATTTAGAATATGCAAAGATCCTTGAGGATTGTAAGGTAATAATGTGCATCAAAGAAATTTAAAAGTGATGGCAAAAACCATAAGATGGAAAATTGAGAGAATAATGTTGAAGTTTTAATTAAATTTAAATATGATGGTGAGTCCATAATTGTCATAATTGTCAAGTCTCATTTATTTATTTATTTTTGAATACACGATGGATTTTTTTGTCAAGAGAAATTTGTAAACTATCTTAAATCTTTTATTGGTTGATATTGTAAATAAATTGGAGGTCAATGAGAATTTTTTTTACATAAAGTCATATAAAGAATCTAAGTTTCAAAATCAAATCAAGTTATTCATTTTACTCAAAAAAAAAAAAAAAAAATTATTCAAGTATTTAAAGTATTTATTTATTCGGAATATAAGATTTCAAAATTTAGACAGAAACTCGTGTACGAATTTCATTTAAATATAGGGTCTGTGTACAGTAGGAGGTGCCCACAGGCCACAAACTATTATTGAATTGTTGTAATTGTTGTACAGTAGGGTCTTATGTTTTAGAAAAAATGCCAAAAACTATTACTGAATTGTTGTACAATAGAAGGTGCCCACAGGCCAGAGACCCAAGTGTCGTTGGTCATATACTGCTTAACTGCTACATTAGTTTGAATACTAGTTTTTAGCCCTTATATATGAATTTCCTACTTCACGTAACAACATCCAAATTAATATACTCCAAAGAATAATATTTTTTTTTCTTTAAAAAATATTAACGAATGCTCTAAGGGTATTCATTAATAAACCATTTTAGAAAAAATTTATAAAAAAAGAAAAAAAAAGTAATTAATGTTTTAACAACTTTTTATATTTTCTCATAAAAGTGCTATAAAAAATTTCCTAAAATAATTTGTTAATAATTAGGGTAAATTGAAAATTACACCCCTAAAGTTTGGGGATGATTGGATTTTATACCCTAAAGTTTTAAAATTTGGATTTTATCCCTTAATGTTTGGGGTTGTTTGGATTTTACACTTTAACATTTCAGAATTTGGATTTTATCCCCTATATTTTAGGGGGTGATTTGATTTTACTTTCTAAAGTTTGGGAGTATTTGAATTTTATACCTTAAAGTTTCAGAATTTGGGGGTGTAAAATCCAAATTCTCCCTAATTTTAGGGGATAAAATCTAAAGTTTGAAATTTCAAGGTGTAAAATTCAAATACCCCAAATTTCAGGAGGTAAAATCCAAAGTTTGAAATTTCAAAGTGTAAAATCTAAACACTCTCAAACTTTAGGGGTACAATTTACAATTTACCCTAATAATTATCCTAAGAGAACCCATTAACTAACAAAACCTTGGTTTGCCTAGCTTTTCAATGAATCATACAATTCTATGCATTGAAAAAACTTCGAAACTCAAACGGGCAAATAGAATCCACGAAGTCAACAAAACGAGACCCAAAAGTAAAATGCCCTTGTGGAAGGTCTATCTCTAGTTGTTGCAACATAGATTCCAAGTTTCCAACCTAACCCATTAGTTAGATGCCCTTAAATTCTCTCTCATTACATACGCAGTATGAATATATCCATCTTGTGGTTTGAATTCTAGTCTTTACCCACCTCAATGTGAAGGATCGATTGGAAGATACAACTAGCTAGACTTTAGAGCCAATGAGCCATTGACGGATTGACCACGAGTGATACCCCTTACTTTTATGTTCAAGAAGGCATTTTACTTTGAGAAGAAAACAAAGTTATACCTCATTCATTTCCAACCTAAAACTGGATAAAAGAATTTGAATTTTCCTTTGGTGATAGCCACAAAACTACAATTTAGGATCATGATCAATTCAAAGTCGGTATTTTTGTCTGGACTTAACATAAACAACATATTAGCTTTTATATCTCAGTGGTAGATTGCTTAAATTTTTGCAAACAATGGTAGATTGCTAAAACTCAAAAAAGATGATAGGTTGCTAATTATTTTGCAAACAATGGTAGATTGCTAAAAATTTCGGCCAACAGTGGTATTTGGCCATTTTGGTCAATCTATTAAGTGATCCATACTTATGCATGAATACATTTAAAAATATATCTAATACCACTAAGCATCCTTAGTATGATAGTCACTTCACAAGTACAACTAATATTGTATTAAAAAAATGGTTTTACTAACGTATGCCCTTAGGGCATACATTAGTAAACCATTTAAAGAAATTTTTTATGAGAAAAATGAAAAAGCGACTAAATTTTTTTTATGGTTTTTTTCAATTTCCCATAAAAGTATCATAAAATAGATAATTAATGTATGTCTACATTAACATGACCCTAAAAAAATTATGAAGAAAAGCACAAAAAGCCACAATAGATTGTGTATATAAACTAAAAAAATTATTTTAAAAATATTTTTTGTAAGGACTCGATTTGTAGCGACCCAAAATGATATTGGGTTCGCACGTAAATAGGTCCAAACAATATAATTTTTAAAGCGTGGGTGTTAAGAACTAGATTAACTTTTATGTAATGAAAAGATTCACCCTCACGTATACTGAAGGCTCATAGCTGGCACAACGATAGTTTGTTTAGGTATTCGATATAGTTCTTTTGTTTTTTTACGTTCTTCTTCTTCAGTCTATGCTTTCTTTCTTTCTTTTTTTCTTGCCTCTCCCTTTTGGCGTGTTCTTCTTTCAGTTTATATACCATCTTCCGTGTTCCATCCTCACCACCCATGTGTAGGTTGGGTTCTGGGGATTTCTTTCTGTCCCATCTAGCACCTCCTGGAACTTCTTATGGGCAGCTGTAAGGCTGCCTCCTTACTGTTCAGGTATCACCTCTACATTAATGCGGCCAGAGAGTTGGTTGAGAGATAATTAATGCGGAGGCAGCTGTAGTTATAGATATTTGTTTGCCTTTTCTTTCTTACCCTTGGTCTGTTATTCCATCTTTAGTGGTGATGTAATTCCGAGATCCGGTTGTAATAAAACCGCATCCTGATCGTCCTCGGACGCATACCGCCGAGGAGTATGGCGTCCTCGGACGAACACGGAACTCTACTTTTGTGATATTGACCATCACCCTCCCTCAATAATTAACCTTATGACCTGACCCGGCCTCCTCGGACGGATGTGCATCCTCGGATGGGACGCAGGCCCAACGATTCTGACCTTAATGGGCCTGTTGATTGGCTAGCCCCCACATTTTTTATTCAAGAAATGTGTATCACAACTCATAATTGAATATTTGTTATTCTTTAACTTGTGTTCTTATGCCACACGTTAATCATATGTATAAAGCTTAATATTTTATACATTCCTTCTTCTTTGTTTTTGGTTACTATTTTTATTTTTAATAATAAGACGCTTTCTCACAACAACTAAAATTAAATAGCTATAGCTAGGACTCGATTGGTGTGCTTGTTTATATAGAACTAGTCATATTGGATGGTGTCATATATTTGAATATTTAATTAGTTTCCTTTTTATTTTAATTAGATTTTATCTTTTATAACTTAATTTCGATTGGTAAGTTTGAATATCATCTTAATCTTCAACGTCAAGTCCAAAGAGTATATTTTGGACCACCTCAATTATGGGAATAGGACCTTTAATTTGTATCACTAAAACATTCACATTAGGTATCACAAACTTTTTCCTTTTCCCTATTAAAATAACAAATAACCTACAAAGCACCTCACCGTCAGAATGCTTTTTGCCACCTTCCTTGATTGGCATAGTTAATGTGACATTTCAATCATGGCAATTTTTATTGATACTTCCACCTGCCAAGGTACATAGATTGGCAATGGTTTGGACTTTGGACTATAAATATTGAATATTTATGTTTAAGCATGGACAATGCAGCATTTCAAATACCCAAATTTCCAGCTGCCCATTCAATTAGTAGAAATGGTACTGTCAACAATTGACAATTGGCAATAATATATGTCTGTGACTGCAAGAAAAAAAAAAAAAAAAAAAAAGAAATAAGTAAACTGTCAAGAATCTTATAACTTAATTAGATGACACATTCTAGTATTTTCAATGAAAACATTCAGTATTCAAATCCTCCATTCTTGTCGTAACTGTCTGAATTATCTAAAAAATATAGAGAGCATCTCATGCAAGGGAAAGGAATGTTTTGGCCGCAAGAATTGAAGATTGCTTGCTCTCTATACCCATGGCCAAAGGCAAGAATAATGATGGAAACGCCCACCATTCACGTAGCAACTTTATACCCTGGCATAGCTAGTAGGGCAGATTTAGGTGAAAATAAAAAAGAGAAAGGGCATGTTGACACTATGATTATGTTTAATGATGTGTTGCAGGAAAGAAAGCATGTGTTCTTCCTATCTCACCACCACGCCAACTGCATAAAGTAGGATTTCAAAACTTTTCCACCACTTTTTCATTTTTAAAAGTTCACAAACCCTACAATGAGAAACCATTTTCCTAATCAACAATTAACTCTTCCTCTAACCACTAGATTGGGTTCTTAAAGTTTCCTTTGAATATTTTTATTTTTCTGAATTGGGTGTAATCCATGAGTTTTCCCTTTTTTTTTCTTTTTTTTTTTAACCCGGAAATGCAAATTAAACTCGTTTTTTATACACATTTTTGAAGCATTATGAATTCATTTTGATGTATCTTTCTTCGATCAAAATTAGGTAAAATGTTAGGACAAAGTTTGACTTGCGTTCAGTGCTCTAATACATTCATTGCAACATGCCTCTTGTCCCAAATCTAAAACTTTCTTGGGCCAGGGTCTGCCAAGTGGGGATTGCTGCCACCACATATGTTGCTTTTTGGATTGGGTTTAGTGAAAGGAGGTATGACATATGAGGTGCTTTAATTTAGTCCCTTCTTTGTATTCAGAATCTTATAAATTCTCAATTTTATTGCAAGATAGGCAGGCAAAGGTGAACAGAAAAACCATGATAACAAGCTCTATTCTGGCAATTTGACATAAGCTACTTTGGGTTTATGACCATCTCAAATCTCAATTCCCTTCGAAGAGTTCTAACCAATCTCTCCATTGATTTCATTCCATGGATTGTATATGGTAGTTGTCCATGCTAGTCTCCTAGCTATTGAAGAAAAAGCTCCACTTGAATTTATTCTACGGCCAAAAGGTCGGAGAGTCCGTACCTTTCAATGATTCTGGAGACTTAACATAATGACATAATGTGCAATAACCTTGGACCATGTTTGATGAGGTAGGCAATATAAGACTAAAGCTAGTCAAGCCCACACGGTGAAAGGGTGCCAAAAAATATATATCTTCTTTTTTTTTTTAGGTGAAAAATTCGTTTATTAGAGGAACTCTGGAAATATTTTGGACCAGCATTATTTATTGGCGACCGTGATGGTTCTAAATTTGAGTGCCATTCGTACACAAATTTTAGAGCATTCACATTAATTTGTGTAAATTTTTTATCTATTTTAGCATAAAAATTTACTTATTTTTTTAAAATTTTACATACCCATTTTTCAAAACATCTCATATCAAATTATCTATTTTACAATATATATTATTAAAATATCAATTTTTCTTAATTTTTTAAATTATTTCTTTTTCTTCACACACATCAACTATCATCTACCCTCTTTTTTCATCCTACGTAAAGAAAGAATAAATAACTTGTTGGGTTAAAATGAGTTGACCCATTGCCAGTGGCGGTGCCACCTTATGGCCAAAGTGGTCCCAGGATCACCCTGACCTTAAAAAAAAAAGTATATATATAATAATTTAAAATTTTATATCTATTTACCTTTAAAAAAAAATTTGGGACCACCTTGAATTTTTTTTATGCCAATAAAATTAAATTTTGGTCCATAATTTGAGCAACTTAACAATATATTGGGGTCTTTCAAGCAAAAAGGAAAAACTATAAAAAAAAAAAAAAAAATTGAACTAAAATTTGGAAAAAAAAAATTATAATAGAACTACTACAAGCTAGGCAGTGGCTTGATTCTTTCGACTAAACACACTGCTTAATATAACACAATTTTCAACATTTTATTATTTTTTATTACTGTATTGTTTTTCCTCACTAGACATATATTACTTACTTCTCATTTTTAATTATTTTTTCTTGTTTATTCTTAACCACACACGTCTTCTGTCTCCTTAATTTTTACATTTCATACTTTTAAATTTTATCATATCTTCATCTACACTTTTACATCTACGTTTTGCCTTCCTCCTTGTTCGTAACTTCTGTGTCTTCTACTAGTACCAGTGCAACAATGCCTCTTCTCAAGTTTTAAGTCTCAAATTTCTCAATACAATTTTTTTTTAGCTATACAGGTACCTTTGTTCATTTCATTTCTTTTCATTTTTTTTTCCTTTTAAGGTTTTTTGGACTTTTTTTTTTAATTTATAAATTTTGGTCGGTATTTATTGAAACACCCCGAAAAACCCGGAATAGACCGGAATGACTTGAAATTTTTTCTGAAATGGAATAGGGTGGGTTACTGTTTCGATTTGTTTACCGGCACGGTATTTTCCTGTCGTTACGACCGGAACGAAATAGAATTAATAATATTGAATCAAACCTAATTACCTAAAAGCTAAAAAGAAATAAGATTGTGTAATTTATGCTTCCTAAGGAACACCCTGAACAAAATTATTGGAGCGGCCACTGCCCCTTGCAAATTAATTAATTACCCAAGTTAATTAATTAGTCAAATTACATGCAATTGCGTGGTAATACAAATAAATCATCAAATAACTAAATGCAACAGAAATTAAATTTGACACAGGTGATTTGTTTACGAATGGAGAAAACCACCGAAACAAAACCCTACCAGGTGAATTTAAGGTCACCACTCCCGAGAATCCACTATTATCAATCACAAGTGGTTACATGTAAAAAGAATCTTACCAAACCCTTTGGCCTATCCCGAAATACCAACCTATAATTGAACCCTTATCTCAATACCTAATTAAACTTGTATTGTAGTGGCAATCTCTCCGTTCAATGCACGAATCCCAGTACATAACTAATCAATGATGCACGGATCCCAATATGCGACTAACTCCACCAATTTGAAGAAGATGTTAGCTGCAAAGTTCTTTAGTTCATCAACAATAAAGATCAGGAAACTCCTTGATCACAAAACCCTTGGCATAAAGATGCAATAACTTCTTCAGAGAGAATGATGAACTGGAGCAATTTCTGCCTCTGGTCACACAAATGCATGTATTATTCTTGCATCCTCTGTGATGACCCTTAAAATAATCATTATATATGTCTAGGGTTGTGAGAAAAGAAACCTTACACAAATACATAAGCATATGCATGTAATCAGATTTGAAAAGTCTAGTTTCATAATTCTCGACAGATACAACTTCTGTCGAGTTTCAACATTAAATCTTGATAAAAGTCTTTATGTCGAGATTGCTGTCGAGATTTAATGAACAGCTCTTCTTCACTTGTTTTTTAGTCAGATCTTCGTGGTTTTAACACTTGACTTGAACAACATGTTTCTTGAAATCTTAAACGCATTCTAGATCTACCCAATTACAAGTAAAATGTATTTTGTCAAAGGATTAACTAATTACATAAAATATGTCCCTAACATGTAACTAAATACAAAATGAATAGTGTCAGTATAAATTTAAATAGTTATTATAACAGACTTATAAATTTACATAATTATACACAAATTGATGTAGGTCATTTTTTACAAAATTGTTCAAATTTTACACATTTTTCTATTATACATAAACTGACCTGAATAGTTGGCACAAAATTGGTAATTTTTGAATATTTTCTAATAAAGCACGTATTACCGAGCCACATCCAATCAATTGTAATTCTGGCTACATTTTTCAGCTTATGCATTTGGAATGGACTTCAATCTAAAAGTCATAATAAATTGTTATCATTTTCTCCCTTCTCTTGAATTGCTTTGAGTTCTTCAAAATGATTCAAATCAATATTTACCCCCCATTTCTTCCCTTCTCCTGAATTGCTTTGAGTCTTGGCAGGGCCATTATTGTGAGACATGGACACAACACGTGTCACTCTCATGCCCGTCCAATGTAACAGACATTAACTTTACTATGTTGGGCATTATCCAAATCTTAGTTTAGATATGATAGGTACTTATGTTAGCCTACAATTTGAGTAGGTGGAAGTCATATTCATATTCAGCGATTTTTTTTTTTAAGTAGGTGGAAGCCTATCAAAGCCTCTAATTGCTTTTCCATCACTATAATTCTAGAAGAGTTCTCCTATGCCAAATGTCGGTTTTACTTTAAAAGGAAATGCCAAGAACATCTTGTCAAATCTTAGATCTCTCTTCAACCTTGAACCTATGCATGTCTAGGCTAGTCTTTCCTTTGGCTCATGCTTGCATCATGCATGGCTACTTCTAACTTTAATTTCGTTATAATCTTAAGTTCATTGCGTATAACGTTTATGGATGGCAATGAGGTGAGATAGGGTTAGATCATAGATGTCTTGTTCCAATTTTGTCTCTTTTTTGAAAATGGAGTAGGTCGGGTTTAGATTGGTTTGAAGATGTTTTACTAAGGGTTCGTTTAGGAATAACTTATTTAGCTAAAATTGAAAACTTTTTGTTAAAAGTATTAAAAAAAAGAAGTTAAAAGTTAACTGAATAGTATAATGAGACTCATAAATAATACAAAAAAGAAGCTAAAAACTCAAATTAGCTGAACATTTCATTACATCCCAAACAAACTCTAATTATAATAAACGATCAGATAAATACGAAATATAAGAAAAATGGTAATCGTGAGAATATTAAGAGAGTAGAAGAGATGTTTTTTGAAAAATGATAATAAAAAAAAAAAAAAATATATATATATATATATACATTCAGGGCAGGGTGAAGCAAAACAAGATGTGACGAGCAAAACCTGTCTTTGTTCGATCACCTCTTTGAGTCAGAGAAAATCCGCGCAAGCGAAAGTCTTCTCCCAGCTTGTGCGTTCAATGTCCAAGCTCCTGTTTACTTCTAGCGACAGTCTTTTCAAACCTCATGATAGCAATACCTTACTACATGCAATGCATGCATTTTCCTACCAAAATATGCTAACGCAGCACCCTCAAGACCATTTGAATAAACAATTCCTTTAGGGGGCCTTCTTGTGAAATGAAAGAGACTGGTATAGAGCTTGGTCCACTATCACCAAAGCCGAAGGTGAATGGGCCATCTAGCCAAAGTGAGTTTGTAAGTCACCCATAATCCAAACCAATTTTGAGCCCAAATCCGCATCAATAATTTTTTTTAGTCTAAATATGAAATTTAATAATCATAGTAGTTACTATTAATAAATATTTATTATAATTGCGTTTGTAAATGGAAGTATATATTTTAGTATTAGACATTTATTATGATTATATTTGAATATAGAATTCTACCATCTAAAGAAAATATTTTAGCAAAAAAAAAAAAAAAACTATCTAAAAAAATATAATGTATTAAGATTTTAATAGAGGGTTTAAGACTTTAATTAAAATAAAGATGTATATTAAAATAATTCTAGCAAAAGTCAAACGTATTCGATTTTATATAGATTTATAGATTTACAATTTAGTACAAAAAGTCATTTTGCCATTCATTGAAAAAAAGAAAGTCGTTTTGCAATTGTATAATGTATACTAGTAGACAAAATTGCTTTGCCATGCTACAAACAAAAGCCAATTACTGATTTTCTATGTGTTAAAACCTAAAATTTCTTCTTCTTTGTTTTTTAATGGTTACGTGCCGCAACTCTACTTGGCAAATTATGACATGTTTTATAATTAAAAATAGTGGGCCAAGTTTATAAAAGGTCCAAAATTCATTCAATCACTTTGACCAGAATTTTTGTCAAAAGATTTCATGCCTAACAAATTGGACTTATGGCCCACATTTATTCACTTCACAAATTAGACTCACCGACTACGTTTTTAAACTCCATGAATTAGGCTCATAACCCTTACTTTATCTACATCACGGAATGGACTCATGGCCCATGTTTCTCTTGCAACATATATTGGGCTCAAAACCCATATTTTCTCCACAAAGTATCCAAGCTCACGACTTAACAATATTTCTCTCATCTCTTATGAAGCGGTCTTCCCCCAATACAGGCCCATAATCACACAAAATGGGGTTTTGAAGAAAGATGCCGAACTTCTTCTTCGGATTACAAAATTATGAAGCCCATTATCAAAGTTGAAAACCCAAGCATTAATGGGTATGTGATGTGTTTGGGTTAAATGGGCACTCACTTGGTCTAGGCCCATGTCATCAAAAGAAAAATATTGAGTGGGCATAATAAAAGCCTAAGGATTAGTCCAATCCCACTTAAAAATTCGGATTTGCTAACTCACTATACGATGGTGAGAGGTAGTGCATTGAAAAAGATTATTTCAATTTTAATTATATATCAATTTCTTGATTTATATTA
This sequence comes from Quercus robur, assembly GCF_932294415.1. Lineage (NCBI taxonomy): Eukaryota > Viridiplantae > Streptophyta > Magnoliopsida > Fagales > Fagaceae > Quercus > Quercus robur. The sequence goes on from NC_065543.1 coordinate 42,910,962, forward strand.
GATATTATAAATTTAAAGTTTTTATTTTTATATTTTTTTAGTATCATACCATTTAAATACTCCACTTAAATAGCATGAGAGTTTATATACTATAAGATTTGAGAATTAAAATCTTAACTTTGAAATGAACTATTTACCATAGAAAAGATCACTCTATATGTTTTTTATGTGGTGGTAGGGTGGAACTATCAATTTTCATTTAGATGTTAAGAAAGCACAGAAAAAATACACTTTTTCTTTTTCTTTTTTACTTTATGTATACAATTTTTTTTAGAGAATTATTTTAATTTTTATATATGTTATATTTATATGTGATGTATTATAATTCTCATGGTATGTTTTAACTTTTAATTTGACCAAAAGGACACAATTAAAAATGTATGTCAATGCTAATGATCTTATAGCTCAATTAGCACATTCTAGTATTTTTAACAGGGACATTCAAAATTAAATCCTCCCACCCCAATTGTAATTATCAAATAATAATAATAAAAAAGTATGCTAACTTTAGGAACAAAATCTAAAATCTTAAACATAAGATAAAGAGGATATAATCAAAACGGTCATAGATTAGTAGACTTAGTAGACTCAAGAGTAAGAGTAACACTATTTATTTATCATCACCCATTTAGGTTGTGGCTGGTATTAGCTTAAAAAAAATCAGTTTTTTTATTATTTAACTTATTTTTGCTACTATTTATAATCTCATTGCACTTTTTGGTATTATTCATATATTTCACTGTACTATTTTGACTACCTTTAATTTTTATCTACAATACTTTTAACATAAAAATGTTAATTTTAGCTAAATAAATTGTTTCCAATCAGACTCTTAACAAAAAAGAGAACAAGAAAAAAAAAAAAAAAACATTTATATTATAGGGAAAAAAAAAATTATAAACGACAAAATCTTAGTCCGTTTATTACGGGATTTACAATTATCAAATCGTAAAAAATTGACGAACGACAGCGACACGCAGATATTTGCTTGAGCAAGAAGCAACATTTGACCACCAACATAGATTTATATTTATGTCGCATGAGAGGTGTTTTTTTTGTCCACGTTTATTTAAACTATGAGCGTTTTTATACTGCTTGCCACTCCACGAAGCCTCACTTACAGCTGCATCACCATCACGGTTTAATCAATCACACATCTTCGGATCTTGGACTTGGACCATACATATTTATTATTATTTTCAGCAAAAAAAAAAAAAAGCGTATTATATTATTGAATAACTAGAGAAAAAAAAAAAAGACCCAGTCTGGTTATTTAAGATGAACTAAAAAAAAAAAAAATCCGTTTTACCAAAGTAACAAAGGAGGAAATAAATATGATGTAAATTACACATGTGACTGTGAAAGGAAATAAAGTGTTTTTATGGAAAGTTGCGATGTTTTTCAACTGAAATAAGCAATAACTTCTTTCTCAAAAAAAGAAAAAAAGAAATAAGCAATAACTTGCCTGTAATCTAAAGATAAACTAAATGCTTAATTGTGCTACTAATATTACCTTGACCTTTGCTAGTAACGAAAGAAAGCTATAATATTAGATAATTATTAGGTATCAATATTGATTTATACTACTTTAAGATAATTGGGGGATTCATGAGAAGTGCTAAATAATTGGAGGTAAATTGTTATTGGTTTACCTATGATTGAAATTACATTTTAGCCAACAATAACATGCGAATAACATTCTGTCATTTAAAATTTATTATAAAAATGTTGTAGACAAAAATATTTCTCGAGAATTTATAGGTAGATAGTAGAGAAGTAGAGAAGTGTGATTCAAGCCACGTACATAAAAACACTGCAAAAGAAACTATAAGAGACCATTAAAGCATCACTTTTTTTTTCTTTTTTCAGAATCAACGTAATGCCTTTTATTCAATGAATAACATCAGAATCTGCTAAAATAGAAGAATGAAACTGTGGTGGACCATCCTCCATTCATACACTATAATTTGAAACATTAAAACAAAACAAGATAAACCATGAGCAACGGCATGCACTTGAATGAATATATATTCCACACCATATATTTCATTCCTATAATGAAATTATTAAGATTTAAAAATGTACTAGAATTTGACCCTCCAATATAATTTTTTTAAATAAACTTATTTTTTATTATTATTTCTTTTATAAAAATAAAAAAAAGGACTCTTCATGATTCATGAAATATTTGTTTTTGTAGCTTTCAATTTGTCTCTAAAATATTAGTATCATAAGTTTTTTACTTAATATCGAAATTTTTAATCAATAAATAGACCTTTATTATCCAGTTGTTTCCAGAATTTATCCTCTTTTTCAAGTATTTTTTTTTTTAATCTTTCTAATAAGAGTAATGCTAAGGGACATCGAATTTGGCACAACTTGCCATATAACGAATTGTGATTGGTAAATATGTGTCCTCACTCCTCATATGGCCAACTATCACACCCTTACCAATCATAACTCATCACTTGACGAGTTATAGTATAAGGGTAAAACTTAGGTACAGTACTTTAGGTGCAGTACCTCAGGTTCCCTTCTTAAAACGCTGACACGTGTCTCATTAACATTTTCATTAAACGGCGTTAAAGACCAACTATCTCCAGTTAGAAAATTCATCTGAAGCACGAACCAATTTGCACAGGACGCAGCATAAAACCATTGAATTATTGAAACCCAAACATAGACAGTAGACCCGTTAAATTATTGAAAGAAAATTTAGCATAGAAAAGATAGATCAAAGAGAGAGATTACAAGATCTAAGAGGGTTAGAGAGAGGGAATGAAGTGGAGATAAATCAAGATGAGAGAATGAAAGATTAGCTGATCCACCATGGTTAGCTCCCTCAAGCTTCTCTCTTAGCCCAGACCCAAAACAGAACAAATCGGTGAATAATAAAAAGGAGGAGAAAAAAACATGAAAATAGTAAGATTAAACTAAGACCCATAATGCATTATTGAAAAAAGTTGAAAACTTTGATGGCTGGAGAGTACAAACTGAAGCTTCGCGGTGGATTTCTTCATAGGGTATGGGACAGCGAAGGTTAAAGAAATCAACTTTCTCTTCCTTTGTGGGCTTTGGATCCTCCTTGTGCATGTGGGCTTTGGATCCTCCTTTCTTTGAATCTAGTGCTGCCATTGCTCAGTTGTGGTGATTTGGTTTGCAGAGAGAAGAGCTTGAGAAGCCGTCCATGGTGGGCTGAAAGACCTTTGGCATTCTCTGCGTTTCTTTGATTTCAGGGGAATAGAGTTTTTTTTTTTTTTGGTGATTAACGCCATTAGCTGTGGTTATTAAATAGACACGTGTCAGAATTTTAAGAAAGAAACCTAAGTTATTGCACCTAAGGATCTGTACCTAAGTTTTGCCCATAGAATAAAGTTGTGCCAAATTGGGTGTCCCTAACATTACTCCTCCAATAATTATTTTTCACTTTTACTTGAAATTTTTTTTTTTTTTTTAAGGAGAATGAAAAACTTTTACTTGAAAGTTGACTTTGGGATATGGTGGCCGATATATCTTCTATACAAAAAACACGGACTTATTGAATCTGCCCACAAAAACTAAAAAATCTTAATTTCCCCAAAAATTGTGTAAAAGGAAATCTAATATTTATAGAATCTTCTGTCTGTCACGTGCAAACCGTGAATGTTATCTCAGGTTAAGCCCACGTGTACCCCAGGATACAACGGTGAAATTACCAAAAAAGTAGGGTTGTGTGAAATAGCAAAAAAATAAAAAATAAAAAACAAAAACAAAAGCAGTGTGACACCAAGGCTAACCTCAGTGCCTCACAGCTTATTCTCTCTCTCTCTCTCTCCTAAGTCCCCAACTTGCTTGGAAAAAACACACTTCAGGGTTCAAGGCAGAGAGAGGAGAGCCGCCTTTCTTTTCTGTTTCTCTTTCTCTTCCTCTCTCTGTTTCTCTTTCTATCGGCAGACCCAGAAAGCCATTTAGCATTCAGGTACCTATCTCTTTCTCAATCTGAGCGTTTTTTAAAAAAAGTTTTTCTAGTGTTGTTGTTTGATGGGTATGAGCTATATTTGTTTTATGGGCACCATTTGTTTGGTACTTGACAAGAGGGTCTGTTTTTGTTTTTACTTTTTTTTGGTGATCCAGTACATGGGTTTGTTGGGTTATTCTTTGATGTGGTGAAAGATTGATCTTTGTGATGGTTATAACGGTACAATTTTGGTTTTTAAATGTAAAGTTTTGATCTTTTTGTTGTTTTTTTATGTGTAAATGGAAGGAAACTTGATAGAAGAATGAAGGGTTTTGAATTTATTTAATTATTTATTTTTATGGTAATGATAAAATTTGGGTTTTTTAGCCTATGGGAGTAAAATTTTGTTTTTATAGAAAAAAAGAAGTATTTGGATTTTTGCTGTTTTTTTTTTTTGATAGGTAATAAAACTTTTATTCAAAAATACTGAGTATCATGTTCACGATGGTGAACATTCTGATTGGATTTTTGCTGTTAGAAGCAAGAAATAGAAAATTCAAAATTTGAAGAAGAATGATCAGGGTGAGCATTTTGTTCTTTCAAGTTTTGATGGATGTAGGATTATTTTGGTCTAGGAGATGGATTTCAACGACATTTAGATGGTGGAAAAGAGGAGAATCAAAGTAAACGAAAATTGAGTTTTGAAGTGGGTGCATTGATTGATTATAATTGATGGAGATCAATTGGCTTTTTTTTTTTGCCTGTGTAGTTATGGCAAAATTATATATCTGAAAGAAGATGGGACTTCGTGTTGTTAGAGGTCGTAGGCACCACTGAGGGCTCTGTTCAAGTGAGATGCTAGTAATGTAAAGAAGTTGCACATGTAAGAAAATTTTAGACATAGCATTGAAAGAAGATTCAAATTTTAGAGCAGTGACGACTCTGAATTTTTATAAAAACTAGTGACCCATAACAGAGACAATGAAGCAGGACCGTGTAGTTAGTAGATTTAGTGGACTGTAAGCCCAAACTTTTATGTCAACCCAAAAATTAGATGCTTTAAGAGTATTGCAAGCAATGTTGTGACATAGAGGAATTTTGTACTGTTTTCTAACAAGTTTACACTAAAGAAAGTGGTATATGGTCATCATGAATGGTGATTGCTTAATGAAGCCATCTCCTGTTGAAGGCGCTGGATGATAATAACAGCGGTAGGAAAATCTGTACTTTGTTATGTAGCTCTTAAAGTTTGAAAATGTAACCTTGAGTTGATCACCTGCGTGGATAAGATGATGCAGGTAATTTATTCTCTCTTGTAAATCGCAAGATCTGTTCTGCTAGTTGAGTAGCTGACATTTATTTGGAAGGCTATATCAAGGAAATGGTTATGCTCCAATTATTTTTGCCATGGCTGTCACAAAATTATGGTCATTTGGGACGTTATTTAATTGGTTGTACATGCCCAAGAGTTTTGATTTCCCATGTAGCTTGTACAGTAACACAATAACTATACATGGAGCAATTAAACACCCTTGATGCACTTTTGTTTAACTTCACTTTAATTGGTTCACAGGATTTCAACATGCTAGATTTGATAATGTGGAAAAAAGATCAGCTGAAAGGCTGCTCCTAAAAATACACAAGACTTACACTAGACATATTAAGTAGTATACATACTTATTACTTACATATACGAATACATTCTGATTGTTTCTTTCCTGTATCATTTCTTTTTCTTCCTTTTGATTTACAGATATCCAATGTATTTCATATATTTACATATAATGCTTTATGGCAAACAAGGACAAGAAAGCTTGTTCCTTGTTGCATTTTGATAGACTGACAGACGCTTTACCAGATGTGTAGGCGATGGAAATTAAACTTATTCTTTTGTTTTATATGTTCTATATGTATGGTTTAAACTAACATCACAGTGTTCTATCATGAACAATAAGATATAACTGCATGGCACAAAACTCATTTGGCTAACAATGCTCACTCTTATCTGCTAGAATTGAATCATGTATTTATTTAGTTTCTGATTCAGTGTAGCTTTTCTGAAATACTTTTTTCTTTTGTCTTGTTAGATGTAGCATGCATCTTGTAAACATTTGTGCTGATGGACCTTTCTACCTGATTGAGTTCAAAGCAGTCTTTTTGCCACAATTTCATCATTCTCCTTTCAATGGATATTGATTTGTTTGGCCAATGACCTTTATGTCAAATGGCATTTCTTGTTGTTTCCATCAGAGATATCCAGAGTTCATCTCCCCTTCCCCCAACTTAAAATACTTCATGGATATTGAAATGTTTGGCTGATGTTGATGTGTTGTTTAATTATAATTTTAGGCCACTGGGATTTCTAGTGGTTCTTCCTGTAATACTCTTTCTGTAGTCATGATTGGGAATTGGGCATGTTACTTTTTGATTGCATAAGCAGAATGGTCTTATAATACTGACAGTACTATTTAAACATATAAATGATGCATTATCTTTTTTGAAATGTTCAGTATGTTTTGGTCTGATAATTATGGTTCTAACATATTGATGATCCATGAAACCTTCTTGTGAAGGTGCTACTGTGTTTTCAGATGTTACGAGCAAAGCAGATCAGTAACCTTTCCAGTAGTGCTAGATCCTTCTTTTTCAATGGATCACGATGTGGTGCGGCAGATGGAAGTTCATGCACTTGCTCTGATGATGAAACTTGTGTTTCAAGAGTTCAGCGTAAAAGAAATGAAGTTCTACTTGCTCAAAAGCCATCCGCCTTAGTATCCACACCTTCAGGCAGGGTAGGAACCTTAATTTCTGGAGAGTCAGTTAAAGTGATAGGTCCTCAGAAGGCTGAGAATGTTGATCATGCAAGCCCCCTAAAACAAGTTGTTTCTGCCCCCAGTTCTTTGGGAAGATCAGATTGTGTAAGTTATGCTATTGTCACTGATTCTGCTCAGAAGGATTTGGTACAGTCGCCTCTTATTGCTGATCAGTTTGTTAAGGCTGGTATTGCTGCAGTAACTTTTCTGTCTGATATAGTTAACTATAAGATCCCTCTATCAGATGGAAATGGAATACTAAACTCGCCCATGAACTGTATGGTCGATCCTACTAGGCCTCTCTCTGGCATCAAATCATCAAATGTAAGACACATAAAAAGAGAAAACTTTTCCAGTGTTCATCCAAAACCGTCTGCACCAATAGCAGCTGGGTCAAACCATGCAACAAACAATCATGCTACAAGGGGTAAAGGTGATAAATCCAATGTTGTTAATGGTCTCAGGCATGTTCAGTACACTGGGTCAGGGAATTCGGTGGCAAGTCATCGTATACCTTCAGATAATCATGAGAAGACTGTACCACAGAGAGGAAGAGCTCATTCAAACCACTTCCCATCAAATTTTAAGTCAAACGTGCAGACTTCAGATACAGGAATTGTAGGGTCTAACAGCAGAGGTTTCAACAAGCCCCCCAGAGATATGAAAATGGCAACAGGAATTGCTCCAATTAGGAGGCCGGTTGCAAATACTGGGCATGTTGCGGAAAGTGTTCATAACATACTGCAACAATTGAAATGGGGCCCTGCAGCTGAAAAGGCTCTTGGAAATCTCAGATGTTCAATGGATGCATTTCAGGCAAACCAGATTCTCAAACAACTTCAAGACCACTCCGTTGCTCTTGGTTTTTTCAATTGGTTGAAACGACAACCAGGGTTCAAGCATGATGGACACACTTATACCACCATGGTTGGCATTCTTGGTCGTGCCAGACAGTTTGCTGCAATAAACAGATTGCTTGATCAGATGGTGAAGGATGGATGCCAGCCTAATGTTGTGACATATAATCGTTTGATTCATAGTTATGGCCGTGCAAACTACTTGAAGGAAGCGCTCAGTGTTTTCAATCAAATGCAGGAAGTAGGGTGCAAACCTGACCGTGTCACTTACTGCACACTCATTGACATCCATGCAAAAGCTGGGTATTTGGATGTTGCAATGTGCATGTATGAAAGAATGCTAGAGGCTGGCCTTTCTCCTGACACATTCACTTACAGTGTCATAATAAACTGCCTTGGGAAAGCTGGGAACTTGACTGCTGCCCACAAGCTATTCTGTGAGATGAGAGATCACGGCTGTGTTCCTAATTTAGTCACCTATAATATCATGATTGCTTTGCAAGCCAAAGCAAGGAACTATGAGACTGCCTTGAATCTTTATCGTGACATGAAGAATGCGGGATTTGAACCTGATAAAGTCTCTTACAGCATAGTGATGGAGGTGCTTGGCCATTGTGGGTACCTTGAGGAAGCAGAAGCAGTCTTTGTAGAAATGAAACGGAAAAACTGGGTCCCAGACGAACCTGTTTATGGTCTTTTGGTGGACTTGTGGGGGAAGGCTGGGAATGTTGAGAAGGCCTGGGAGTGGTATCAATCGATGCTCTATGCAGGTTTGCGACCTAATGTGCCCACCTGCAATTCCATGCTCAGTGCTTTCCTTAGGGTACACCGATTGCCAGATGCCTATAACTTGCTCCAGAGTATGGTGGGTTTAGGCCTAAACCCTTCTTTGCAAACTTATACCTTGCTCCTCAGTTGTTGTACAGAAGCACAGTCATCATATGACATGGGGTTTTGCTGTGAGCTCATGTCCATCACGCGTCACCCTGCACATGCATTTCTACAGTCCATGCCAGCATCAGGACCGGATGGTCAAAATGTGAGGGAGCATGTAAGCCATTTCTTGGACATGATGCATACTGAAGATAGAGAGAGCAAGAGGGGACTTGTAGATGCAGTGGTAGATTTTCTACACAAGTCGGGGCTCAAGGAGGAGGCAGGCTCAGTTTGGGAGGTGGCTGCACAAAAGAATGTATATCCAGATGCTGTCAGAGAGAAGAGCTCCTGTTATTGGCTTATTAACCTTCATGTAATGTCAGATGGTACAGCCGTCACAGCATTGTCAAGAACACTTGCTTGGTTTCGCCGGCAAATGCTAGTGTCAGGGATAGGTCCCCATCGGATTGATATTGTAACTGGATGGGGCCGGCGGAGCAGGGTGACAGGAACATCTTTGGTGAGGCAAGCTGTACAGGAACTGCTGAGTATATTTAGCTTCCCATTTTTCACAGAGAATGGAAATTCTGGGTGCTTTGTGGGATGTGGAGAGCCTCTTAATAGATGGTTGCTTCAATCTTATGTTGAGAGGATGCATCTACTATAGCTGGTGATGATTTTGTTCTACTCTTGATTATAAGCTTATTCTTGAGCACAGTTTTGTTGGGCAGGAAATAGGAGCTGAGTTGCACTGCCTCACGAATTAGAATTTTTCTATGTATTTGACCTTGGTCTTATGTGCAGCTACTATAAATTAAATGGCAAATATGTCAATTTTCTTAGGTGTCATTTTCGTTGGTAGATTATATATATAACTTTGATAAAATGGTGATCCGCCTGAAATGGAGAGGTTGGGCCCAGACAACACCACAAAGTCTGTTTATGAAATAGGCTAGTGGAATGAGTAGATTCCATTGGTTAATATAAGACAAAACATGCAATGTTAATATTAAAATACGGAGGATGATGCCTTGTTCAGCAAGCTAAAAATTTTATTTTTATTTTACGATAAATGAGTGGAAATAATGGAATTTATATAATGGAATGTTGTTGAAATTGTAAATGCATGGAGTTGTTAAAAAGTAACTCAAGCTTGGATAAAAAAAGTGTATATTTAGCAAATAAAGTCCATGTTCTTGGAAGCTTTGGCATGTTGCGGGGCGGTTCTCTTTGCTGCAGAACTGGGTCTTCAGAATGTGCAATCCAAGGTAATGCTGAAGTGGTGATAAAACTACTCCAAAATCAGGTGCCTTGTTTAGCTAGAATAAAATATTGATAATATAATTTAATTTATATTAAACTATTTTCGAAGTAGAAAAATTTTATACTCCTTAAAATTTAGGTAAATTATATTAACATAATCTAAGGTTTGGGCTATAATGCCAACTAGGTCTAATATTTTTCAAAATTGACCAATTTAGTCCAAAACATTTTAAAACCGGTTTGTTATTTTCTTTTTCAACTGTCTTAAGGACTAAGCTGGCTTTAAAGACCAAATTTGTTAGTTTTGAAAAGATTTAGACCTAGTTGTCATTAACTCAAATCTCAAAATATATGTTAATGAAATTTAGAAGTAAACTATTGCTAACAAGTTTAATATGCACTAAACTATCTTAATAACTAATGAGTATTGTGGGGGATTTTCCCCCGCAAGCCGTTTGTCCTCTCTGGGGAGCCAGGCCCGCAAGGATTTGTTCTCGTCCCTGAGTGTGGTGTTTGGGATTTTCACCTCAGGCACTTTGGCCGATATTGGCTTGACACCCTAGTTCCACATCGGTTAGAGATGCGCCCCACTCATGGTTTATAAGCTTCTGGAGTGACCATGAGTGTACCACTACTACACATGTGTAGTAGTGGTAGAGGCGTGCCCCTGGAGGGTAACAAAGCCGTGCGGGTATCATGCGGTGCGGACATAGCAGGGCTAATCCCACCCTTGCCCCAAAGCGGACAATACTCTTGATGGGGCACATCCCCTCAAAAGCGCCTTTTTGTGGGGGATTTTCCCCCGCAAGCCGTTTGTCCTCTTTGGGGAGTCAGGCCCGCAAGGATTTGTTCTCGTCCCCGAGTGTGGTGTTTGAGATTTTCACCTCAGGCACTTTGGCCGATATTGGCTTGACACCCTAGTCCCACATCGATTAGAGATGCGCCCCACTCATGGTTTATAAGCTTGCAGGGGAAAATCCCCCACAAGTATAAATAAATAAAAAATGTTAAAAAAAATAATTTACACAATTTTTTTTTTTTTTTGGTTTGTTGTGGTAATCAAACTCCCATATATAAAATAATCACAATTGTTAGTGCCCGTTTGGATTGCACTGAATTTGGCGTTTATGTTTTCAGTTTTTTTTTTTTTTTTTTTTCCTTCTGTGCGTGAATAGTAAAATCATGTGATTTTACTGTGCAGGGACAAAAAACACTGTTTACGTACTGTTTATGCACTGTTTACGTACTGTTCACAGGTCTCACGACACTATTCACACATTTAAAAATTATTTTACTACAATGTTTTCAGTTTTCAGTTTTTAGTTTCAGCAAAAATAAGTTCAATCCAAATAGAGACTTAATCCCTCAAAAACCTGCCTCTCTATCTCCCTATCTTTCTTCTCTCTCGTCTTTTTATTTTATCTTTTTAATTTTTCCCAATCCAACTTACCCCTCCCCGTGGGTTGTGTTCGTGCTCCGTCTGTCACACACAGACACCACCACTGTTTCTCTCTCTCTCTCTCTCTCTCTCTCTCTCTCTCTCTCTCTCATTTCTAGGTTTCACCGTCGATCTATTTCCGTCACCGTCACAGTCACAGTCACAGTCATAGTCACTGCATAAAATTCCAACTCTACCCCTCACATTTCTCTCTCTATATACACATATACATACATACATATAGATATAGATTATATATATATATATATATACACACACACATACATACATATATGCATGTGAATCGAATTTCTGTGAACTCAATCCATGAGGCATAACAAGAAGCGTAATGCTACTCGCTCAAAGCAATTGTTGTCGTTGTCTTCATCGGCAGCGGTGGTGGTGACTGCGACAGCAGGGGGTTTGACATCCACCGCCGCTGATTCCGACTCTGTGGTGGATGTGGCCGAGCACGAACTGGAGCCAAATACGGTGATGATCGAGTCTTCTGCTGCGGCGTCATTGGTCGAATCGGACAGTTCGTCTTACTTAGCGATAAAGCTAGAGTGCGAGAAAGCCCTAACGGCGCTCCGGAGAGGGAACCACAACAAGGCGCTGAGGCTGATGAAGGAGTTATGCGCTCGGCATGAGGGCTTGGGCCACTCGGCGCTGATTCATCGGGTTTAAGGCACGGTTTGCGTGAAGGTGGCTTCGATAATCGACGACCAGAACGCGAAGCAGCTGCATTTGAAGAATACGGTGGAATCGGCGCGGAGGGCGGTGGAGCTGTCGCCGAATTCGATCGAGTTCTCGTATTTCTATGCGAATTTGCTCTACGAGGTGGCGAATGACGTGAAGGAGTACAAAAAGGTGAAGCAAGAATGCGAGAGGGCGCTGGGGATCGAGAATCCGATCGATCCCGAGAAGGAGAGCCTGCAAGACGAGAGCCAGCAGAAGATACCGACCGTCGATAAGAGAATTGAGCACGTCTAGTACGAGCTCCAGCAGTTGATTCAGAAGTCAAACATTTCGACTCTGTCGAATTGGATGAAGAATTTGGGGAATGGGGACGACAACAAGTTTTGGTTGATTCCGATAAGGAGGGCTACGGAGGACCCAATGGAGGTAAGATTGGTTTAATCTCGAAGGCCGAATGAGATCAAGAAGGCGGCTAAGACGCTCGAGGAGAGGAGGAAAGAGATTGAAGTGAGGGTGGCTGCTGCAAGGCTGCTGTAGCAGAAGACGGAATCGCCCCAATTGGAGAATGAGGGTGGAAGGGATGATAGGGGATTGGATTCTACGTCGGGGTTGGGTTTGGGGCAGAGGAGGAAGAATGGGAATGTGAGGAAAAATGGGTCGAGGGTTGAGAGGAGGGATTGGGTTAGGTCTTATTGGAATTTGATGAGTTTGGATAGGAAGAAAGAGCTGCTTAGGATTAGAGTTTTTGATATCAAGTTACATTTCGGGTTGTCCAAGGATGGTTTGGTGAATGAGGTGTTGGCAGAGGCATTGTCGTTTGCTGAGGCTAGTAAGGTGTGGAAGTTCTAGGTTTGTTGCCAGTGCAGTGAGAAGTTTGCTGATTCGGAGTCTCATAGGTAGCATGTTGTGCAGGAGCACGTGGGAAACCTCTTGCCCGAAATGAAGGAGGTTTTGCCTCAGAATGTCGATAATGAATGGAATGAGATGCTTCTTAATTGTCCTTGGAAGCTGTTGGATGTCCCGGCTGCAGTTGGGCTGCTTGGAAATGAAAGAAAGAACAAGGATTTTGAGTTTGCTGAGGATTTCTATTCAGGGAATCATATGGAGGACAGTGATGACTACTTTAAGGATGCTTGGGATTCTGAGTTTGTTGAGGATTTCTATTCAGGGAATCATATGGAGGATAGTGATGATTACTTTAAGGATGCTTGGGATTCTTTTCCTAAGAAAGGAAGTTTTGGGGATAGTTGCAATAATGTTGCTTTAAAGAGCAATAACTATGATAAAATTACCAATATTGAGTGTAGAGAATGTGATGAGGACCCTGGCTCTGTGACAAATTCCCTTGCTGGTAGTTGGCCAATATCTGATGACACTGAGCGTGGAAAGCTTCTCGAAAGAATTCATGCTGTATTTGAGGTTCTTATTCAACACAAATATCTTGCTACAACTCATCTTATAAGGTGATACAATTTATAATGGATGAGCTATGTTAACAATATAAAGTGTGAGAGAAAGACTGAATAGTTTGTATATTGATGTGTTAACAATAATGTACAATAGAGAGCCTTATATAGGCTAGGTATGTGTGTAGTACAAGTAAAAAGAGTAAACTACAAGTGCAGTATACTGGGCTAAGCCCAATGGGCTAAACTAGTCTAAGCTATACACTAACATCCCCCCTCAAACTCGAGGTGGCAAGGAGGAAGCCAACTGGAGTTTGGATATAAGATCTCGAAGACAACCAGGCGGGTGAGTCTTGGTAAAGATATCAGCAGGCTGGTCAGCAGAGGAGATGGAGAACAACTTGAGATTTCCTTTCTTGAGATACTGACGAGTGATGTGGCAGTTGATCTCAATATGCTTGGTGCGTTCGTGGAAGACATCATTATGAGCAATGTAGATAGCACTATGATTGTCACAATAAAGAGGAGTGGCAGTGGGCTGTGGAGCATCCATGTCAGCCACAAGCCAGCGAAGCCAAACATGCTTGTAAGTGGTGTCGGCAAGGGCACGATACTTAGCCTCAGTATTGGAACGGGAAATCACATCTTGCTTCTTGCTGCGCCACGAGACAAGAGAAGTACTTAACAGGAAACAGAAACCTATGATAGAGCATCGATCAGTCGGATCACCTGCCCAGTCAGTATCTGAATAAGCATGAAGCTTGAGAGAAGATCGAGAGGAGTAATGCAGACCATGATAAAGTGTGCCTTTGACATATCGGAGAATCCGAAGAACAATAGCATAGTGGACAGAACGAGGTGCATCCATGAACTTACTAACCATACCCACGACATGTGAAATATCTGGACGAGTAACAGTGAGATAGATCAAACTGCCAACCAACTGACAATAGCGAGTAGCATCGGATATAGGTTCACTGTCCAAGGGTGTGAGCTTTGCATTGTATTCTAAAGGAGTGGAAACAGTCTTGTTGTTGGTGATACTAGCTTTGGAGAGAAGATTAAAAGCATATTTAGTTTGGGAAAGATAGTATCCATCAGAGGATGAGGTAACCTCAAGCCTAAGAAAATAGCTGAGAGTGCCTAGATCTTTCATCTCAAAATGCTGACTAAGGAAGTCCTGAAGAGAGCAGATACCTGCAGAATCATCTCCAGTAATAATCATATCATCAACATAAAGAAGAATAAGAGTAATACCAGCAGAGGATCTTCGAACAAAGAGAGCAGTGTCATGAGGACTCGAAGTGAAACCCTACTGAGCAACAATTGAGCTAAACTTTTCAAACCAAGCTCGAGGAGCCTGCTTGAGGCCATAAAGAGCACGGCGAAGGCGGCAAACTTGACTGCCTAAGTGTGGATAGCCAGGGGGTGGTTGCATGTACACTTCTTCATGGAGGTCTCCATTGAGGAAAACATTCTTTACATCCATTTGATAAAGAGGCCAACGGCGAATAGCAGCCACAACAATGAGACATCTGACAGATGTAAGGCGAGCAACAAGAGCAAATGTTTCCTCATAGTCAATACCATACTCCTGAGTAAAACCCTTGGCAACTAGACGAGCCTTATATCGTTCAACAGATCCATCAGGCTAAGTCTTGATCTTGTAAACCCACCTACAACCTACTACAGACTGACTAGGAGGCAAATCAACCATATCCTAAGTGTGATTCTTATGAAGGGCATCTAGTTCTTCGTTCATAGCTTGCTGCCAAAGAGGGTCAGTATGGGCCTCATGATAGGTGTGAGGTTCATAGAGGGTGGCAAGAGCAAAAGAGTAGTGATAATCAGTGAGATAAGGGGGAGGAATGCTTACCCGAGTGGAACGACGAAGTTCAGGACCAACAGGAGACTCAGGAGAGAGTGGTGCCACAGGATCTAAGACAGGCGGGTCATATGCCGGAGATAGAACCGAAGATGAGTCGTTTGGAGAGGCAGCCGATGTTGAAGAATCCTCCATAAGTTCAGGATAGAGAAGGAGGAAAAGATCAGTAAAAATGGGAGACTCTGAGGAAGAAGATGTAGGAAACTACTGAAGACTCGTGAAAGGACGATGTTCCCAAAACTCAACATGACGGGAGACACGAAGGCGATGAGAAATGGGATCATAGCAGCGAAACCCCTTTTGAGACACACCATAACCAAGGAAACAACAGAGACGAGTATGAGGTTGGAGCTTTGTTCGTTCATAAGGAGGAAGAGAGACAAAGCAAGCACAACCAAAAACCCGAAGAGAGGAGTAGTCAGGAGTTTGACCATAGAGAAGCTCAAATGGTGATTTGTTGTGTGTAGTTGGTGAAGGAATACGATTAATGGTGTACACAGTAGTGAGTGCGGCCTCACCCCAAAAGTGCTCAGGAAGAGAGGCAGAAATGAGAAGGGTGCGGACAACATCAAGAATGTGACGATGTTTTCATTCTACACGACCATTTTGTTGAGAGGTGTAAGGACAAGACTGCTGAGGAAGAGTACCATAAATGTCTAAAAAGGATAGGAAAGATTTATCATTATATTCTTGAGCATTATTTGATCGAAAGACTTTAACGGTGCGATTGAACTGTGTTTCAATCATTTTATGAAATGTTTGGTAAATAGACACAAGTTCAGACCTATGGTGAAGCAGATAAATCCAAGTATATCAAAAAAAATTATCCACAAATATGACAAAATATTTAGATCCCCCCTCAGTGGGAACAGGTGTAGGACCCCAAATATCAAAATGTATAAGATCAAAAGGGGCAGAAGAAAATGAGTCACTTTTATTAAAGGGCAATTTTGTTTGTTTGCCAAAATAACAAGAAGTACAATCAAATTTTTGAAACTGAACTGAACCTAAATGACCTTGAGAAGCGAACAACTGAAGACGAGATAAGGATGAATGACCAAGACGAGCATGCCATAGATCAGATGAGGAGGTGGCAGTGGTAGCAGTTGCAGAAACAACTTGTAAAGGAATCTTCAAGTCATGAACCTCAGACATGCGACCAACCTTACGGCCTGTCCCAAGCACTTGACCCGTCCGGAGATCCTGCACATCCACACCATGATTAGTAAATAGAAGATCTACGCCTACTTAACAAAGTTGACCAACAGAAAGCAAATTGAGGGATAACTTTGGAAAATGAAAAGTGTCACTGAGGGATAAACAAGGAGAAGAGATTATTCCTTTATAACTAACAGGCATAG
Organism: Quercus robur; assembly: GCF_932294415.1. Classification (NCBI taxonomy): domain Eukaryota; kingdom Viridiplantae; phylum Streptophyta; class Magnoliopsida; order Fagales; family Fagaceae; genus Quercus; species Quercus robur. The sequence goes on from NC_065543.1 coordinate 42,927,497, forward strand.
GAGTTCCATTAGCAGTGTAAATGGTGATTAGATGTTCTAAGGGTGCCTTATCAGAAAATTGGGATTCATTAGGAGTCATATGGTTACAACATGCAGTATCAAAAAACCAAGGTTGTTTACCTGAGGTGATAGAAAGGGCAGTGGAAGTATAGGATAAAACCTGTTGAACAACTGCCTCAATATCAGCCGTAGTAAGTGAGAAAGCCAAAGATGGACCTGTAGGAACCGATGGATCTAAAGGACATACAGCAGCTGCCTGAGGAAGAGAAGCTTTATTCTGATCTTGCACAAATTTCTGTAGTTTGCGATAAACAGAGATGTCATGGCCTTTGGCACGGCAAAACTTGCAGTAAGTACCTTTGGAAGACTGAGAGGTGGGACGCCCAGAGTTTATTCTTGGAGGAGCAGTGAATGCAACAATGGGAGGCTGTGGAGAGCGTGTAGCCAATACATGATCAGATGATAACATGTGATAAGTAGGCCGACGATTCTACTCAGAAATGAGCTCCTTTACTGCAGCATCAAGAGAAGGAGTAGGAGACCGGCTAAGCAGAGAAGTCCTAGTAGGCTCAAAATCCTCACATAAACCCATCATGAAGTGCATAAATTTACGACGATCCCGATATTTGACAAAGAGCTCAATGTCCTTAGAACACACCAGTGGAGGATCTACAGCAGAGAGTTGTTCCCACATAGTAGAAGTCTGAGAATAAAAATCAGAAATAGACTGACCTGTCTCTTGGCGCTTTTGATAAAACTTTGATTCAATGTGGAACTCCAAGCTTGAATCATTAGTGCAATTATAGCGATCGGCCAAAAATTTCCAAGCAGCCTCAGCAGTTTCAGGACGAGGAAGAAGATTATGAATGGAGGGAATAGAGGTATTGATAAACCAAGACAAGATCTTACTCTGAATACTCTCCCATTCCTCTAGGCGTTCTTCATAATCATCTGTTGTAACAGCAGTCTTGGAAGACTCTTCAGCAGCTGTGGCTTTGGACTTAGGGTTTGGTACTGGCTTAGGAATTGAACCAGTCACATATCTCCACAGTTTACGACCCTTGAGAAAGACAGTCATATTCTGAGACCATGCATGATAGCTAGTAAGACCATCCAACATAATGGTGATAGGACATATGATATCTCATTCACTTTGTTGAGCCATAATGAAGAAAATGACCAAAAAGTGAGATTTAGAGACCTCAAATGCAGAAACGAAGCCCAAAATCAGAATCTACACGAGAAACTGAACAAGACAGGTCTTGTTGAAATATTTTGAGTTGGTCAAAGTCAATGGTCTGGTCAAGTCAACGGTCAACGGATGACGTGTGCTGACATGGCAGTGTGACGTCACCCTAGGGCTGACGTGGCAGTACGTGAAACAGAGCAGGCGCGTGTGAGCGCGTGTGTCCTAGCGCGTGAGGGATACGGACGGCGCGTGGCGGCGCGTGCTCATGAGGCAGAAACTTCAGCCATCGCGTGGGGGCGCGTGTGAGGTGGTTTCTGGCCGTTCTTGGTTGGGTTTTGCTTGGGATTGTTTGTTTTGTCACTCAATGCCTTTGCTTTGATAGTTGGATGAGCAGAACAATGAGATCCGAGAATTGTTGGGACTGTGGGCGTGACGGCGGTGACTCGCTTCTGACAGTGACTACTAGATGAAGGCGAGGGCAGCGGAAGAACACCGGAGATGTCCACAGGAACCAGAAAGTCAGAGGAATGGCTCTGATACCATGTTAACAATATAAAGTGTGAGAGAAGACTGAATAGTCTGTATATTGATGTGTTAATAATAATGTACAATAGAGAGTCTTATATATGCTAGGTATGTGTGCAGTACAAGTAAAAGGAGTAAATTACAAGTACAGTATATTGAGCTAAGCCCAATGGGCTAAACTAGTCTAAGCTATACACTAACACGCTACATGGTCTGGCTTCTGGCTCGCTGCTTTTGAAACTTCGTGTGGAACAATCACCTATGTGTATCTGCTTTCTTGAGCTTCCCAGCTCAAGAAAATCCTTAAATTCTTGCAGGAACTATCAACTGCTTGTGGTTTAGGTAGATATTCCGAGAAAAGTAGTAGTCCAATGGATGATGCGAACAGTGGTCCCCAAGTTCATGAGATTAAGGAGAAGATTGTTCTTAATGAAGATGCATCATGTCTCCTTCTGGATGAAAGTTTACTGCCAATTGAATGTGCTCCTGGCACTGGTCATGGTGCTGCAATAGATAATGTGGCTGCTGCTGGCACTGCAAATGGGGCTCTAGCTGATGCCGATGCTGTGCTATCCTGGATATTTGCAGGTCCTACGAGTGGGGAACAGTTGGCTTCGTGGATGCGTACAAAAGAAGATAAAATACAAGGAGGAATGGAAATCCTGCAGATGCTTGAGAAGGAGTTCTGCCAACTACAGAGTCTTTATGAGAGAAAATGTGAGCATATAAGGTATGAGAAAGCGTTGCAGGCAGTGGAGAAGCTGTGTCTTGTAGAAGGTAAGAAGAGGGAGAATGTCACAGAATTTGTACATAGAAGCTACGAGTCTGTCCTGAGGAAGCAGAAAGAGCTGCTTGAGAGTGAGAATGATGCACCAACAGTAGGTTTAAATTAAATGCCATATCAAATGTTTTAAAAGAAGCAGAAGCTCTAAATGTTAATCAATTCGGGTATGAAGAAACTTATGGTGGTGTCAATTCCCAGTTATGTGACTTGGAATCTGGTGAAGATGATGATTGGAGAGCAAAGGACTATTTGCATCAAGTGGACACTTGTATAGAAGTTGCAATTCAGAGACAGAAAGAACAGTTATCCATAGAGGTTAGTTTCTTTGTTATAGATGCACTCTTTGATAAAGATATAGATTAACTCACTTGTTTTGTAATGCAGCTCAGCAAAATTGATGCACGAATCATGCGAAATGTTACCGGGAAGCAGCAGTTGGAACTCAAGCTTGAGCCTGTTTCTGCCCATGATTATCGGTCAATATTGTTGCCTCTTGTGAAGTCATACCTGAGGGTTTGTATTGAACTCATGGAAACTTGTGTCACGTTTCTCTTCATTTTTATGGACTAAATTTTTTATGTTCTTCTTCTACTTTCTCTTTCAGGCACACTTAGAGGATTTGGCTGAGAAAATGTGCTAAAGAAGATGGTAACTTTCGGGCTTTCGGGCTTGGCTTGAAGAAGGACCTGTTAGTATTGAGCCTCTTGTGCTCCATGATGTAATGTAATTTCTTTCTTGTTCCATTTCCAAAAGTCCAAATTTAGTCTCATGCGTTAAACTCAAACATATTAAGCGGTGCAGTTTTGTTTTGCCCTCCCACCAAAAAAACTCAAACATATTAATGTTTTAGCAATCAATTGAATATGCTTGTGAATGAGGTTCTATTTGATTATATATATATATAAGATGATGATATTATATGTTAATATATATACACGTATAATATGGTCTTATAAAATTTTTGAGATTGAATTGTTTGAATTTATAATAAGTTTCTAAAATATCAAATTATTAATTTTAATTTATTTAAGAATACAAACAGTTAATTTTTTGGTAAATATTATATGTGGTTTTTTTCACAAAAGATTTGTGAATTTAATTTTATAAGTTCATAGATGAAAATTCTTTAAAAAAATTCATTAATGAACATTATTCTATCTAGTTAATTTTAATAATTAATCACAACGAGTGATTTAGCCATTAACTATTTTAGTATAAATCTATGATGAGGTAAGCATTTTTAGTGTTGGTGTTTAATATATGAGTAATGCTACAATCACAAACTATTTTACAATTTTTTTTTCTTTTAAAAAAAATAACTTTTTTATTTACCAATAATCACTCTACACATCAACAATTTGTAAATTTTTTTGTAAAAAATTTTGTATTTCTAGCATTACTCTCAGTATATATACGTGGGAAAAAAAGGTTTATCAAGTAACTTGTGATTTGTGAATAAGCTAAAACCTGTTCAACAAGAAAAAAAAAGTTTAAACATTTAATTTAGCTTAGTTTTAAGCTCAAGTTTAACTAATGTTCGAAATAACATTAAATGAGCCAATCATAAATTTTTATTACTTGATTTGTCAATTAGTTTACAAAAAATGAATCTTATCCGTTTGAAAATTACTTATTTTTGGTAGTTTATTTAACTAATGTGAGATAAAAAAGCAAAAAGTTATCTTAATTATTTCCAAAAAATTGAAACTTAAATTATTTGAAACAAAACTGCAACAAAAAAATAGTGAAAAACATGTAAACAGTACATAAAATAAACAAAAATACAACTTTCATAATTGATTCTGATATTGATATTTCCATTCTTTTAATCCAAGTGGGTGGCCTCGTCGTGCCCCTTGGTGCACGCTAATTGCATGGTATTAAGAATGAAATAAACAAGGCAACAAAAAGGGTTGTCCTACTAATTAGTAATTACATCAATTTCTTCCCATTTTCTCTACTAAATTCCTAATCGGCAAATGATATAAGAAAGAAAAAGAAAAAGAAAAAAATCTCCTAAGACTCTGACGTCTTTTTTCCTTTTAGACAAGACCTACCAAACAAAGGTGCAAATCCCTATTTAATTGTCTCCTAAATTATGAATCTTCAAGTAAAATGAATGTAAATACATTTGCAAAAACCTTATAAGTAAAATTGTGGGGGGTTTTTTCCCCGCACACTCAACTCATTGTCCTCTTTGGGGAGCCAAGTCCGCAAGGATTTGTCCTCATCCCCGAGTGTGGAAGTTCAGGATTTTCACCTCAGGCCAAGGGCTTTGCCTTGTAGCCATTTTGGCTTGACACCTTTTGTCCCACATCGGTCGGAGAAGCGCCCCACGCATGTCTTATAAGCCCTTGGAGTAAGGCATGGTGTACCACTCGTCACACAGCCCTTGGAGCAAGGCATGGTGTACCACTCGTCACACATGTAGCGCCCCACGCATGCCTTATAAGCCCTTGGAGCAAGGCATGAGTGGGACACTTCTCCAACCGATGTGGGACAAAAGGTGTCAAGCCAAAATGGCTACAAGGTAAAGCCCTTGGCCTGAGGTGAAAATCCTGAACTTCCACACTTGGGGATGAGGACAAATCCTTGCAGGCTTGGCTCCCCAAAGAGGACAATGAGCTGAGTGTGCGGGGAAAAAACCCCCACAAAAATTAATATTGGATTTGGGACATCACAAAAGAAAAAAAAATGCTTGCCTTCTCACTTTAAAGACACGGTTTTTCTTTTCTCATGACAAAAAATGATATTTTTTATTTTTATAATTAAATAGTTACAATAATGGAAGATGAGATTTGAATCTAAATATCTTTGTAGGATATTTTAACCAATTGAGTTACGAGACTTTTGTAGTACTAGTTCAATTTGAGCATGATCATAGTATTATTATTATTTTTTTAATCCCTACCTACAAAGGAATTAGTGCATGAACAGTCAACAAAGAGGAGGTTTTTTTTTGGTTGGTGAGAAGAAGGAGACTTAAATTTGCTTTGACTAATTGAGCTATGAGACTTTTAGCACCAATTCAATTTGAGTATGATCGTAGTATTTTTTTTTTTTTTTTTTTTTTTATAATTTCTACCTACATAGGAATTAGTGCATGAGTAGGTCTATAAAGAGGAGACTTTTTTTTTTTTTTTTTTGGGTTGAGAAGAAGGAGACTTAAATTTACTTTAACTAGTTGAGTTAAGATACTTTTATAGGTACTAGTTCGATTTGAGTATAGCTGTAGTAATTTTTTTTCAATCCCTACCAACAAAGGAATTAGTGCATGAATGGTCCACAAAGAGGAGACTCTTTTTTGGTTGAGAAATAGAAGACTTAAATTTGCTTTAACCGGTTAAACTACAAGACTTTTATAGTACTAGTTCAATTACCAACAAAGGAATTAGTGCATGAATGGTCCACAAAGAGGAGACACTTTTTTGGTTGAGAAATAGAAGACTTAAATTTGCTTTAACCAGTTAAGCTAAAAGACTTTTATAGTACTAGTTCAATTTGAGCATGATCATAGTATTTATTTTTTGTTTTAATTCCTACCTACAAAGAAATTAATTTTATTTTTTTATTTTAAGAAGAAGGAGACTTAAATCTGCTTCATAAATGCTGTAGGGTTGAAACATAACATAAAATCTCAATCATACCTATATGTCCAATAGTATCAAAGCTGTGGTCCAATAGTTTCAAATCAGTGGACATTAATAGCCTCAGTTGAACCAAGGTCACATTATTGGCCCCAATGTTCAAAGTTCAAACTTATCTATCACATACGACATACAAAGATCCTAACCACCGAATGTGGTTTTTTCGGTACTTGCATTCCTGATGTACAATTTCTCTCTAATAGAAACTATATGTTGATCTTTTTTCTTTGTATAAAATCAAACAGTACTTGCTACCTAATAGGGACAAAGTTTAAAATTTACATCCACTCTGTGAAAATTTATTTGTGAGTAATTTTTGCATTAGCTAAGTGTCAATAAACTTTGAATGAAAAAGTGGTTACAACATAGGCATTGATTAATGTAATTAGGGTGGTCTCAATCATCATGGAAATCTGCTAAATACGATCGTTGAACTTTGATGCGAGTGTCAATTTGGTCATTGGACTTTTGAGTTATACAATAACTCCTACTCATTAGTTTTGTGGCAAATAACATTTTGTTACTATTTTTCCACGATTTTTGACGAATTTAATCTCATAATATGCGCATATCATTAATGACATTTCAAAATTATTGATGGTCTAGTAAAAATCATGTCTAGTTATTAAATTTGTTAATCTTTAACGCAAAATAGTTGTAGAATGTTTGATTTGTCACAAACTTAATGTGTTGGATGTCAATTGTTAGGATGGTCTCAATCATCACAGAAATTTGGTAAATACGATCGTTGAACTTTGATGCGAGTGTCAATCTCGTCATTACTTTGATGTGAGTGTCAATTTTGTCATTGAAATTTTGAGTTATACAATAATTCATACTCATTAGTTTTGTGGCAAATAACATTTTGTTACTATTTTTCCACGAAATTTGACGAATTTAATAATGTAATATGCATGTATTATTAATGATATTTCAAAATTATTGATGGTCTAGTAAAAACCATGTCTACATCATGTTATTAAAATTTTTAATGTTTAATGCAAAATTGCTACAAAATGTTCAATTTGTCACAAATTTGATGTGTTGGATGTTAATTGTTGAAATCAAAACTATAGTGAACAAACTAACACTCATGTGAAAGTATATGAGTGATATCAATAAAAACCTCTTAAAAATGCAACACACACTATTTTAGAGAACTAAAATCAACAAATATTGATTATAAAAAATAATAATAAATAACAAGTGTTGAATATGATGTAAAGCTTCTAACAATTTTCCTTTAAATACAAAAAATCATATTATTTATTAGAAATTTACATTAAATTTGTAACAACACCTCATTTAACTATACTCAAAATAAAATATGATCATCGTTTAATCGTTACATGTACCGGAAGAGTAAAAATAAGATAAATCAACCTATTAATAAATTCATATCTTTGACTTTTTTCCTCAACAAATTCTTTACATAATTTCATAATAATAATAAAAAAAGAATTCTAAATTGGCCAAAAGTCTAGCCTGATGAGAACTTTATCACACATAGGCATATATGTTACTAAGACATGTTTCAAAACCTTGGGCTCATAGATAGCCCCCCCTTTTAGTCTCTATAGTCCATATGGCTTCATTATCATATCCACCTTGATGACTTCATTCTATTGATTAAAATCAATTGTAATGCTCAACAACCCGTCCCCCAATCAAAAGAAAAGAACTAAAACATACATAATCCCTTTTATTTGACAAGATATTAACTCTATCTAGAAACTTATTAGCAATAATTAGTACCTTTCACTAAGCATGGCTTAAACAAGGTCAAATTTGATTTCCTAGTTACATTATTTATGGTAATCATCATTACATTACCATTTTTTACATGAAACACAAAAAGGTAAAAAAGAAAGGCAGAAAGAAACATAGAAATTAAAAAGTAAATAATAATACATATAGTCATATTTTTTGTTAGTTGGGGTTAATCACACCCCCACATAGATAATGATAATCCCATTCCTTAATCCCTTTATGTCCCCATCTCTTTCTCTCTCTGTCTTTTTAGTTACTTTCCCTCATCTAACCCTACTTTCCCGTGAGTTGGTGTTGGCAATTTTAGGTAGAATAAAATATTGATAATATAATTTAATTTATATTTAACTATTTTCGAAGTAGAAACATTTTAAACTCCTTAAAATTTAGGTAAATTATATTAACATAATCTAAGGTTTGGGCTATAATGCCAACCAGGTCTAATATTTTTCAAAATTGACAAATTTAGTCCAAAACATTTTAAAACCGGTCCGTTATATTTTTTTTTCAACTGACTTAGGGACTAAGCTAGCTTTAAAGATCATATTTGTTAGTTTTGAAAAGATTTAGACCTAGTTGTCATTAACTCAAATCTCAAAATATATGTTAATGAAATCTAGAAGTAAACTATTGCTAACAAGTTTAATCTGCACTAAACTATCTTAATAACTAATGAGTATAAATAAATAAAAAATGTTGAAAAAAAAAATTTACACTTTTTTTTTTTTTTTTGGTTTGTTGGGTTTAATCAAACTCCCATATATAAAATAATCACAATCCTTAATCCCTCAAAAACTTGCCTCTCTATCTTTCTTCTCTTTCGTCTTTTTATTTTATTTTTTTAATTTTCCCAATCCAACCTTACCCTTCCCCGTGGGTTGGTGTTCGTGCTCCGTCTGTCACACACAGACACCACCACTGTTTCTCTCTCTCTCATTTCTAGGTTTCACCGCCGATCTATTTCCGTCACCGTCACAGTCACCGCATAAAATTCCAACTCTACCCCCTCACATTTCTCTCTCTATATACACATATACATACATACATACAGATATAGATTCTATATATATATACACACATACATACATATATGCATGTGAATCGAATTTCTGTGAACTCAATCCATGGTGCATAACAAGAAGCGAAACGCTGCTCCTCGATTAAAGCAATCGTCGTCGTCTTCATCTTCGTCGGCGGAGGCTGCGGCGGCGGTGACGGCGGCGGCGGGGGGTTTGACATCCACCGCCGCCGATTCCGACGCTGTGTTGGATGTGGCCGAGCACGAACCGGAGCCGAATACGGCGATGATCGAGTCTTCTGCTGCGGCGTCGTTGGTCGAATCGGACCGTTCGTCATACTCAGCGATAAAGCTAGAGTGCGAGAAAGCCCTAACGGCGCTCCGGCGAGGGAACCACAACAAGGCGCTGAGGCTGATGAAGGAGTCGTGCGCTCGGCACGAGGGCTCGGGCCACTCGGCGCTGATTCATCGGGTTCAAGGCACGGTTTGCGTGAAGGTGGCTTCGATAATCGACGACCAGAACGCGAAGCAGCGGCATTTGAAGAATGCGGTGGAATCGGCGCGGAGGGCGGTGGAGCTGTCGCCGAATTCGATCGAGTTCTCGCATTTCTACGCGAATTTGCTCTACGAGGCGGCGAGCGACGTGAGGGAGTACGAAGAGGTGAAGCAGGAGTGCGAGAGGGCGCTGGGGATCAAGAATCCGATCGATCCGGCGAAGGAAAGCCTGCAAGACGAGAGCCAGCAGAAGTTACCGACCGCCGGTGAGAGAATTAAGCACGTCCGGGAGGAGCTCCAGCAGTTGATTCAGAAGTCAAACATTTCGACTCTGTCGAATTGGATGAAGAATTTGGGGAATGGGGACGACAACAAGTTTCGGTTGATTCCGATAAGGAGGGCTACGGAGGACCCAATGGAGGTAAGATTGGTTCCATCTCGAAGGCCGAATGAGATCAAGAAGGCGACTAAGACGCCCGAGGAGAGGAGGAAAGAGATTGAAGTGAGGGTGGCTGCTGCAAGGCTGCTGCAGCAGAAGTCGGAGTCGCCCCAATTGGAGAATGAGGGTGGAAGGGATGATAGGGGATTGGATTCTACGTCGGGTTTGGGGCAGAGGAGGAAGAATGGGAATGTGAGGAAAAATGGGTCGAGGGCTGAGAGGAGGGATTGGGTTCGGTCGTATTGGAATTCGATGAGTCTGGATAGGAAGAAAGAGCTGCTTAGGATTAGAGTTTCTGATATCAAGTCACATTTCGGGTTGTCCAAGGATGGTTTGGCGAATGAGGTGTTGGCGGAGGCATTGTCGTTTGCTGAGGCTAGTAAGGCGTGGAAGTTCTGGGCTTGTTGCCAGTGTAGCGAGACGTTTACTGATTCGGAGTCTCATAGGCAGCATGTTGTGCAGGAGCACGTGGGAAAGAATGTCGATAATGAATGGAATGAGAAGCTTCTTAATTGTCCTTGGAAGCCGTTGGATATCTCGGCTGCAGTTGGGCTGCTTGGAAATGAAAGAAAAAACAAGGATTCTGAGTTTGCTGAGGATTTCTATTCAGGGAATCATATGGAGGACAGTGATGACTACTTTAAGGATGCTTGGGATTCTTCTCCTGAGACAGGAAGTTTTGGGGATAGTTGCAATAATGTTGCTTTAAAGAGCAATAACTATGATAAAATTACCAACATTGAGTTTAGAGAATGTGATGAGGACCCTGGCTCTGTGACAAATTCCCTTGATAGTTGGCCGATATCTGATGACACTGAGCGTGGAGAGCTTCTCGAAAGAATTCATGCTGCATTGGAGGTTCTTATTCGACACAAATGTCTTACTGCAACTCATCGTACTAATGTGATACAATTTACAATGGATGAGCTACATGGTCTTGCTTCTGGCTCGCTGCTTTCGAAACTTCGTTTGGAACAATCACCTATGTGTATCTGCTTTCTTGGAGCTTCCCAGCTCAAGAAAATCCTTAAATTCTTGCAGGAACTATCAACTGCTTGTGATTTAGGTAGATATTCCGAGAAAAGTAGTAGTCCAATGGATGATGCGAACAGTGGCCCCCAAGTTCATGAGATTAAGGAGAAGATTGTTCTTAATGAAGATGCATCATGTCTCCTTCTGGATGAAAGTTTACTGCCAATTGAATGTGCTCCTGGCACTGGTCATGGTGCTGCAATAGATAATGTGGCTGCTGCTGGCACTGCAAATGGGGCTCTAGCTGATGCTGATGCTATGCTATCCTGGATATTTGCAGGTCCTACGAGTGGGGAACAGTTGGCTACGTGGATGCGTACAAAAGAAGATAAAATACGAGGAGGAAGGGAAATCCTGCAGATGCTTGAGAAGGAGTTCTGCCAACTACAGAGTCTTTATGAGAGAAAATGGGAGCATATAAGGTATGAGAAAGCGTTGCAGGCAGTGGAGAAGCTGTGTCTTGTAGAAGGTAAGAAGAGGGAGAATGTCACAGAATTTGTACATAGAAGCTACGAGTCTGTCCTGAGGAAGCAGAAAGAGCTGCTTGAGAGTGAGAGTGAGAGTGAGAATGATGTGATGTTCAACGACAGTAGGTTTAAATTAGATGCCATATCAAATGTTTTAAAAGAAGCAGAAGCTCTAAATGTTAATCAATTCGGGTATGAAGAAACTTATGGCGGTGTGAATTCCCAGTTATGTGACTTGGAATCTGGTGAACATGATGATTGGAGTGCAAAGGACTATTTGCATCAAGTGGACACTTGTATAGAATTTGCAATTCAGAGACAGAAAGAACAGTTATCCATAGAGGTTAGTTACTTTGTTATAGATGCACTCTTTGATAAAGATATAGATATTGATCCTTTCTATTTTAACTCACTTGTTTTGTAATGCAGCTCATCAAAATTGATGAACGAATCATGCGAACTGTTACCGGGAAGCAGCAGTTGGAACTCAAGCTTGAGCCTGTTTCTGCCCATGATTATCGGTCAATATTGTTGCCTCTAGTGAAGTCATATCTGAGGGTTTGTATTGAACTCATGGAAACTTGTGTCACGTTTCTCTTCATTTTAATGGACTAAATTTTTTATATTCCTCTTCTACTTTCTCTTTCAGGCACACTTAGAGGATTTGGCTGAGAAAGATGCCACAGAGAAATCTGATGCTGCAAGAGAAGCATTTTTAGCGGAGCTTGCACTTGATTCTAAAAAGAGTGTAAGAGGAGGAAGCGATAATTCCAGGCATACACATGAGAAGACAAAGGATAAGAGAAAGAACAAGGAGTACAGGAAATCCAAAGATTCCAAGGTTTACATTTTGCAGTCTGTTTTTGTTTCTTTTACTGCAGTGCTAGTTAATCTATGTATAAAATATTTGATGATTTTTTTTTTTGGGTAGGCTACCGGTGGTCTTGAGCAGCACATGCTTCATCTTGAGACCGAAGAGCCAGTGTATGTCTGTTTATTACTCTAAATATGGATGCCTATGCGTCTCTATCTGAAACGTGCTGTGATTTAATTATGAAGGCTTATACGGGGTCTAGTCTGTTTCTAATAATGCTTGGTTTGTCTTGTGCTGCAGTTCCTTTCCAGTTGCATCTGATGGTGATCATCAAGATTCTGAGAGTGTTGTTTCTGCCAATGGTCATGACTTAATGCAACAGGAAGAAGAATTTAGACTTAAATTTGAGCTTGAGGAGGAGGAAAGAAAGCTTGAAGAAACCTTGGAGTATCAAAGACGGATAGAGAATGAGGCTAAACAGAAGCAACTTGCTGAGCAACAAAAGAAATCTACTCGAGCATATACAGAGAAGGTCGCAGAAGGATTGCATGATGTTTACTTGAAGGCTGGTGCTGATGATCAAGATGTACACGAGAAGCTGAAACCTTGTACACAGGTAAAAATTTCTTGTTTCAGTCTCTATTGTTTGATTTTAGTTTGATAGAAGTTTGTGCTTATTCTTCTCAAGTTCCAGTTCACTTTACAATTGGACTGTTGAATTGAATACTGGACATAATATGCCAATGAGCTATAGCTCAACTGGCACTTCCTTATGGTATGGAGGGTGAGGTCATCTGTTCAAGACCCACTGGGTGCCTTTGTGACTTACTAATTAAAAAAAAAAGGGATACTGGATATAATTTGACAACTGACAACCAATGCCATGCTGTTTAATTTAGAGGAACTCCTTTTTTTAGATATTGAGTAAAATTTTAATGAACTTGTACCTTTTCAGGATCACTCGGTGGAGAAAGATGGACTCCCGAACAATCTAGAAAACATGCTTCCAAATGGTTCCCCTGTATCTATGAGATCTTCTGATGTTTCTGGTGCCAAAAAGATGAGTGGTACAAATGATGCTAAGGCTAAACAAGGTTGGTAAATAGTAAGGTTCTCAAATGAGCTTGGGTTGATTTTTGTTAGAAGATGTGTTAACTGTATATTTTTTATCTGCTGGGTCAGCTAATGGAGGAATTTCAGAGGATGGTTTTTTGCCATCTGATCGACGGACAGGAAGGAAAGGTAAACGGCAGAAGAGTTCCTCTAAATTGGTTAATGGAAAGTGTCAAACCGTGTCATCTGAAAAGGAAAGTAATGATGTTGGGAGTTCACATATTGAAGGTCACTTAAAAGAGCAAGATATATTTCAAGACACTCCCGGTACAGACAGCGGTAAGCCTTACACTTTTACAAGTATTTCTTCTTTAGTACTATGTTGTTTGTTGTTACTGGTTTTCTTCTATTAACCTTCAAGGTGCTTTCCAGTGGACGGGCATTAATGTTTTTGGCCATTTTCTGGGAATTTAGAATTAGCATGACATTATTGTCTCTTTATGTTTTCAAGGTGGCCCTTTATTGTTAGAAAATGGAACAAAGACATTGAGACAATTGCATGTAGAGGATGAAGAGGAGGAAAGGTTCCAAGCTGACCTTAAAAAAGCAGTACGCCAAAGCCTCGGTAAAATTCTTCTATCATCTATCTATATAACCTTCCTGTTGTTATGTTAATTTACTGAATTATATATAGTTAAACTAGGCATTGGGACCTCTACAAGCCAAGTCATGGGAGTTGAAAGTACAGGGGTTCAGTTGTTAGCAACCTTCACTACTTACTTATATGAGTGGTCCGTGTGTGGGGTTTATGAATAGTAGTTTTATTGTGTTGTTCATAGAGTCCCTGCTTTTTGTATATAATTCTTTATTCCTGTAATTTTATAGGCTTCTTTGTGTCCATTGTACATGATTTTTTTTTGTCTTTTAATAAAAAATTATTCTTAGCTATCTGCTATCCAAAAAAAGAGTCATGGTAGTTGTAACCTGGCAAGTTTTTACCTATTAACTGATTAGTTGTTTCACTAAACTGTGCTGTTAAAAAATATATCTTTTCTTGAGAATTACACTTCCTTGGTATTTTGGTAGGTTAAAATTTTGAAGTCACATGCACATGGGTTAGTTTGTACACTTTTACTCACAATTAGAATAAAAATTCAGCATAATTTCTGGGAATCTTTAAAGCAGTTAAATCATTTAGCTCATAGAAATAGAGTTGATAAACAATCTTTCTGGCTGCATGTGTGAGCACAGCACTTGATACAACCCAATGCAAGTGTCATTAGTGCACATTTGTTAAAAAGAAAAAGAAAATATGATAGTTTGACTCATCAATCAAATCGCATTTCTTGAATGTGAAATAGTTTTTTTTTGAATCAGTAATTTATTGTATGTTAAATAGTTTGGCCTTGATAAAAAAAATTGTTAAATAGTTTGGCCTTGACTTCTTGATTGGATAGGTTTGGCCTGACCTGAGTCAGGGGAAGGAACCATACTTTTTAATTTGTTGTATGCACCTATAGATTTGTGTATATTTGTATATATGCAGGTGTATGTATTGTAGACTATGTTACTATGCTAAAATTAACTGAAGTTGTAATAGTGTTTTTATAATTCAATTGTTACAACAAGTAGAGGAGTGGGAATTCAAACCCTGGTTCTTCTCATAAAGGAGACTAGGTAATGCGATTGAGTTACAAGACTCTTTCTACTGAAGTTGTGAGAACTGAAAGTCATAGTCTTTCAACTTGTTTAAATTTTCTTTCCCATCAAAAAGCGTTTTCCCATCACCTTGATAAATTTACCCCGTCTCATTTGTTCTTGCTGATTTTAGTTTTAATTTAGCTTGACAATCTGAACGTTGGGTCAGCTGGTTGAGATTGACTGAATCTTGCAAAATTGCTTCAGAATTGGCTATAATTGATGCATTTACTGGCATCTTGTGCACTTAGTTTTCTTGGGGTGTGGGATGCTTTGTGGTGAAGGGTAGTTGACCATAAATATGGCAGAATGTGGGGGTAGGGAGATGGTGTTCTAACAGTGTTTAGGGTCCACATGGGGTTCACCTCTGGAAGAATATCAGGAAGGGTTGGGGTGGCTTTAACCGGTTTGTCAGTTTTAAGTCAGGTTGGCTCTTCTATAAAGTTTTGACATGACTCTAGGTGTGGGGGGTTACCTTTGCCAGAGACTTTTTTAGAACTTTTTGGTATAGCACTTGATAAGGACTCCTCAGTGGAGGAACTTTCGTTTTTTATAGAGGAAAGTTACCATTGGGATGTTTGTTTTGTTTGACCGGTGCAAAACTGAGAGCTAGAGTTGGTTGTCTCTTTTATGGATTTGATCTATTCTGGGCCAATAAGACGGGGTGGAATGTATACCCTCTGTTGGAATCCATCCTCACAGAGTGTTTTTGAAGTCAAGTCCTATTAAAGTGTTACACTTGACAATTTAACCTTCTTTTCCTTGGAAGAGCTTGTGGAATCCTAAAGTGCCAACAAAGGTCAGTTTTTTTCCTTTGGACAGCAGCATTGGAGAAATCGTAACTATTAATAATCTTTGAAGGCAGCAATTGGTTGTGCTAGACCGGTGCTGCGCATGTGTTAGTGGGATGGGGAAACTACTGATCATTTACTCTCCATCGCACTGTTGCTAGAGAGTTGTGGAATATGATCTTTTTGTTGTTTGGGGTTTACTGGGTTATGCTGAGGGGTGTTGTGGAGCTTTAAGCTAGTTGGTAGGGCAAGTTTAGCAGGTGCAGAAATGTTGCGATATGGAGCATGATCCCCCATTTTCTCATGTGGGGTATTTGGCGGGAGAGGAACAATTGGACTTTTGAGGGATATGAAAGATCAGTTCATGACGTGAAGCTTTTATTTCTCAAGACTTTGTTTGAGTGGATAAATGCTTCGAGCTAATTTTCTTTTGCTACATTGCGTGATTTGCTTGATTATTGTACTTTTCATGTTCAATTTCTGTGTACCTGTTGTACACTTCTGTGTTCATGGATGTCACTCTTTTGTTTATTCAATGAAATTCACTTATAAAAAAAAATGTTCTGCTTCCCTTCCTTTTGATTTAGAAATAGTTGCAACTCTCTGATCTTGTATATCTGCTGTTTTCAGATACATATCATGCTC
Organism: Quercus robur; assembly: GCF_932294415.1. NCBI lineage: Eukaryota > Viridiplantae > Streptophyta > Magnoliopsida > Fagales > Fagaceae > Quercus > Quercus robur. Next base: position 42,943,864 of record NC_065543.1, read on the forward strand.
AAGCACATAAGAAATTGCCCTTAGTTTCAAGTTTAAGAACACAACAGAGGATTTCTCCCGAAGCAGGTAAGTTGGGTGTTTCACCAAATGAAGGCACGGTGGAGAATGTGAACGGAGCAGATGTTTTTGGTACAGGGCTGCAGAATGAAGTGGGCGAGTACAATTGCTTTCTGAACGTTATCATACAGGCAATGAGTTATTTTCCAATTCATGATTTTTATCAATGCAGTTTCATTTCTTTGTTTCATTTATGGTGTTTCCTCTGGCCTGAAATGTTGGTTTTTCCCTTTCCCTTTGGCATGAATTCAGTCCTTATGGCATTTAAGACGATTTCGAGATGAGTTTCTAAGGAAAGCAGAATCAGGGCATGTTCATGTGGGTGATCCTTGTGTTGTCTGTGCATTGTATGAAATCTTTACTGCCCTGAGCATTGCATCTACAGATATGCGAAGAGAAGCGGTGGCCCCTTCTTCACTTAGAATAGCTCTGAGCAAACTGTATCCAGAAAGCAATTTCTTCCAGGAGGTAGTTTAATGGAGTTTTGATTGTAGGCTTTGGCTGTTAGCTAATTTTACTTCAGTTAATCTTCGTCATGCTCATTATCATGAATTTAGACATGGTGATGGTTTTTATTTGTAAAGCATGTCTAATATATCTGCAACTGACTGCTTATTATAAAAAAAAATCTGCAACTGACAGGCTCAGATGAATGATGCTTCTGAAGTACTGGCAGTGATATTTGACTGCCTTCACCGATCATTTACTACTGGTGGTTCGACTGTTTCTGATACTGAATCAGTGGAAAGCAATTGCAAGGGGTCCTGGGATTGTGCAAACAATTCCTGTATAGTGCATTCACTTTTTGGAATGGACATTTTTGAGCGAATGAATTGCTACAGTTGTGGTCTAGAGTCCAGACATTTAAAGTATACTTCCTTCTTTCATAATATTAATGCCAATGCCCTCCGAACCATGAAGGTATCTCATAGGAAGATTTTTTGTACAATTACTTATTTTCCTAATGGAGGAGATATAGTTTGAGGGATCTATTTTTCTTTGTTAAGTACGTTTTCTGATTTCTGTCTCCTTTCAGGTTATGTGTCCAGAAAGTTCCTTTGATGAGCTTTTAAATCTCATAGAGATGAATCATCAGTTAGCTTGTGATCCAGATGCTACTGGGTGTGGGAAACTCAACTACATCCATCACATTCTCTCAACTCCACCACTTGTTTTCACAACAGGTGAATTATGAGTTAAGAAAATTTTCACCTGGGTAAAATGCTTTATGTTGAAACACAGAATCACATAGATATGTTTGGTCTTGCAGTTCTAGGTTGGCAGAATACATGTGAGAGTGTTGATGACATAAAAGCAACACTGGCAGCCCTAAGTACAGAGATAGATATCAGTGTACTTTATCGTGGCTTAGATCCAAAGAGCTCACATAGCTTGGTTTCAGTGGTATGCATACTTGAATGAATCTCAAATGCTCTTTTGATACAGATATATTAGAATTTTTTTTTTCTTTGCTGTAAAATAGGAATATACAGGTTTAGAGAAATATGTTTTCAAGGTAAATAGGCTATTTTCTATTGTTTAGCTAGAAGTGAGGAAATTATTTTGGCTGTTTGCCTTGCACCAAAAATATCTTTAGAGAGATAGAAGGTTTGAGAGAGAAGAGGTGGGTTTAGTGTACTTCTTTGTTCTAGTGGTGGTGCTTGGGTGTCAGCATTGACTAGGCGGATCTTGAGAGCCAAGGGGAGAAAGGGGGGGGGGGGGGGTGGGGGAAGAAAGATCAAAGACACACAGAAGAGAGAAATATCTACATTACACAGAGAGAGAGAGAGAGAGAGAGAGAGGCCCACCTTCCTCGACAGCAGATGAGATTGATAACTGAGTATTGACAAAAAAAGCTTATTCTTCAGCTCCAATCACTAGACTAAAATTTTGCAAGAGCAAGTAGGAACGGCCTGGTTTGGAATTGGATCCTTAGAAAAGGGATCAAGGTGTGAATGAACCACCAAATCAGAGACCATGAAGACAACATTGTGTCGTTGTTCAATTTCACGATGTTTCGGGACTCTTGTTGTCTGGCCAAGTCTTATTTGGCTTCACCTCTGTAGGTCTATGATATATGATAAGCTTGTGAACTAGGTTCTTGGTATAGAAGCTTGAGCTGAGGTGAGTCTTCTTAGACAGTGAGGCAGTGGTTGGAGTGGTTACTTCAGAGTACCATTATAGGTTTTTCAACCTTAGATTGAGATGACAGGGAGATAGTGAGCAAGCAGGTGAGATGGCGAAGGGGGAATTGGAAATGACGTCTATACAAGTGGAACTTATAGACAAAAATTTGAGCCCTCAATTCCTAGTTTAAATTCAATTTAGAATTTCATCCCTTGATACATTCTACAAATTCTTTACCATGGTTTTCTGTTCAACAAGGAAAACTGGGTTGATTGGGTTTTTCTGGAAGCACAAAAAGTTGAAAAATATGGAGAACATGTATTTTGGGAAATATTTTACATATTTTGCATCAAAACAAACAGCTCAGTTTGGTTTGTCATGTTCCTGAAAAAGATGACTCCTGTTTTGGGGAAGTGAGAGAAGACAGAGAGAGGGGGGGGGGGGGGGGAAGGGGGTTTGATTGATGACAGATTATTTGAGTGAAACCAGGATTAGTTTTTAAAATCTTTTTTTTTTTTGAAACATAAAATCAGTTACTTCTGTAGGTACAGATTCCATCAAGACCAATACACACAATGATGCAGAGGTTGACATGAAGCCTAGCCTCTGTTATTGATAAAGCTAGCTAGCTTCCCACCACCCATCCTAACGTATCCCCATCTTCCAAAAGAAAAATGTAAATCTGTTGTTTTTTGCCCATGCACGTATTTGTGTATCTGGAACCATGAATTGGAGAAAGTTTCAGAGCAACCATTAATTTGACTTGTGTCTAATTGTATATCTAAGGTGGCTTCCTCATTTTTGCATGTATTTTAATGTGTGATTTTAAGTTGGTTGGCAGGACCTTATTGATGGGGCAATGTTTTTATTTTTTATAATCTCTGACATGTTTTCTGTAACTTTTAGGTTTGCTACTATGGGCAACATTATCATTGCTTCGCCTATAGTCATGACCAATGGATTATGTATGATGATAAAACTGTCAAGGTAAATTCCTTTCTTTCTGTAAATTGTGCCATCTCTTCTGCCCATCCTTGTGTTACAATCTGTATTTTATGATTAGGTAATTGGTGGTTGGACCGATGTTCTTACCATGTGCGAAAGAGGGCACTTGCAACCGCAGGTTCTTTTCTATGAGGCTGTAAACTAGTTTTCTTGTTGGAACTTGTCGCATTAGTTGCCACAATAGAGAGCGTTGAGTTGGAAGTGGCTTGGCATTCAACTGCTGTATATGGTGAGGCGTTGTTTATATTTTGATGCATTGCTGCTCACACCACTGCGGTTCAGACAGTGAAACCTGTGCCGTTTTGTTATAGAAAATGTTCAGAAGTTTTGATATAAAATTGAGTAGTGACAGGAAGCAAAGAGTTATGTCAAATCATCAAGGGTTTTGGAGCAACTGGTCCTTCCAGGGAAAGATAATTGTATTAAAGAGGTTTTTATTTCAACTTAAGGACTTATAGGTAGCCCGGCATGTAGATTTTGGTTCTGTTGCTTCAGAATACTGCTTCAGCATAGTAGGGACATCTAAATCCCTGGAGTTTTCCTTTTCTTGGATCTTTTTAATAAGATGTTTTTGTTGGGGGAAATAGCAGTATCATCATAAAAAGATTACATGGCGATTTATGCAGTGGAGGAGCATATCACACTACAACCGAATCGAGTGCGCCATTTGTTGCCAGAAGCATATATAGCCAGTTGTCAGGGTAAATTTAGTTAATTAGATTCAAAATCTCTTCTAAATATTTTCCCTTTTTCTTATGAAATACTTTCCCCCCCAGTTAAAAGAGTTTTTGTATAGATCACATTTTGGCCGTGTGAGCCTTCATAATGCAGCTTACACAATCACAATTCTTCAGCCTCTGATTACTCATGTCATTTATTGCTTAAAATTTTTGCTTCTCTCTTCTTATTATATCCTTTTTTTAAGGGCTCTTTTTATCATATCTATGCACGCAGGATTTGTGCTGCTGCTGCTGAAATCAATGTCTAGTGTATTTTTAGTTCTTACTATTTTTTTTAAACAAATATTTTCATCAATTTGTACAAGGAAAAATGATTTGTCAATATCTTTAAGTTGAGATTTGAACGATATTTAATACTGTCAGTTGTATCCAATATGGGTCACAAGATCATGCATCTGAGTTTTGTTTCATTATTATGTGGTTCACAAGATCATCTAATTGTATCCTTATGGGTCACAACTCACATGATTAAAAAAAAAGGGTTTATGCATCTGAATTCTGTTTCTTTTACTGAAACTTAAATATTGGCCGTGTGAGAGGGAAAAATATATCATGTATCGGATACATGAGTTCTCCCTTTCACATGAGGACTTGTGGGGTTTATCTCGTGTGAGAGTGATGACTTATGCACCCAATACATGATATACCTAATACCTCTTCGTGTGACAGAGCTTAGACTTAGGTTTGGAGGGAAGGAGGAGAGTGACTGCTACTGGATTTCCTTTTTTTATTTTATTTTTTCCAATTTGACCTTTTAAGTCGAGGCTAACACCATTTTGTAATTGTACCTAAGCCTTGCGGATGAAAAAACTTGTGTTACACTATTTCCGTCCAATAAAATTGAACTGTGACCCAACTTTATGTCCCCAACAAGTGAGTGAAACAACCACTACCTTAGAAACTGAATAAGCAAAACAGCAAAATCTGGTCCTACACAAGAACGGGTCTGTGTGAGCTAGCTATGACCATAAAAGTGGCCCAAAAAGTTAGGAATCTCCCAAAATCTCAACATTTGTCCCCAACGATTAAAAACTTAAAAAGAATCGTTCCCTATAATATTGCCACTCTCGTCCATCACTATAATTCTAGAAGAGTTCTCCTATGCCAAATCTCGGTTTTACTTTAAAAGGAAATGCCAAGAAAATCTTGTCAAATCTTAGATCTCTCTTCAACCTTGAACCCAAGTCTAGGCTAGTCTTTCCTTTGACTAATGGTTGCTTCTATTTCTAACTTTAATTTCGTTATAATTTTAATTTCATTGTGGATAACGTCTTGGGATGCATGGCAATGGAGTGGGGTAGTGTTGGATCATAGATGTTTTGTATGGTTGTACCTGTCTTGTTTCTTTTTTGAAAACGAAGTAGGTTGAGTTTAGATTGGCTTGAAGATGTTTTATTAATGGTTAGTTTGGGAACAGCTTATTTAGTTGGAACTAAATACTTTTTGCTAAAGTGTAGAAAAAAAGTTAAAAGTTAGTTGAATAGTACAATGAGACCTATGAATAATACAAAAAAGTAGATGTGGCAAAATGGGCGGGTCGAATCGGGTCAATTGGGTTTGCAGGTCAAACGGGTTGCGGGTCAAAATGGGTCATTTTTAAACGGGTCGAGTCGGGTCGGGTTTACCCGTATTTTTCAAACAAGTTTTTTATTTTTTATTTTTTATTTTTTTTTACAAAAACAAATCAATGACAAACTATTTAGAGAGAATGAATAAAATCAATTAAGCAAATGAATTGCACTTAATGCTACTTGTTAATATCCTTCCAATTCTGATAGTTTTGAGCATGACAAAAATTATTTACAGTCATAAATTCATGATGGAAAAAGTCTTCAATATTAATAGTTCACTGTCAAAATGCATATAATTACAAGTTTACATCTTCAAAAAAAGATAGATCTTAAAACAAACAAAACAAGTAAGCCAGCAAAGTAGCAAGTTATCGGTCTTCTTAAATGCACATGTTCTTGTTGCATTTAAAATAATAGTAAAGTTAGATTACTTAAAAAGATAAACTAAACAAAAATTTTTTTTAAAATAAACATAATATATTAATTAAAGAAGAATAAGTAAATATTTTATAAGAATTACACCTTAATCTCAATTTACTCAGCGTTGGTAGCAGATTTATCATTGCAAATATTCATACTTGTAAATTATAGCTCAGTTGAATGAGTTTTATTTTATTTTATTATTTTTTTTTTTAATGGTTGTCTGACTCTTGACAGCCTTGGCCCTTGCCTTGTGTAACATGTGTGGTCTAATGGTCTTGTCTCATGGCAATTAGCAATCACTAAACGGCCCTTGCCTTGTGTAAGGTGTGTGGTCTAATGGTGTAACGTGTGAAGGCTGAAGCTAGGCTTTTTTTTCTTATTCAATGGAAAGCAGTGCACTGAAGCTAGGCTAGCTAGCTTTTGACTTTTGATGAATCAAACAGTCAATCTTTATAATATATAATATATTGATTATAAGTTTTGTTACTTTGTGTTTTATGCATTTAGTATCAGTCTTGTAATCTAAATATTTTTTTAGCGAATTTTTTTTAACGGGTCATGTCACGGGTTATTCGGGTTAGGTCAGGTTGACCTGCAAAAAAATCGGATCGGATCACGGGTCAATCCCTTTTTACTTCAGGTCAAAAAAATCGGGTTCGGATCAGGTATTTTTCGGGTCAGGTCGAGTCGGGTCAGAAAATTCTGACCTGTATTGCCATGTCTACAAAAAAGAAGCTAAAAACTCAAATAAGTTGAACTTTTTATCACATCCCAAACAAACTCTAATTATAATAAACGATGAGATAAATATGAAATATAAGGAAAATGGTGATTGTGAGCATATTAAGAGAGAATGAGAGATGCTTTTTGAAAAATGATAATAAAATATGTATATATATATTCAAGACAAGGTGAGGCAAGACAAGATGTGGCAAGCAAAACCTGTCTTTGTCCTGTCACCTCTTCGAGGTAGAGAAAATTCGTGCAAGCAAAATGAGATAGAGTTGGTCAAATAGGGCTGGATAACTTCCAGACTAAGCTTGTGCGTTCAATGTCCAAGCTCCTGTTTACTTCTAGTGACACTCTTTTCCTACCTCATGATAGCCATACCTTACTACATTCAATGCATGCATTTTCCTACCAAAATATGCTAATGCAACACCCTCAAGACCATTTGAATAAACAATTCCTTTAGGGGGCCTTCTTGTGAAATGAAAGAGACTGGTATAGAGCTTGGTCCACTATCACCAAAGCCGAAAGTGAATGGGCCATCTAGCTAAAGTGAATTTGTGCGTCACCTATAGTCCAAACCAATTGTGAGGCCAAATCAGCATCAATAATTATTATTATTATTTTTTTGGGGTGTAAATATGAAATTTGCTAATCATAATAGTTATTAATAAACATTTTTTATAACTGCATTTGTAAATGGAAGCATATATTCTAGTATTAGACATTTGTTATGATTATTTTTGTGTATGGAATTCTATATTCTACCATCTAAGAATATAGAAAAAAACTATCTAAAGAAAATATAATAATGTATTAAGATTTTAATGGGGGTTTAAAACTTTAATAGTTGGGGTTGTGTTAACAGGCACCGTACCATCAAACTTTGTGTCAATATTTTGTTAGTTTTATACATTTTAGGGTCAGTTTTATATACTTTAGAGTCAGCTTTATACAATTTTTCCAATTTATTTTTATTTTTTATTAAGTGAGACTCGTACTATTTTAACCTTAACAAGCATCGGTGTGGTGCTTGACTGCTTGTTAATATTTGCCATACTAGTTTTACACTTATACTAGAAAGTTTTTTTTTTTTTGGTCAATGAAAAACTTTTACTTGAAAGTTGATTTTGGAATATTCTGGCCGATATATATTTTGTACATAAAACATGGACTTATTGGATCTGTCCCAAAAACTAATTTTTTTTTTTTAGCAGAAACAATAGTGGACTTTATTATTTATATAGAATCATGTTGTACAATGAGGAAGAAAAGCATTCTTCTAACCAAATAATGGCTTCTTCTTTCTCTTTTGCAACACTAGGCAGATTCTATCAGTATTCAAAAATTCACCAAGTTCAGCCAAATTACTTCCCACAATGACTTCCAATGTGGAGACAGGGTATTTTTGTTATACCCTTCATGAATCGTTTAGGAATGACCAATACATGGTATGGTTGGAGAATCACAAGAGGTATTATAACGAATCCGGGTATTTGGAGTTACGAAGGTGTGGTTGGGGCACATATTTTGTTTTCTGGCTTATGCTTTTTGGTAGCTATTTGGCATTGGGTGTATTGGGATCTAGAAATATTTTCTGATGAACGTATAGGAAAACCTTCTTTAGATTTACCTAAGATTTTTGGAATTCATTTATTTCTTTCAGGGTTGGCTTGTTTTGGGTTTGTCACATTTCATGTAATAGGGTTGTATGGTCCTAGAATATGGGTGTCCGATCCTTATAGACTAATCGCAAGGGCACAATCTGTAAATCCAGCGTGGGGTGTGGAATGTTTTGATCCTTTTGTTTCGTGAGGAATAGCCTCTCATCAAATTGCAGCAGGGACATTGGGCATACTAGTCGGCCTATTCCATCTTTGTGTCTGTCTCCCCCCCCCCCCCCCCCCCCAACGTCTATATAAAGGATTATGCATGGGAAATATTGAAACTGTGCTTTCTAGCAGTATCACTACTGTCTTTTTTGTTGCTTTTATTGTTGCTGGAACTATGTGGTATGGTTCAGCAACTACCCTGATTGAATTATTTGGTCCCACTCGTTATCAATGGGATCAGGGATACTTCCAGCAAGAAATATATCGAAGAGTTAGCGTTGGGATAGCCGAAAATCAAAGTTTATTAGAGGCTTGGTCTAAAATTCCTGAAAAATTGGCTTTTTATGATTACATTGATAATAATTTGGAAAATAGGGGATTATTCAGAGCGAACTTAATGGAAAATGGGGATGGAATAGTTGTTGGGTGGTTAGGACACCCTATCTTTAGAGATAAGGAAGGGCGTGAACTTTTTGTACATCGTATGCCCACTTTTTTTGAAACATTTCTAGTTGTTTTGGTAGACGGAGACGATATTGTAATCAAGTGTTTTGACCTGGGATGCACGAATGCGGCTCTAGAGCCATTGCACCCGCATCCGATGTGGCGGGACGTGGCGACGCGGGAGGGACGCTGCTGATTGCGTGTCGGTGCGGCGTCGGGCCACATCCTGCCACGTGGATTTTCCAACTCGCTCCAACGCGGCTCAAATCTGGCTGACTCGGGCTGTATTGACCGAAACCGGCGAAAGCGCTGAAATGGCCGGTTCAAAGTCAGGCCGAAATTCAAAAAAAAAAAAAAAGATGCAAAACGCATCATTTGAACTTAACCTAAAACCCTAGGACTCTCTCACACACTCTCACTTTGTCCAAACACTCTCTCTCACTCCGTCCCTCATCTCTCTTCTTTGTGCTCTCTGCGAGTCTGCAGTGTGCTCAGCTTCAGGTGTGCTCTCTCTTCTCTGTGCTCTAGTAACTAAATCTAAATAATTGCTTATTTAACTTTATTCTGTATATTTTTTTTTTGAATTTTTACTCTCTGTTTTTTACGATTTCTCTCTTTCAAATTGCTTAGAAATGAATTTGTGAATCGGAAAATTTGTGTGCTTACTGTGTTTTTTTGCTTGTTTTTTCGGTTCTTGTGGGAGTTAAAGGGTTTTGTTATTAATATGGCTGCTGTGATTTACAAATTTATCAGTTAGGATAAGATTCTTATCCTAACTGATAAAATTTGTGAATTAGTTAGGATAAGATAGGATTCAGAATTGATTTGTGAACCTGTGAATCTGTGATTTGTGAATCTTAGTTTCTTTTCAATCTTAGTTTTATTTAGTTAATAGTTATTACTCATTACTCATTGTGATTTGTGAACTTGGGTCTGATTTATTATTAATTTATTTAGTTAATAGTTATTATTTGTAGGTTAAATTGAATCTATTGAATTTGCAATGGACGAAGTTACTAGCACAGAAACTTCACCTCCATCTAATCAAGAAGTGCAAATGATGAATCTCCTCTTTGGCAGTATGTGACTAAAGTAGAAAAACCACCTAGTGCTTTTGTTAAATCAAGTGGAAACACATACTTTAAGTGCAACTATTGTGGTATAGTTTATATGGGATCCTATTCTAGGGTTAAGGCTCATTTATTACAAATTTCTGGCAAAGGTATTAAAGCATGCTTTAAGGTGACAAAGAGCCATAGGCTGGAAATGCAGCGAATGCATGATCAAGTTGAGAATGATAAGTTAGAGGGAGAACGGAGAAGTCAAATTCCCTTACCCCCACCTCCCCCAGGCCGTGGGATATCTATTTCCCCATTTAGGAGACAGGAAGGGAGTGATAGTACAAATCCGGTTGATGGTAAGAGGAGGAAGGTGACTATGAATTCTACTTTGGAGAAAGCATTCCAGAATAATGCTAGACATGATTTGGATAGCAGAATTGCTAGGATGTTTTACACCGGTGGGCTTCCGTTTAACTTTGCAAGGAACCTACATTATCGTAGTTCTTATGCATATGCTACTACCCATAGCATTTCGGGTTATCTTCCTCCTGGATACAATGCCTTGAAAACAACACTTTTGCAAAAAGAAAGAGCTCATGTTGAAAGAATTTTGAAACCAATTAAGGACTCTTGGCTTGAAAATGGTGTAAGTATAGTTTCTGATGGATGGTCAGATCTACAAAGGAGGCCTCTTATTAATATTATGACTGTATCAGATGGAGGTCCAGTGTTTATAAAGGCAATTGATAGGCCAGGTGAGTTCAAAGACAAACATTATATTGCTGGGGTGTTGAAGGATGCTATAAAAGAGATTGGACATGAAAAAGTTGTCCAAGTCATCACTGATAATACTAGTGTGATGAAATCTGCTGGAGCTCTTATTGAAGGTGAGTATCCTAAAATATTTTGGACACCCTGTGTTGTCCACACTCTCAATCTAGTTTTGAAGAATATTTATGCAGCAAAAAATACTGAAAAGAATGAAGTTACATATGAGGAATGTAGTTGGATTACATGTATTGCTGATGATGCATCCTTCATACATGTTTTTATCATGAACCATTCAATGAGGTTGGCAATGTTTAATGAATTTTGTCTATTAAAATTGCTCCAAGTTGCTAATACTAGATTTGCTTCGGTTGTTGTAATGTTGAAAATGTTGAAGTTGGTAAAAAGATGCATTCAAGCCATGGCTATTAGTGACCAATGGGCTTCTTATAGGGAGGATAATGTTACAAAAGCTCAGAAGGTGAAAGATATGATTCTAAGTGATCTTTGGTGGGATAATATTGATTATATCTTTGAATTCACAGCATCCATTTATGATATGCTACTAATAGCTGACACATATAAGCCTTGTCTTCATCTTGTGTATGAGATGTGAGATTCAATGATAGAGAAGGTGAAGACAGTAATATATCGACATGAAGGCTTGGAAGATGATCAGTATAGCTCATTTTGGGGTGTGGTGTATGATATACTCATTGATCGATGGACTAAAAATTGTACACCACTACATTGCTTAGCTCATTCCTTAAATCCTAAGTACATTTATTTTTTATTTTCCTTAGTTCACCCTTTTAGTAAAACACATGTTTCATCTATATTTGTTTTTTAATCTTTAACTAGGTATTACTGCATTGAATGGCTTTCGGGGAATCCAAAACGCATCCCTCCACATCGAGATCATGAAATTTCTATGGAAAGAAGCAAGTGTTTGGAGCGATACTTTGAAGATGAGAATGAATTAACAGTGGTGAAGTTTGAGTTTGCTACATTTTCAGGAGGGAGGTTTCCTTCACCAGATGCCTTGACAGATAGGTGGGTCTTACAACCTTTGGTTTGGTGGCAATACCATGGCTCCGCATTTCCAACTCTTCAAACCCTTGCCCTTAAATTTTTTGGACAACCTTGTTCATCCTCATGCGTTGAGAGAAATTGGAGCACATACAAATTCATTCATTCCTTAAAAAGAAACAAAATGGCTCCTGCACGTGTTGAGGATTTGGTATATGTGCATTCTAATCTTCGACTCTTGTCAAGGCGCAATGAGGAGTACGTACATACAACAACAAAGATGTGGAATATTGCAGGAGACCCTTGGAATGAGAGCGACATACATGGAGGAGCTGGAATTCTTGAGAATGCAGCCCTTACACTTGATGAGCCAGAGTTGGAGGCCATGGTTATTGGGAATGCTAACACTAGTGCTACTACTAGTGAAAGTGAAGTTTGAAGTGAAGCTATTGATCTTGAGGATGATGATGTTAGTGTTTGATTGTCTTGTTGATTATCTTTTATTTTGTTTTAGTTTCAAACTTGTGAGTTGTATTCTAATTTCCGAACATCATGGAATGTATTAGTTTCAATCTTGTGGGTTGTATTTAATTTATGTACATCATATTTTAGTTATTATCTACTATTGCTCTTAAATTTGGTATATGTTTATATAATGTGAAAAAGTATGCTTAGCAATATATTAAAAATATTTTGTAAAAATATTTTTAATAATTTTTTAATCGCCGAGTCTCACCGTACCCGCACTCACATTTTTCAAAAATTGCTGAGTCTCGCACCCGCACCCACACCCGAGTCCCGAAACGCGCCTATGCTTCATAGGTTTTGACAAAATTGCAAGTTTATCCTCATCATAAAACATGGGTTCAAATTCTTCTTCACCAGTGTATTGAATCCAATAAATGATGCCCATAGAAGTCCGTAAAGCGCCAAACAACAACCTCTTGATTTACCAAAGCATCAATATAATATGGAGACGAATTTTGAACATCAATATCCACGTTGTCCCACAATAGCATGACCAAGCCACCACCCAGACCAATTCTAGAGACTGCAAAACCTTTATTCAAGCCCAATTTCTTCTTTAATCTGACAAAACCATCCATATCCAGCCGGGTTTCAGAGAGAACAAGAACCTCGGGACCTTCTTCATTCGCCAAATAGCGAAGTTTTCCTGTAATACCTCTGGGATCCCAAGCCCTCGGCAGATGAGGCTTAAAATTTTCATGTCGGAGGACGGGGTTGAGAAGCAACCCCAGTTGTTGAAAGATAGTGAATCTGGTTATTTTTGTCAATTGTTTGTTTCTTGAGAACAGGGGAAGGCAGGCAAGGAGAGTGATGGTTTATCTGCATCTGAAGATTGACGTTTAGTTTAGTTGTCACAGGGGTAGGGTAGAGTTTTAAATTTCAAAAACCTTACTGCTGCTGGAGTTGGAGTTGCGTAAGAGGCGTTTCCAGGATCGTAGGGGAGGTTTAGTTTGATCCGAAAAAACCTCAGAGATATTCGGTGTAGTTTCCATATTCTCAATATCAAAAGTTTGATTCCTCCCCATATCAATTGTTTTGATCCGAGTCTGAACTATATTCCAATTCCCCTGAAATTGAGGACACGCTAGCTTAGTAGTGCTAGTTGTTTCATCTAAAAGTGGTTGCTTTGAAATCAAACTATGTGATATATCTTCCTTAGCCGCAACTGCTACCGGTGCATGCATGGGAATTTGAATTTTTTGAGGAGATATCAGCTATACTAGGAGATGTCTAGCTGTCATCAGATTGGTTTTTCCGATCACCGTCGGAGGGGATAACAGTTGATGACGATTCTGAGAAGGCTCCTCTTCCACGGATACATGTGCTTCGTCCACATCTTCCTCTCCTGATCCTTCGAGCCAAGCTCCATATTGAAAGAAAGTCATCATCCTCCGACCAAACGAAAGGCAGCTATTTCTAGTTATTATAGAATCTTCTGCCTGTTACGTGAAAACCGTGAAGGTCAAGCCCACGTGTGGCCCAGGATACAACGGTAAAATTACAAAAAAAAAAAAAAAAAACTAAACTAAAGCAGTGTGACACCAAACCACTACCTTATTAAGAAACTGAAAAAGCAAAACAGCAAAATCTGGTCACACAAAAACGGGTCTGTGTGAGCTAGCTATGACCATAAAAGTGGCCCAAAAATTTAGGAATCTCCCAAAATCTCAACACTTGTATAAAAACTTAAAAAGAATCGTTCCCTATAATCTTGCCACCCTCTTCTTTTACTCAGTCTTTTCCACACCCAGCAAAATCCGCGGCTCATAACAGACCTGTTCAGGTCAAAATGCAAGCTTTTTCAGTTCCAACAATATTGAATATAAAAATTACCTCTCTCTCTCAATATTGAATATTCTCTCTGCCCCCATGTCCCTTTCTTTATTCACTTTCATTATTTATGACCATCATTTCCTTCTTCATCAAACTTTGCTTCTTGGCCTTGCACTAGCAACTTTTATCATATTGAGGTGGTGTTGTGAATATGACCCTTAAGGGTGGCACAAGCCAAGCTTGCGCTGCATGTAAGTACCAAAGGAGAAAATGCTCATCCGAGTGCCCTCTTTCTCTATACTTCCCTCCTGAACAACCAAAAATGTTTCAGAATGCTCACAAGTTGTTTGGTGTCAGCAACATCTTGAAGATACTAAAGAATTTGCAGCCATGTCAAAAGGCTGAGGCAATGAGGTCTATCATTTACCAAGCTAATATCCGCGACAAGTTCCCCGTGTATGGCTGTTGGGGGATCATCTGCCAACTACAATACCAAATTCTACAGGCTGAGGAGGAGCTTCATGCTGTTCATGCGCAACTTGAGATGTACAGGCAACATCAGCATCACATTTCTTCTCTGCCTGATGACATGGCCGCTTCGCAATTAGAATTAGGCATGGCGCCGCCTAGTACTAATGCTCTTTCACTCTTCAATCACACTCCACAGCCTTACAATGCTGTGGATGCTTTGCCTGTAACACAACAGCAGCATTCTTACTGGAATAGCAACAGGGCTGCTTACAACTCTGGTTACATGGATACTAAGGATAACGTGGGAAATCCATTTTGGGTTCAACATTCTTATGCCAATAATGATAACAACAGTAATAATTCTTTGGCAATTCAATCTGAGTTGGTCTCCTCGCAACCACTAGCTATCCAACATGAAGTAGTTCATGATTATGATGAGATTCATCCATTTTTCGATACCATCGATGATAGGCAATCCTACATAGATTCCAAGGAGCCTTATGAGTCAAGGTACATTAAATTATTTGGATATAGCAATGGTTACATGGTTGTCCATTGTGATTATATTCTCATAATTTCAAGTAAAATATAGGGTTAATAGTGTTTTTTTTCTGAGTCCATTTAGTTAGGTGTTTTGGAAGCTTAAAAGAATATTTTTAAAATTCAAAACTCTGTTTCATTAGAGTGACTCTTTATAATTTTTTTACAAACGCTCATTTTAAATTCAAAACATCATCTTACAATAGTTGTACAAATGCACCATAATATAAAGTTGATTCTGCAATTTTAGTTTTATTTTTGTATGAATGATAATTAAATGTGATATGCAGCTCGGAAGAATCATTGAAAGATACAACCCAGTCCGTTGAACAAGTTGCTGAGAATGAATTGAAGAGTGCCGCTGCTTGCTTCAGTCTTACAAGTGTCAACTGATCAAATGAGCTGAAGAGAAGTAGTCTGTTTTCCATTCTTTATCATTTTTTTCCTCCTTTCATAGATTAAATTCCACAATTTTGAACTTAAAAAAAAAGAAAAAACCCTTTTAGTGAAATTTGAATATCTCATGAACTTTATAATGAATTACTTGGTTATTCCAAGTTTCTAAATAAATTTTATTTTATTGTTTGTGATTGTTTCTAAAAGTTTGCAAATCAACGTGATGGAGGCACTAATAGTCACTACATTTTATGTGGATTTTATTTTATTTTTTTCTATATCATTCATTTGTGTATTAATAGGACCGTGCGAGTCTTAAAAAAAAAAAAAAAAAAAAAATTTCTGATAAGTAATGCTATATGACTTCTTAAATATTTGCCATTTTATCTTAGTCATATGCTGAAACCATGTTACAAGATGTGCGATGCATTTATTATTAGTTTCCTCCGAGATTTCAAAATATTGTAATATTTATTCTTCTATTTGATACAAAAAATAAAAAGATAATATAATTATTGTAGTGATTTGATTATACTATGTGTTTACAAATTTAATAATTTCATGATATAGTGATTGGTGTATATATATATATATATAAATAGTCATAATTCTTGCTTACTCAAGACATGCAAAAATCCTTCTCTTTTTTTTGATTGTGTGTCATTAAATATATATATATATATATTTTTTTTTTCTTTTATTAAACTTTGTTTCAACTGCTACAAAAGTAACTAAATTTGAAGAAGAATAATATATTTCAAATTAATTATATATTTCTCATAGAAATCTTAGAAAAATGGCATTAAAATTTTATTATACTAAAATAATTAATGTACCACTTAAAAAAAATTAATATAACAAAATGAATGTATTTATCCCATTAGTAACATTTTACTGTAAATTACATAGAATAAATACTATAATGTTGGTTTTATATATATTACATGTCATTTGAAGAAGTTAGAAAATCTAAATGGTTAAGATTAATTTTAATGAATTCAAAATTATTTAGTTTTTGATGCTTTATATATTATTTGTTGCCAAATAAACTAAACATGAGAAAGATTTTCATAATAATAATAATAATAATAAAATTATTATTATTATTATAAATAAAAATATTTTCTTATATAAAATTTATACAAGTAATCATATACAGGCGTTGAACCACTTAGAAGGGTGGGGGACCACCCCCAACTTCTCAAATATTAGAAAATTATGCCTAAATTTTTCTAAAATTTTCAAAGGATTTATGGTTGCCCCCTAAACTTCTTTAATATTAGATTTTTATCCTTAAATTTTCATAAAAATTTCAAAAGATATATGATTGCCTCCAAACTCTTTATATTTCTTGTATGGCACTTTAAAATTGGTATAATTCTATATTGGTTAATATTAATTTTGATCCCATTCATAAAATTCTCGTTTTTCCCCTTATCATATAATTTTTTAATATAAATAATTAATGCACAACTATAGAACAATTAATATATGCATTTACTCTATTTACAACTTTTTTTTTTTTTTTGACAGTACTCTATTTACAACTTCAATAACTAATACTTTGATATATAAATGAAAAAATTGTTGAGTTGGAATTCTAAACAAAGAAAATTTCAAGAAACGTACCACATGACAAATAATATTTACATTTTCTCACAATATTACTAAGGGTATGTTTGATAACTGTTTTCTCCCCTTATTTTATATTTCTAAAAATAATTTTCTATTTTTGAGACTAAAAAACTTATTTGGCAATCCAAAATGGACAAAATACAAAAAACTGTTCTCAAAACTCAATTTGTGAAGAAAACTAAAAATATGCAAAATGCTGTTTTTAGTTTTTAATTTTCAAAAGTCAATGAAAACACGTATTTAATTTAATGAATCTGTCTCATTTAATGAGTTAGCATTAGAGTTCAAATTCTAGTAACAACATATTTTAGTATTTTCTATTTTTTTTCTTCAAAAAACTATCTTTTTAATTTCAACTAACCAAACATATTTTTGATTTAAAAAATACAAGAAAATTTTTTTTTTTTTTTTTTTTTTTTTTTATATTCCCAAAAACAAGTTTTTGAAAATAGAAAACAAAAACTGTCACCAAATATAACCTAAATATTTTGAAGTTCGATCTTCTTAATTAATATTTTATAATAATTTTTTTGTTCTAGAAATGGTTTTTTTCTTGAATATTGAATAAAATTGCTTTACTAATCTAGATTTATGAGATTAGAAGTTTCTTGTATTTCGACATTTCTAGGAAACTATAACATATTATAATATTTACTATAAAAAGTATACTATATTTTTTAGATTGATTAAATAATTTTGAAATTTATAAATAAGAATTTAAAGCACAAAATACTTTCATATTAAAAAAATGTAGAAATTCAAGCAACCTCTCAAACATTTCCTCAAGCACATTCTCATAACTTAATTCCATGATTCCAAGAAAATTGGATTGCTCAAAAAGTAATAAAGTTCTGTATCTTGGCTTTATCCATAAAAGACAATCTGGATGCAGCCGTCTCGTTATCCTTTATGCTTTGACATAATTTTTTACCATCGGGAAGTGTGCGTGAACTTGACTCCCAACCTTATTGGATCCATGATATCCTTCCTTTGCATTCTACAAGAAGTCTTTAATTGTTTGCCATGACTAATCAAGAGCTCCATGTTTACAGATGTTGTGTTTGTGTGCATGTTTTATTAGAAATATTTCTAAGAATGATATACCATGATTCTTATTTATTTTTATTTTTTATTTCCTTAGAGCATCCGTAGTAGTTGTTGCATAAAAAATGTCATTTTGACATACCAAAAACCTACTTTATTATTTTACCACATCATTTTACAATATCTCATTTATTAGATGTTTTATCATTCAATTCTATACATTAAAATAATATTTACTACACATTAAAATAATATATTATCTCCTCCCCATTATCATCAACAACATCAACGGCACAACCACCAACCACCAATATCCACTGCTGCAACAACACCTCTATTGCAAACCAACCACCACAATTATTCACCAATATGGCAATATCAGATCAACCCAAATTACAGCCAAAAAAAAAAAAAAACCCACAAATTGAACAGATTGCAGCAAAAAAACCCAAATTTCAAGCTCACACCGCCAAGCACCACCTTCAACCACCAAATCCACCAACCATTGGCTGTTGTTAAAACCCATCTACCACCATTGATGAAGCTAAGAGAATCGATGAAACCTTTATAGAATTGGTGAAACTGAGATTGAATAGTGAATTGGCAATATCGATGGTGGCTCAGCGAATCGGTGATATCGGTGGTGGCTTAGTGATGGTGGCCCAGCGATATCGTTGGTGGCTCAATGATGGTGGCTCAGCGAATCGGCAATACCGATGGTGGCTCGGTGAAGGAGATTTTATAGATCAGTGATGATGGAATTTGTGAGATATAAGAGAGGAAATTGGTGGTGGCTCATGATTCATGAATGGGAAGAGAATAGAGTAAAAGGGAAGAGGGAAGAAGAAAGAGTATGAGAGAGTGGAGATGGAGGCGGTGAATCTGTGGCTGAAGGAGAAGATGAAAGAGATATTTTAATTGGGATGAGAGAGAAAGATGAATAAGAAAATAATAAACCATATACCATTTTTTGTCCGTACCGTGCCAAATTGTGAGGGTATTGTTCAATGTTGCAAAAATTTGACACATTTAACACATCTGATAAAGCTTCATTTTTGGTGTTTGGTATGCCAAATGTGCCATATTATAGCATTTAGCACAGATACCACATCTGTTGTGGATGCTCTTATACTCGTTATAATGCCTTCTTCCTTTTGCTATATTGTTGTGAGATAAAATTTCAAACTTTTTAGTCCCCCCCCCCCCCCCCCCTTTTTCTAAATTGTTGCACTAGATCTTTTTTCAAACTTCAGAGTCACTTTTGCATATTTCAAAAGTTCATATAACACATTAGCTTCTATTAAGGTAGAGAGGTGAAACTAGATAAGAATTTTTCAAATAGTTCATATATTGTTGAAGAAATTGAAACTTCTATATAGGCCTAATCTATAAATCTTTCTAAAAACCTTTCCAATATTTCCTTTTAGTATTTATACAAATGGGATATCCTAAACTTATGTTAACATTATTGCATAAGGCAAAATAATACTGTCAAGTACTGCTCTAAATATATTTTTGATATATTTTAATACAATGATAGCCAATATGGACACTTAAGAGATTTTCAGCCCTACAAATGGTATGCATGTAATCAGTTATCAGAATCTTGGAACAACAAAAATTATACTTGGTTTCCCTATTGTCCTCTTGGTTGTAAACTACTTCAGGATGAATTCACAAAAAATAATACTGGTAAGTACGTCTCTTAATATATTTCTGATACATATTAATACAATGATAAAGATGTGGAAAAAGCTTAAGCTGTTAGAGGAGGAAAAAGGTGTTTTGGCAGTGAGCTCCTAGGATGTATCAAACTCTAAACATCACACAAAATTCAGTATTTTATTCAAGTTACAAATCAGCCAGGAGTTCAACAGGGAGGCATTTAAATCTACAATCCATAAACTTTGGCAAGGGTCGCATGGTGTTACATTAAAGAGGTTGGCAATAATCTCTTTCTGGCTATTTTTACAAGTGAAGAAGATATGATGGAGGTCTTAGATAGAAGTCCTTGGTCCTTCGATAGGAGACTGATTTTAATGAAGCAATTCAATGGTGATCTTAGTTTAGGTAATGTTTCCTTCCAATACTCCCCTTTCTGGATCTAGGCTTTCAATATCCCCATTAAAAGTATGAATTCCGTCGTTGGTACTAGGATTGCCAATGAGATTGGTGTGCCAATTTTGATTGATGCTCCAAAAAGTGGTTTAGCTTGGGGTCCTTTTGTCACGCCCCGAACCCCAAAGGGTCCAAAGTATGAGAAAAACATCTCAAAAGTACCTGTAGAGTTTTCCTTTTTGACAATAAAATCCAATTAAATTATATCAAGTACCAGCATCAAGAATTGTCATAATAATTCCATTAAATATACTCTCAAAGTAAGTCAGAGCTCCATGCAACAATTAGAAGGACCATTGGCCACAAAGGAATAGATGTCTGAATAAATAATTACATATTATTAGCTTGTCCCATCAGTAGGAATAAAGTCACAACCACTATAATAAACAAAAGAAATGAGTCAAACCTATTTTAAGATGTACATCATCTAATATCTCCATCACAAAAATTCAGCCTCCATCAGTAATTAGTCTAACTACTGTTAGCCACCAAAAAGCTGTCTCAAAAGATTGTTGCCTACTCTTAAAAGTTTATAAATAATGGGATGAGACAGAGCCCAATAAGTAGCATAATTAATGGGAGTGGGGAAAATGCAAGTTTCATTTTCAATAATAATAATATGATATGACAAGAATGACTGAATAATGAAACATAAAATTTCTTAAAGTAAATACCTTGAAACTATATACTATAATCTGTGAGCATCAACAATATAATTTTCAAGTCATAATATTTAACATAAGGTAAATTATCACAAATATACCACACTACCACATAGACCGGTCTGGGGATCCACTCATTCACAACTGGCATGATATTGTTCTCTCTGGTATGTAGACTCTTGGCCACATGGACAGCAGCCTCACCCATACCCTTAAGGTTTTTCTCTCCCCCCATGGGCAGCAGAGAGAGTGCATCAAATAGGACCTCTCTTGCATGTAGTCTCTTGGCCCTATGGGTAGTAGCCTCACCCACATACAATCAAGGAACCTCTTTCCCCCATGGACAGTAGAGAAGAATGCGTCATCCAAAGTGAAAGGGCACTGACCTAGATTTGATTTCGTTGTCACAAAGACTACGAAAACCAAATTGGGGTGATCACCGGGAAATCACACATGGCATGGTGTTAAAACTACATAAAACTCATATGTTACATTACTTTGAAACACATAGTTTATATTGAGGTAGTTTCAGAAAAACCTTAAATAATCTAACTTCCACAAAGTTCGTAAGGTTTTCGACTTCATTCTTGTCAAGAGATTTTCTATCAATTTCCACATAATAAGACAAGATAAACATCTTTAAATTTTCTAATATACCATAAATTCCATGATTTCCCTATCAAAGATTAAATAAAAGATGCTTATTTTTCCATATCAACAATTCATGCATTTCCCCAAATGCAATACCAAATATGATGCATTTTTATATATATAATCATATATATATATATATATATATATATTAAGGTTACGACACAATAGTTTTTAGGAAAATATAGTTTCCACAGGTAGTTTCCAAAAGTGTGTTTAACCCAAAAACAACATTTATGCAACATGGTTATTTTTAAAAAAATCCTATTCAAAAGCTACTTACCTCACAACCGCAAAAGCCTAATTCTCCAAGCTCCAAGGAGATTAGCTAGAACCTAAACAATATCAAGTAAACCTATCACAATAAGCATAGAGCTTGAAATTGTATCTAGCTACAATTTAGGAATTGCCAAATAAGCACTTAATTAGGCAAGCCTAGTATTTAACCTCATCAATAATAATATATTCCACTTCCAAAGTTTATCAACAAATTGATTCACAAGGCATAAACTCCAATTTATAAAGTTAACCCATTAATATCATCTCCAACATTATGACTAGCTTCCATAAAATTTACACTACATCATTAACAGACCCATGAAAGCAAAATCAAAATATCCTCCAAGACAAGAAATTTAAAACTTCAACTAACTCCAAATAAACCCAATGGCAATGGAAAAATTAGATTTACCAACCATCACATGTTATAACTTAAAACTCCTAAATTTTCCACCATACATAAACCTTAAGTAGTCATCATTAGCACAAACCATAAACCCACTCATCAAATAATTCCACCAATGCAAAACCCATACATAAAAACACATAAATATCACTTTCAATGCTCATAAATTACATGGTTATTATTAAAGCTTAGATAAAAATAATCTCAAGCAAAAGTGTAAAACCCACCAAAAAGATTAGAAATTTTTACCTCATAAAAAGGATGTGAAGGTACTTATAGATTCTCAAGAATTTTCTGGTGATCTTGCCGGAAAAATGATGGTGGAGATGTTGAATTGGAGTGGGTACCGTGGGAGAGGATGAGGGAGTATGAGAGAGATGTTTGTGTTGTGTTGAGAGAAAATGAAAAAAAGAAAAGAAAGGAAGTGAGTGAGCTGGCCAAAGGGATAAAGAGATGAGTGAAAATGAGTGGTGGGGAAGGGTGTTAGGTGGGGCACATGGGAACTTAAAAAAATCTGCTCTCTATTTTTTTTTTTTTTTGGTCTGACTGACTGGGATGTTACACCTTTCCTTAGGATTCGAGTGGATATTGATGTTACCAAACCTCTTATGAGAGGAAAAATGATTCATGTTGAAGGAGTGGAAGCATATTGGGTTTTCTTTAAGTATGAAAGGCTTCCTAGCTTTTGTTATAGATGTGGTATACTTGGTCATCAAGATCAGGAGTGTCGAAAGGTACATAAAGGTTGTCTTTCAATGGATGAGGGTGAACTTCAATACGATCCTTGGATGCGTGTAGTTGCTCCAAAAACTACACAAAGAAAAGGAAGCCCTAGTCCATCCAAATTCAGTAAGGATGATGCTCAAGGTTCTGATGGAAACGAAGTGATTGCTCGACAACCTATCATTCACCTTCAACCTTCAACTGCTCTGATGACCATTAGAGCTGACATGGAAGCTGTTCCAGATTCTTCTTTATTTCCAAAATCAAATCCACCCAACAATTCACGGATAAGTGATTTGGAAATCACCAATCCTTTAAATGAAGCTTTCTCGGTTACACAAGATCTGGCTTGTGGGGATTTTAGGACCCGTTTATTTGATGAGATTCCTTCTTCGAATCCAACTCTAACTCATAAGCAACAACAGGCATCTGCTAAGGAAACCAATGGGATTTTCGTGATTGAGGGGAATATCTTGGCAGATACGGATAGAAAAATATCAAAGGAAGAGAATTTAGGGTTTGTTTGGTAACGTTGTTTGAATAACAGTTTTTGTTGCTTAAATAACACAACAAGTATTTCTACAACACTTTTTCACCTACACGTATTTCCACAATACTTAAACAATGTTACTAGAACAATATTACCAAATGGGCCCTTAATTTTTTAGATGGAGGTGGAGATTTGTTCATTTATTGGGACAAAAAAACCAACTTTGAGATCCTAGAAATGTATGTTACGGAGATATAATATTCAAACATCCCATGAGAATTTGCCAAAGTCTCAACTTCCTGGAAAACAAGTTTCATCAAACTTGGATCCTTCACTTAACAAAAAATAGGCTCTTAGGTCGAACAATCTGAGTGGCTCTTAAAAACCTGTTGGGGGTGGGTATTCTTCTACCCCCTTCTCCACCATGAAGATATTGAGCCTTAATTGTCAAGGGCTTGAGATCCCTGAGGCAATTGAAGAACTCTGTTGTTTGGCGAGAGAAAAAGTTCCCAAAATCTTTTCCTGTTTGAAACTCGTCTAGACATGGATGGTTTTCATAGGTTGCAGAGAAATTGGATTTTTCAGCTGGTTTTGTAGTTCCTAGAATTAGTTTGGGTGGTGGTTTGACTCTTCTTTGGGTAGATTGTGTGGATTTGGACATCCAAACATTTTTCCCACATCACATTGACGCTCTAATTAATCAAGATGGTGTTGTTTGGCGCTTTACTGATTTTTATGGACATCATGAAATTTCAAGAAGAGGAGAATCGTGGGATTTGAATATATACTGAATTTTGCGTGAGAAATGTTTATATTAATGCGAAGGAGAGAAAATGACTTTTTGTTAGAATATCTTTATTTTTTTTTCTTTTCTTTTATTGTTTGTTTCTTTTAAAATGTAATTGTGTTGCTCTAGCTCTTACTAGAGTTGTAACTTGCAAAAGAGAATGTGGAGACCATTGTTTTGACTCTCTTTTATCTTTCCCCATTCTATAGCATAATATTGAATAAATATAGTCTACTATTTTTTCCTCTAAAAAAAAAAAAAAAAAAATACAATGATAGGCAACACTGAAATTTTTGAGATTTTCACCCTCCAAATGGTATGTATGTCATTAGTTATCAAAATCTTGGAACACCATTAATTATAAAAATATTTAGTGAAAAGCGTACTTGGTTTCCTATTGGCCTTTTTTGGTTTTAAACAACTTCAAGATAAATTCACACAAAGCAAGAATTTTGGAAAGAGAGTGAAGGAAATGGACTTATCTATATCTATATAATACTAAAAATTGAAGTGTAGCATTTAATGTTACTATGTTCACGTTGAACCATGTCAGCAGCCATGTCATTTCCATAATCTTTCTTAAATTTTTCTTACAATTTTAAAATGCTAATAAAATTAAAATAAATCCCAACTTATCTCCATCATAAAGCCCACTTCTTAGAAATTTAATTCCACTAGCCCACTTTTTATAAATTTAATTCCACCATAAAGCCCAAATCCAAGCATTTTCAATAGAAAACCCTTTGAAAATCATGGTTACAGGCAGAGGCGGAGCCACGTTGCCCCTTGGGGGGGCCGTGGCCCCTGAAAAAAAAAAAAAAAAAAAAAAAGTCCACCAGCCTATATAAAAAATTTAATTGGGCCCCTCCAATGATGTACATCCGGCCCCCCTCTCATTTCTGTTCAATTCACTCCCAGCCCTAGCATGCTTTAGTTTAAATTATAGGCCTCTTTTATCTTCTAGTAAAACAAAACATGGCCCTCTTATATCTAAATATTCAAAGGCACTACCCAACAAAATAACATTTTATCACCCATTCTCAATCTCAAAATTAGAACCTTTTCTTTTGCTCTTCTTTTTAGAGAGGTGCTACGTCCATAAAATTTTTACAATATTTTTACAAATCATAAGTGGTTAGTTGTTATTGGTTCAAATTTGAACCTAACACTAAGATTACTTTTTTGCTCCAACAATAACAACCAGTAACAACCTGCCACTTATGATTTGTTGTAAAAATGTTGTGAAAATATTGTAGACATATCATTTCTCTTCTTTTTATTCTCTTCTTGTCTTCTGTGTACTTGCCACCGCCCACTCCACTAGTACCAGCAGCTTCCAAACAAAACAAAACCTTAGCTTAGCCCTCCTTTCAAACTCGGTCCTCATGATCCCAAAAAAAAAAAAAAAAACTGACCATTATTTTCTTTCTTCTTGCTTTCTTAAAATAAATCATTCAGAGGGTGAGTTTTCAGTTTTCTTTTCTTTCTTCAGCACTACACCTTCATCTCTTTTTTTAGTGTTTTTTTTTTCTTCTTCTCAACTATATACGCTTAAATATTTACATGCACTTTAATTTTTCATAGATTTTTAGAGAAATATATGATTGAAGGCATGGGGAGGTATAAATAACATCCATATAATTAATAATAGGAATGATGATATGTTGACTGTTTAAATTACAGTGGAAATTTTGTTTTTTTCTTAAGTACGAATAACATCCATATAATTAAGTAAAAATTTTAATTAAGATTTTATTTTTTAAGTTCTTTTCAGGTTAATTTTTGAGTCATATTCTTAAAGCTTAAAGAATTATGAGCAAACGAAAAACAATTGATGCATTTTTTAAGAAAAAAGATGTTAGCAATTCAGAATTTAGGACACCTATGATTGTAGAAACAAATGTGACTGTAGAAATAAATGTTGATACTTCAATGCCTAATGAACACCCTTTCAAATGTTCAAGAATTCAATCTGAACAGATAGATTGTGATCCAGGATCACGTAAACAAATATGTGAATTTCCTATCAAGAAACAAGATGAATCCGACGATGTTATTTCAAAGAAGGTCCATATCAACCTAAAAATATAGACTGTCCATATAACAATGATAATCGTCGTCGTCGAAAATCGGCCCCCCCATGTAAAAAATCCTGGCTACGCCCCTGGTTACAGGTTTTTGTATTTCCTTCCCTTTTGTTGAAAACCATGGTTACCTCAACTTTGTGTATTCATCATGTCAGATTTTGTTCCTTCCCCTTCCCCTTCCCCTTCCCCCCACCTTCTGTTTCTCATGCAAATTTAGTTTTTTCTCCTTCCCCACCTTCTAACGGCAATCTCCCTGTCT
This sequence comes from Quercus robur, assembly GCF_932294415.1. Classification (NCBI taxonomy): domain Eukaryota; kingdom Viridiplantae; phylum Streptophyta; class Magnoliopsida; order Fagales; family Fagaceae; genus Quercus; species Quercus robur. The sequence goes on from NC_065543.1 coordinate 42,970,499, forward strand.
TCCTTCCTCCTCTCCTCACAATATATAAATACTGACAGAAGCTGAATGATTCAATTGAGGTATCTCTAAATTCTAGTTTGTTTTGTGCTCTATTCTTTTGCTTGGTATTTTTTTATTCCCTTTTTACATTTTGTTGCTGCCTTTTTTGTGCTATATACCCAAGGTAATTTGATCAGAGTTTTCAATACTATAGCAGCTTTACTTTGTGATTGTGGGATGAGAAATCTGTGTATGTATCAAATTTCTATAGTAGAGAAGCTACTACCTTCATGAAGCATTCTAAATTACTAGAGTAGATCACCCATGCTATCGAAATTTTTATATGATTACCTATGGTGGCAAGTTTTTTACAGATACTGAAACCCAATATGGGTGCAAGATATTCCTAATAGCTTTGAGAGATTGGGGTTTGATTATGGTTGAAATATGTCCTGGCCATGGACATAGTTCTAGATTTGAAAGGTACTTTGATTGCATATTTTAATTAATTGACCAAGCCTTACCTAACAGCAGCTCATCCTTTATGACTAATGAAAATATTTTGGATCTATAAATGCTTTAATTTTGTTTTAGAATATTCTTTGGTGTGGTTTTGAGAAACAAACACTAAAACACACCTGTTGTACTAGGTTGCAAAGTACAGTTAACTCTACAGTGTTAAAGTCTTCAAGTCATGAGCTCATTACGTGATTGCTATTGTAGAAGTGTATTCTGAGATAGTTAATAATTGACTTTTTGTTAGTTTCTTAGCTAGATTAGTTAGTTTGTTGTTTTCCCACCTCTTTGTGTTAGGGTATATAAACAGAGGATTAGTTGAAATTATTCACTCTTTTAAATTCAATTAGTCAATTAGCTTTGAGCTTTGGTACCAGCCTTATCACACTTATTTATCATGTCAAAAATCATTACATCCAAAACTTAAGCCATTACAAAAACAGAGGATTAGTTGTAACTATTCATTCTTTTCAATCCAACAATCTTTAACAAGACAATGCTAATAATATAAATCAAACATATTGTAGACGTGTAAATTTGTTAGTGAAATATCTTTTAATGATGCAAAGTTTAAAAAAAAAAAAAAAGAAAAAAAGAAAAAGAAAAAAATGAATGCAATAGCCATTCATTTAAAGATAAAAGAAAAAGAAAAACTAATAGGATTGAGAAGCTACTACCTTCATGAAGCATTTTGAATTACTACCAGATGTAGTGCAACTTTGGAGAATCCATAAGTATACCATTGTTATTTGTCAATTACAATTGTTGCTTTTGTTATCATTGTTTTGTGTTGAATAGAAGTAATGAACCTATATACTTGGCCTAAATTGAACATGATTGTGCCAAATTTTGAGATGCATATCCTTTTGAGTTATCAAATATGCCTAGACCATATGTGTAACACCCCAAGCCTTTTTCTTAAGCAAATTTTAGATGTGAATAATACCTTAAATGAATTTTATTTTTCTTTAAAGTGGTAAACTATTTTTGCAGAGGTCTTTTGAATATCTAAAGCATATAATGGCATTTTTGTGATTTGTGGTAATGAGCTTGGTGAAAATTAAGGAAGTGAAGAAACCTAAGGGTAGAGTGATAAATGTTTCCTCAAGATATTTGTAGTTAATGGTCCGCAATGATCAGCACAGCCCCTCCTTGGATCCACACGGTTCTCTCCCTCTTCTTGTGTCCTTCTCTAGCTTCTTCTTCTCTTCTCATTTTCTCTACCCCATGGCTGACCCATTGCAAGCTTCCTCTACTCTAAACCACCCATTATCACCACTTAAACAACCTAAACCACAACAGCACCGCTCCATTTTAATGGAGGCAACAAGTGTTCTCTTGGAGTTGCTGAAACAGTGGTGTAAAGGTGAAATTTTCTTGGATTTACTTTCTTATTGTTTTGGTTATGGTCTAAAGCTTGTGTAGAGTCAATCTCTTGGGTGGGGATATTATTTTGATATGGGTATTTCTCCTTGATGATGTTTAAAAAGTGGGTAATGCAAGCTTCAGATATGGGTTGTGTGAGATGTTTCTTTTGGCTTTGTACAGTTTTTGGTTTTGTATGGTTTTTGCTAAACTTTGTTTTGTGGTTGCTTGCTGTGTTAATTTCTTAAAATTCTGGTGTTTATGTTTTATACCAATGATAAAATGGTTTGTTGAGGATGGACACATGATATTTCTCGAAAGGGGATAGGAAGTTTGGTGTTCAAAACGACCATTTGACCGTACTTAATCTGTTTTCTGTTGAAACTCTGCACATATTGTAGTTAAAAGTTCCTAATAACTACCATAGACTGAATCTGGAAGCCTTAGATGGCTATAATGAAAGCTAATACACATATCTTTTACCTGATTCAAGTCTCAAAGCATTTTGGCTAGTATAATAATTATAATGATTTTTCTTTTGGGACTGTAAATCTGTCCTTGACTGATTCGATTAAGTTGAATTACTTGATTTTTAATAAATTATAGAAAAATCATTTTGAGCTGAATTTTTGGTGGTACATACTAGACATATAAAGGCATCTCCCTATTTAATTTCAAGATTTTTGGATAACACTAAGTGGACCAAACGAATTTTATAAAAAGGGCTGACCTGTTGGAAGTTATCTGAAAGTGTGAATAGAATGCTAAGACTTTAAGGAATTTACTCAAAGCATTTGTTGTGTGGTTTAGCTTGTAAGTTAATATGTGCTTTCTTTGACAAATGTTTTTCTATAGCTAATTTTACCATGGATTGGTAATGACATGCTTTGTAATAAGTTGGTAAATGCACATTGTTTGCGGAAGGAAAATTGAAGGCTTTGGTTGTGTTGTAGTCCTATGAGTTTCTTGTATGCTTGTTTGGTTCCCTTTTCGGTAGGGGTACTTGTCTTGGGCTAGTCAAGCTAGGCTTTAGAGCCTTAGGTTTGATTTTTGAGGGAATCCTTTCCGATTTATGGAGACAAATTTGATAGCGTAATTTTGTAGTAGGCCTTGTTATTAATAGGCTCGATACTTGTGTTTCTAGGTTCCAAGGAACTTGGTGATGGAACTGGTAACTTGATTGGTTGAATGCGTTGCTCGGTTGAGGTAAATTTGGAATGGATTGCTGAGGTAAGTAGTTTTTTTAATGGGATTTTGAAAAAATAATCATGTTGTTTTTGGGTTAGACACACTTTTGGAAACTATTTATGGAAACTATGTTTTCCTAAAAACTATTGTGTCATAACCTTAATATATATATATATATATATATATATGAAAATGCATCATATTTGATATTGCATTTGGGGAAATGCATGGATTGTTGATATGGAAAAATGAGCATCTTTTATTTAATCTTTGATAAGGAAATCTTGGATGTTATGGTATATTAGAAAATTTAAAGATGCTTATTTTGTCTTGTTATGTGGGAAATTGTTAGAAAATCTTTTGACAAAAATGAAGTTGAAAACCTTACAAACTTTGTTGAAGTTGTATTATTTAAGGTTTTTTTTGAAACTATCTGGATATGAACTATGTGTTTCAAAATAATGTAACTTGTGAGTTTATGTGGTCTTAGCCCTATGCCATGTGTGATTTCCCAGTGATCACCTGAATTGGTTTCAGTAGTCTTTGTGACAACGGAATCAAATCCAGGTCAGTGCCCTTTCACTTTGGATGACGCGTTCTTCCTTGCTGTCCATGGGGGGAAGAGGTTCCTTGATTGTGTGTGGGTGAGGCTGCTACCCATGGGGCTAAGAGACCACATGCAAGAGATGTCCTATTTGACGTGCTCTCTCTGCTACCCAAGAGGGGAGAGAAAAACCTTGAGGGTATGGGTGAGGCTGCTGTCCATGGGGCCAAGAGTCTGCATACCAGAGAGGACAATATCATGCTAGTTGTGAATGGGTGGATCTCCTGACCGGTCTATGTGGTAGTGTGGTATATTTGTGATAAGTTACCTTATGTTAGATATTATGGCTTTGGAAATTATATTGTTGGTGCTCATAGATTATAGTATATAGTTTCAAAGAATTTACTTTGAGAAACTTTGTATTTCATTATTAAATCATTCTTGTCATATTATTATTATTGAATATGAAACTTGCGTTTCCCCTACCCCCATTAATTATGCTACTTACTGGGCCTTAGCTCATCCCACTCTCCAACAGTTTTACTGATAAATTAGCTACATGTTGGGCATGGAGCTTAATTTATTGGTGGTGATTGGAGTGTTATATTAAATTGGGAGACTTGGGCCATAAATGGTTGATGACTCAATCTTGCAAAGTTCAATGAGATCTTAATTAATTCTATTGGAGGTTGGATACTTGAGGTTTGTTAGCCTTGGGTCTGGTAGGCCTAAATTTTCTGTTGAGGTTGCATACCTTAGAGAGGATCGTGACTTTGCGTTTATTTTATTGGAATGTTGGATTGTTAAGTGTATTTGGAGACACATGATTTGTAGTTTGTATTGCTTGTAAATGTGTCATAGAGCTCTGACTTGTATTGTGGAGAGATCAATATATATATTTACTTTATCAAATGAAAAAAAAAAAAAAAAAAAATCCCATACAGTCTCTCTTGAAGGCTTGGTTTCTCATGCTTTGGACCGTTTTGGGTTTGGGACGTGACAATATGAGTTTCTAAGTTTTCATTTTTTTTCTTTGGTTGAGATTATGAGCTCCTTTCCAAGGTATTATTAGATAATTGTGAATTGAAAAGTTTCATAATTATTTTCCTTATTATATATATATATTTTTAATTTCTTACATCCTATAATGTGGTTGATGCGGTATGGCTAGCCTCATATTACACCATAAAAAAAATGCAAATATATTTTCAGTTATTGAATAATTAACATTTTGTTGTAGGTTATTGAATTATTTCAATCTCATATTATCAACGTAAGTTGTTTTCAAAGCTTACTTTAAATTGATGAATTATTATGTTTTTTTTTTATAATTTTACTTTAGATTGATGTGATTTAGTTTTGTATTTTAATGATGGTATTTTTTTCTTTGATTTAATAGATGTCATCCTATTACATTATAAAGATAGTATGTAAGAATATATCATTATTATATTATATAGCATGACTTGAATAATTTGATGTTTATTACAATATTTTATATTTTTACTCTTTTTGTTCTTATCTTATTTTTTGTAAGTGAGAATTTGAATTTATATAAAAAAATAAAAAGTCTTGGCAATGCATTTGAATGTTTTTATCAATTATTTGAGTAACATTAAGTGCAATTTTGTTATGATATTTTATTATCATAATAATCTTCTTTAAGAGAATGAGGAATTTGAATGATTTATTCAAAACTTAAAAAGTTTAATTGCACAAGGAAAAAAAATTAGAAAAACATAGTGCAAAATAACATAATTTCGAATAATGTGGACCATCTCATAAAGAAATAATATTAATCAAACGCAATCCAAAATAATAGAATGATATATTGGAAGAGTTAGAAAGATGAAATAATTTTGGAAATTGTTGAATTTTTATGGAGAACAAAATTATCTTCAACAAAATTTAGAAAAAAAATTATATTTCATACCACAATTATAAAATAATGATCTATTCCCGTGGTTCAGCGACTAGTTTTTAAATAATAAGAGCACATGTGGCAAAGGGAATTTTATTACTATAATCTCATGGACAATTAGAAGTTTCTCAGAGTACTTTCACCCAATCCCAAGGGGTAAAATCTAGATTATTTATACAAGCTCATCTTTCTACACAAAGTAGCTTGTGGAAAAAATTATTTCCACTAACTCCTAAACAGAATCATAGAAGCCTGGTGTTGTATGAACCACAGTAAGAGCATTTATGGTAAAGCCAATGGAAGGTTGCTTCTCCTCTCTTCTCACAATCATTGCATAGTATGACCTGCAATTCCTTTCATAGTCTATTAAAATATATTTGGAAGCGTTGTATCAGATAGAAGTTTGAGTATGAGAATGAAAGCAGTGATGAACCTGAGTTTTTCCTGCATACTCATCTGGAATTTGCTCTTCAGCCAAAAATGCATCCAACATATTGAAATATACCTGCAAGACATTCAGAATTGAGGAGCGTCAAGACAACACTGATTTCATTGGATCTCGCTAAGATACCTGAATCAAACAAATGGGTCAATTGAATCTTCTACAGCTTGAAAGTGGTTCTCAAATGTAAAACATTGTCATGAATTTAAGTGAAAACTTTGAAGTAATCGAAGTCTGAGATACATGCAAGGCTTTCTGTACACTGTTCTATTTGCCAGCTGATAGCGTGTATGTCTATACAAATGCATATGCACATTGGCTCTTTAGCTACATTGTAGTATGAAAGTCCCAACACTAGGGACATTTTGATATATCAAATAGGAAATTAGCAGGTCTGAGTTAATATTCCTCAAAAAACACATTAGCTTTTGTTTAATCTACTTCTTATGGCTTGATTTCATCCAGAAAAACTTATGGCTTTTGTTTAATCTACTTCTTATGGCCTTAGCTTAAACCAATTTTGTTAAATATATTGATTCCAATGCTAAAAATATAGCTGACGTGTTTTTTAGAAGGAAATTGTTTGTTCTCAAGTCAAGAAGTCATCATGTTACAAATAGTTTGAGTCAACAAAAATAGTTTCAGTCAATGAAAGACAACCCTCAGAAACTGTGGGATTTACTAAATGTAATTTTTCCTGAAAAAATGAGGTTGGAGATATATATTATTATATACCACAGAATAAAAGTAACAGAACTGCTAAGAAAGAACATATTTAGTAACAGACCTGCATGTCACCTAGTGACTTGCTGCAGATTGGGCATGTATAGTGACTATAAGTGTAGTCCTAGCAACAGAAACATCAGCACCTGTAAAGTTGCCTGAATATTTCCAAAGCGAAGATAAAATTGAAGAAGTTTAAAAGCTAATATTACCTTAAAACATGTTGAGTGCATTAAATGGCCACATGGAAGGGCCTTTATTGGAGAACTGGATGTAAAGATGTATTCATGGCATATTGGGCAGTTATCCATAAAACATTTCTCCCTGCATATATGCACTGAAAGAGAACGTGACATGCAAGCATTGCAATTCATGCAGTGAAAGTAGTCGATGCCCAATCCCTTCCCAATTCGGCACAGGTTACAGTAAGGGCAATGATAGATTTCTCTGTTACACAACCTCAACATTAGAAACTTCATAAGATTAAATTGCTGAAATGGACATAAGAAGACAGGTCATGCAGGGTAAAATTAACTTATCCTAAGTCACTGCCAATTATGCAAACCACACACGCGCGCGCACACACACACACAAACAGTCTGTTAGAAATTTTTTTTTTTTTTAAAGCTAGAAAATATGCATTACATCCTTATAGGATCATTTTGGTAGTTAAAGCATTTAACTTAGATATCCTGAATACATCAAGGTAACAAGGTTAACAAGGTTGTGCTACTGTTTGCTTTCAACCAATATTCTGTTATTTCTATAGTTATGAGTAGAATTAAAACCCAATACAGATCCCACTTTTAGCCCCCGGCTGTGAACCATTGTGTACAGAGTCTCAATGATTGAATTTGTTGATTTCTCATCTATATAAGTACTAATTTAACCTAACATGCTGCATTTTGATTAATCATGAGCATGAGGATCAACATAAGACTTGTTGCAAGATGCCAGTTTAAGACACGTGTAATTTGAAATATAGATGCTGGGATAAAATCTGAATCATAACTTCTCAGGTGGTTCATGGTTGCACCATAATATGAGATCTTGAAGTCCTTGATTCTATACAACCATGTTGTTGCTGTTCAAATTATAATTCATCCACGAGGCATCTCACTTTTAATGGTTAAACCATTGATCAACATCTTTATCTTTAAAAGCAGAAAATTTTAGATTTTCAAATAGTCAGACCTACAAAATTGAAAGCTCTATTGCTATGTTATTTTTGGAAACTAAAATCCTGACCAATTATTAAGCAACCAAAAAGAAAAAAGTTCATTGGTCACTTAAAAAAAATTCTGTGTGATTCATTTGGCTCCAACCTGCTGAGAATCGCAGAATTTATTTTATGTCTCTATCATTAAGCCTACAAGGCAAACTGCTTTGTTAGACAAAGATGTCTGGTAACAGAAAAGGAATAATTAATAATCTGCTTGCTGTTCAATACCTTTTTGATTTTAAAATAAAGTGTGCTTTAAGCCTTTAACTGGTATAGTAAGTCCTAAGGCTGCATTAGGCTAATAATTGCAACAAGTCTTGCTTATTTCCACAAATCAACAGTTTTCTTGCAAAACATATTAAAAAAAGAAAGATTTCAGTAAATATTTTTTTAAAGGCAATCAAAGGTCCTTTTTTCTTATTAATATAAAAAATGTGAAGCAACAAAGAAATTAGAATTTCATTGCATAAAATTAGGATACTGAAGGAGGTTAATCATGCTACATCACCTTTGATCTTCAAATATCTTGCAGATCTTGCAATAATATCTTGCCATGGAAAAATTATTGCAGGAAACAGTGGAGCATGTAAGCCCAATTGGCTGAATTTGCAAGCATTTCATGCACATCATTTTTGTAATAGATTTCCTGTATACATATCAGAAGCAGTGGCAAATGTGATGAAGAGGATTGAAAACCTCAAGAATCTATAAGGGGAAAGCAGAATGTAGTTCACACTGTTCATACCTATCCATAGAATGGTCAGCCACCTCATCATGGCAACGTCTGCATGTATATAGCTTGTTGCAACAAGAAGCGAAAAGCTTACAGTTTCTCATGTAGTGATTGCAACCAAAGGTTAGTTTGAGAGGGTCCACATAAGATGGATTCTGACCAGGAATATCTTTTCCATCACTTGAGACTGTGTGAGATATCTGTTGTTTAAGAATCCAACGGCTGACACAGGACGGATGCAATAGTCAAATACCATAAGTATGCAGTGGACATATAAGCAAAATGAAGGAGAATAATTCAGGTCTCTAGACAGAATGCTGTCCGCAAATGGCATATAGGATTATGATTCACAAGATGTAACCGGCGGACCACCACCCATAAGTTTTTTTTTTTTTTTTTTTTTTTCCAAATTCAGAAGAGTCTATGAGTGCCTGATTTTTGCTAGTGGAATATCCTATGTGCCATGAACTAATATAGATATGATGGAATGCCTACCTATTATACTTACAATAGACTATCTTTCCAGTATCCTTATTGATGGCTTTACAGTCTATTCCTAAAATGGAATGAAGAAAGGGTTTGAAAGGTTAAAAAAGCACAATACCAACCTCATTTGCAGAAACTGGATTATATATGATTTTTTCTGGGAATCTAAGGAAGAATCACGATATACTTTTCTTATTGCAGCGTCCAGATCTTCTTGACTCATTGTTAGTAGGCGTTCACAGTGTGCAGAATTCTTTGGTACTTGAAAAAGTTGACCTGATTTATCAATTTGATCTATGACACCTTCTACTTCATTGCATTTCTTCTTGTCTTTGTCCCTGAAAAGTCCCGTAAATTCGGAACATTTATTTTTATCTCTATTGAGGACCTTTTCTTTATCATCTTCATTGAAGTTTCTTAATGGCTCAACATTTGCATCAGCATGATCTTTTTGTGGAAAATCACTGATTTTTTCTGGAACAGTTCTTCCTTTTTCTTCATCAAGGACTTCTTTAGATAGATATGCTGAAATAATCTCTATTCGATCTGCAGTCGACAAGGGGGAGATATTTGATTCCTCTGACATCTTTGTTTTATCACATCCTTCCCACCATTCTCCTAGCCATTCATCAAACATTGTATTTTTTGTAGCCTTGCGCCACAGGTACATCATGGCATGTTGTTCTTCGGCTGTTAAAGATTCCATCAGCCAGGGTATCACATCTTGCAATATTTCTGCCCTTATTCTTCCTAGCATGCGTCCTATGATCTTTTCTTGCTCCTCAAAAGAGAGGCTCTCTCTAAATAAGGACCAAAGTTCAACTTCTTCACGATGAATATGGTTGGCGATTAATTTATGCACTGATCTGCACGTGTCATACAGCTTTCTACACAGTTTATGATGCTTCACCATTTCCTGGTCCTGTATTTTTGAATCAACACCAGAAATTGAAAAATGTAATTCATACATCTTATCTAAAATGAGTGATATTCTACTGAAGTGTTCGATTTCCAGTTTGTGGTCAATGGTATAAGAGTGGCTGATGTTTTGGACTTTCCCCATTGCCTCCAAAGCTGGAAAAGCAACTTTATCCTCTGCATCACTATGGATCTGAAACAGAGAACGTATGAGATGGAATCGCCGGCGGAAATCCATGAGGAGGCCTACATTTTCAGTCAACTGAGCTGAACCAAAGACAAGGTAGTCCAAATCTTTCTTGAGAGCCTTGTGGAAGAAAAAGATGAAATCCGTTGGTTTTGGTTCATCAATAAAGGAACTAGAACAACTCTTATCACCAGGAAACTTAGGAAAAGGATGCACCATCGCTATTCCACCAGGGAAGAATATGTGGATATTAATTCCACTTGAGTATGATATCTCATACTGCTCAGTTGTATGGGAGCTAGAAGATGAAATGGAGAAGTTCCTGTCTTTGTTGGCTGAGTTTAGTTCAGTTGGTCTCGAGCTAGATCCTTCAGGAAGTTGCTTGTTTGAATGCAAGGAAGAAGATCCAGAAGCTTCCTTAATTTTCTCAGCTAGAAAAGAGCATCTGCTCTTGAAAATATTTTGAAAATCCTCTTGGAGTTTTTCCGCAGGGGTCTTTCCTGAATAACCTATTTGAAACCACTTACATAAGACGGATTCATAAGATTTATTTACAAAAGAATATCCCTGCTTTATTTTGTGAAGAGTGGACCTGGATTCATCCTCAGATAAGTGAGCTGAAAACCAAGTAATCACGCACTTTAGCAACCCAAGTGGCATCATAATAAGGCTCATGTACAGAAGTCGCTGTTGCATTTCGTGGCTGCAGTTCTTTCTAATAATGGGAATTACCTGTTAAAAACTTGAAAAGGGTCAGATGACGACCATATGGAAAAACATTTCATAAATAACTTATTGATAACAGGGATTGAGAGGGGACTTCTATAAGTTATCAATGGAATTGGATTCAGCATCTCATTGCAAATGGAACATAGTAATCCCTAAATGCTCTATATTAATACTAAAAGTTGAATTTCTCCCATTCTCTTTCTCTAAAACAATGTCAAAGCTATAAGCAGTTTACCTTGGTTTCTTGAAAGGCAAACTGTTTGCTAACTCCTAGCATGAAAGATTCGAGTTCCCTGCATAGCTTATCCAGAAACTTGCACAAAGGAATACCATTTTGAACATTGTGATGTAGAAGCAGCTGTAGACCTTCAATATAACTTCCATTGGGGAATTGTTCATCAGAGGGAGACAGGCAGCCATTGGCAAGTTGATTTAACGTGGGGAAAAAGAATTTCTTCTGGGCATTGCTGAAAATCAGGAAGCTTTCATTCAGAATTACAACACATGAGCAAGAATATGCTATGCAAGGAATAAAGAAAAGAAATATTATACTTGGAAGCTTGATCAACTATATTGTGTCTATCAAAAGGAAGTTCTTCCGCAACCATATTAATTACCTGTAGAAGCTAAGGACATCAACAAGGAAAGTTAGTCGGATGACTATTGAATCAAGATTTGAAAAACTGCTTGAGCTTCTTATTTGATATAGCTCTTCCAGAATTTCTTTCAAATCTTTCCCGATGGCGCCATGCCAAAGATTAAGGCAATCAATTGGATTGTGTCCAACATCTGTTTGGATACAAGCTTTTATCCAATTCCAGTTTTCACCAAGCAACATTTTAAATGCATCAGGACATTGAGCAGCTTCTCCAATCCTAGTGTAAGCCTTAGATGAGGGTTGATTATTGTTACCAAGCCAAGAAATCACCACCTTCACAAATATATTTGAACCAGTCACAATTAAGAAGTTGATCCAAATTGGGTTGAAAGTTTAGCTGAGAGTCTTACCTCTTGCAATGATTTTTCCCTGGGTACAATATCTTTTATACAAAGAGTAACTTCTACTTGTTCCTCTGGAGAAAGAAAGGAGATCATCCATGGCAAAAATTCCTCTATCAGCATCAGTGGAACACTACATATGAACTGCCACACAAGTGAACCCTGCTCTTTGGAAGAGAATTGCTGCATCAGCAGTGGAAAAACCTGTACCATGCACAACACCATTCAATTAATATATTGCAATGTTAAGTGTTAAGGACACAAAATGAATCTATATAAAACAACAAGATTTGGTGTTACTTGAAGTAAATGCTGGAAAAAGGCAATATTGAATAATGATTAAACTGATGGAGTTTCAAATTTGTGAATGCTAAGAACATCAGCAATTGAAGTTAGTTGTAACATTAGGATTTCTGCTTTAACAATGATCTGGAGGGCCCTGATGGCATTGGCTTTGGCAGCCAGTTACCTCAGGCAACAGTTAATGAGGCTAATCAGTCTCAATTGGCAAGATACATTCAATGGTCCTTCTTTTGGCCCAACTATGACATAATTCTATGCTGCATGAAAACATTTTATGCCACTTTACGCAAAGTGTAGCACAAGTGGCTGGAGACCACACCTCATAAAACGCACATCATTGGTTTGACTCTTCCCATCCTCCTTTCTCTTAGGACCACCCACTTATCCAAAATAAAAAGAGAAAGAAAGAAAGAAAATTCATTTTCAATTGCTTTACTTGTCTGAAAGTCGATGGGACACAGTGTGTCCAATCTGTGCTGTAATCCATATGCAGAATGGAGCAAAAGGTAGACAGTCAACAAAATCACTTTAAACTAATTGATCAGGATACAGATAAATGAAACATGTGCTTTTCAACATAAGCTATGTAAAAGCATTTTGATAGTAAAACAAAGCAGCCACAGAACAGTAACTGACTGTTAGTAGTAACTGAATGATTATCAAAGCCTATCCCTTTTTCCCCCTAAAGCCAAGGAGGAACCAAAACTGTTTGTGACCAAGTGAGGAACAAAAGATTTCTCATGCCCAAGATTGCATCAAAATTATAAATAACCCCAACTAAGAGATACAGACAAAGCAACAAAGTAATCTTATGGAGCAGCATTAACAATGATAAAGTAAATTGCTACCTGCTCTTCTTCTTTCAGCATATGCTGGCAAGTTGAGGTCTGAATGGTGCAGATGCAACATACAAGCTCTTGAAATTGGTTGGAAATGTTATTATTGTCCTCCAGTAGTAAATCCAAGCAATGAAAAATAGAATCAAAGAGGCCATCAACGCTTTCATGCTCAAGAGAATATGTACATGCCACATTTTTAACATGAACGTCTAGTGCAAGAAAGATAATCTGTCAAGAAAAAATAAGTTCAACTCATGGAACCATAGACGTGACAAGGAGTACAAAAAAGAAAACTGATTAAAAGTTGAAGTGGATATTATAAAGTGACTATATATATAATCTTAAACTTAACATTTATTGTTGCTATACTTCTGTTGAGCCACGTCAGCGACTATATCACACACACCTATTTCCAACCATCTCTCTTTTATTTTTAACCGTGTTTCTTCTTATTAATTCTTTAACTTAATGTTACACTTTTTCTAACATTACCCCCCTCCCATTTACCCTTTCACTTCTCTATTATTATCTTCATCAATATCACTCATCCTCTATCCCTTTATCTTCCTTTATTTCTGGCTTTTCTTATTTCCATCATCTTACTATAAATTTGCAATTCTCTATTACATTTTATGCATGGTTTTTCCACACAAAAAACGTTCTCTCTCTCTCAAATTTTTTTTTTTTTTTTTCATTTTTGGGTGTATTTATATTTTTATTTTTCTTGCATTTCTACTTTAGATCTTTAGATTGATGAATTATTATGTTATTTAGAACTCTTCTTTGGCTTGACATGATTTAGTTTGTGCTTTTAATGTTGTTATTTGTTTTTTTTTTTCTTTGATTTCATAGATTTTATCTTATTACAATATAAAGATGGTATATAAGAATGTAATGTTATTCTATTATATCTTGCATAATTTGGTGTTTATTAATATATATTTTATTTTTTCTATTTTTCTCATTTTATTTTCTATAATTTTGTTATTCTCTCTCATATTCTTTCCTAAAAAAGTGATTATATTCTCTCTTGAATTTTTATTCTTTCTTGCAAATTTACTTTAGGTTGATGAATCATTGTGTTTTTTTTATATTTCTATTTTTGGGTACTTTGTTTTGGTGTTGTATTTTTTTAGTTCTCCATCACAAGTACTTTTTTTTTCCCCTCTTATAGTTTTGGTTTGATTTTTGTTTGAGTTAATACTTAGTTATTTTAGAAGTGAGAACTTGAATTTATATCGAAACACAATCTTGGCTATGCATTTCAATGTATCTATCAATTATTTGAGCAATATTAAGTATAATTTTGTTATAAGTTTTGGTTATCATGATAATCTCTTTTAAGTGAATGAGGAATTTAAATAATTTATTTGAAATTTAAAAAATTTAGTTATATAGAAAAAATTAGAAAAACATAATGCATTATAACATAATTTCAAAGAATATGGACCATTTCATAAAAGAATATAATCGATCAAACACATCCAAAATATTAGAATGATATATTGGTAGAAATAGAAATATGAAAAATCATTTGATAAATTCTTTAATTTTTTGAGAGAACAAATTATCTTTAACAAATTTAAGAAAACAAATTATATATTATATTATAATTACAAAATAATAATCTATTCTCCCGAATCGCATGAGTTTGTGACTAGTTTATATAAAGATCAACATCAATCTTCCAACTTAAATGTTTGTCCCTTTCTCTCTGTTTAGTATCCGTTATATATTTTCAACAACTATGGGATATATTAATTTTTTTTTTCTGAGATAGGATATATTAATTAAATTTAACAAATAGCAAGCTCCAATAATTTGGATGCGTAAGCTTGATTTTTTTTTTTTGATAAACCATAAACGCATATGTTTGAAATATTAATTGGGTTCATAGTTGAGATTATTTAACATCCTACAAATTCCATATAAAGTGCTAAGGTAACATCCTTACTTTTTTATGTCATCTATCTAATTGGTGGAGATACTATTGAAACTTGACAGCTTAAGATGTATCTTCTCCAATTTAAGTGCAAATGCATGTTCCTTTACTAATCTACGTGCCTTCAAGATGCGACCTTTTATTACTATTAGAATTTTTTATGAGATTGAGAAGGTGGGAGAGAGAAGAGAGAAATATAGAGCAAAATTAAAATAAACGTGGTTTGTTTTTAGAAAATTACATTCACAGTAAAAATTCTTTAAGAGGCTACATCTTTACTATTGGGAGAGACCAACCCTAAACTATCCACAGACTAATCCTAGGGTCTAGTAAAGGTTAGGCTTGCAGTACATGTACTATAGGACTAGTATAATAAACCTAGAAAAACGTGTCTATACCATCTCCCTCAAACTCAAATTGGAATCTTGAGTACACCTTAAGTTTGGAAATAAAGTATTTTTATGTAGAAGAGTAGGTAGGATCAGATCAAATATAGAATGTATTGGGCTTGATGTGAAATGAAATGCAGGAGCTAGATAGATGTTGGCAATAGTGAATGACGATTGTCGATAATAGATAAGGGCTTGAAGATGGCCAATGTAGTTGGAGAATGGTTGCACTAGCAACCAGAGGACGGTTACCAGGGTTGAAAGATGTGGTTGCATCAGTGATTGGAGGACATCATAGAAAAATGGTGACCAGAGGATAGCATACTCGAGACAAATGCTGGTGGTAGTGATAGTTGACAGCGAATAGTGGCTGAAGGATGGAGACACCAATGACCATAGAAGAGCAACACTGTTGGCAAGAAGAAATTGGTAAAGGAAAGCATCGAGCTATAAGACATTGGACATGATCGTTTCTACGTAAGGTGCAAGGAGAGAGAGAGAGAGAGGTAGAATTACCATAGTTTGATCTCAAATGCTCACTTCTATAGCATAAACCTCCTAAGAGAATCCACAACAGTGGAGCTATTTTTTTAGATATTTAGCATCACAAAAAGTTGCTTTATCTATTTTACTTATACATTTTACAAAACATCATACAGCAGTGGATCTATTTTAACTTTCAACACAATAAAATAATATAATCATCACAATAAAATATTCATCATATACAGCATCATCATCTCTATCTTTTTCTCTCTCTTCCTCTTCGTCTCTCTCTTCTCTAATACAGAGTAAGCAAACCACCACACCACAGCAACAATCACACTACGACAATCACACCAACACACCACAACAACCCACCACCATCGACCCACATGCCACAATCCACCGTCCCACACCCACGAAACCCACTGATCCACAGGCCACAATCCAATCAGACCACACCTATGGCACAAACACAAACCTAACACAAACACAAACACAAACTTAGCACACATACACAAATCTAGCACAAACTTGGCGGCGATGGGGCTCGGGTAACAGATCGGCGATGGGGCTTGGGGAGATGGGGTCTCGGCCTGCCAGAACCGCTCAATCCGCGCTTGCCAAAACCGCTCGACCTGCGGCCACCAGAACTGAAGGCCGATTGACCTAAGCACAACCGTGGCGCTAGAGGAAAAAAATGAGAAGGAAAAAACAGAAGAACGAAGAGAAGCCGGAGAGAGAGAGAGAGAAAATTAACGAGAGAAGAGAGAGAAATTTAATAATTTTTTTTTTTTTTTTTTTAGTTTCTTGCTACAATGCACATCTATTTATGGATGTGCACTGTAGCAAGAAGCTAAAAGAATTTAGGTACGGCTCCACTGCTGCAGCATGTATTTTTGTGTTTTGATGAAGCTAAAATAGAAGCTAAAATAGCTATATAGCTATTTAGCTTCATTGCTGTAAATGCTTTAAGGGGCTAGATTTTTACTATTGATATACCTATTATAAAATGAGTTATTTGGGTGTATGTATAGCGAGACTAACCTTAGGCTATTAAAATAAGTACAAGTTATAGATACAACATAAGTACTATATTGGTAATAATACTACTATGTATACACGTATCTGGAGGGTGGGGGCAAAAGAAAATGGCGGAATTTTGTTGTGTCCCCGATAAGAGGGGACAAGGCCATGCAATGGGCGCAAGCTAGACTTTGAATTGAAGCAAAAATCCAAGATTTCATAATGGAATAATTACAATAAACTCATCTGTGGTTTGGCCTATTTGCACTTTGCCTATCCGTGATAACTTAACATTTTGCCCACCTGTGCTGTATTCTGTTCGCTCCCCATTACCCACCTCACTCTTAGACATTAGAAAAACACATTTTTATTTGAAATTACAACATAAAATGAATCAAAACTTCTTCCCCTCAAGAAATTTCTCACGAGACCTGTGGGGGTAAAATCCGTCAGTCGACGTTGGGCCATAGTACATATACTAAGCCCAACCACGACAAGAAGAAAGGGCATGGGCATAGGATGGTTGGGCCGGGCCTGCTTAGGGGCGTTCGAGGAGGAGTACCTCCTCGGACTCGCCAAGTGTGTGTCCGATTCACACCCTATGCATGGCGAAAAGTCATCCAATACGAAGGAACAGTGCATGACGTTCTGGGAGGGGGGCAACCACGATTGCCGCATTAAATGCCAAGGAGCTACTTTTCCAGCCGCATTAATGTGGAAAGGACAGGAGCACAGAATTATCTTGGCCAGTGCAACTCACAGAAAAGAGGGAGGATGTCCTATGGGACAGGCACTCAAGTAGAGGCCCAGATGATTAACAAGTGTAGGGTCGTGATCTTAGGAAGGATGCTATATAAGAGAAGGAGATCCCCATGGCCAAGGGATCGCAAGCAGGAAGAAGAAAAAGATAGAAAATCGAGAAAGGAGTTAGAGACAAAAAGCAGAAGATACAGCCCCAGGGACTGTTATTCCAAAAGCTTGGAGGAATATCCCTACGTTCAACTGGTTGCATGGCTTGTTCATAACTACGTTTCTTCTGTCAAAGACCTAGTTCTGTAACCTACTCTCTACAAATTCATTGTTGAGGGACTTTTGGGCCAGAACCACCCGCCTGTTGGGCCTGAGCCCCAAAAACTGCCCCCTACAATTGGCGCCGTCTGTGGGGAGAACTTGTGTCTCGACAAGTGAAACAGTAAGGGATGGAAGGATCAGGTCCGCGCCAAACCGGACGTGCAGAATCTCAACGACAGGACAACTTTGTAAACCTGGAACGAGCGAAGGACCAAGATAATCAACGAGAGGGCAGTGTGAACATCTCTCACACGAGTAGAAGTCGCTCGAAAGGGAAAGATCACGCGTCCCACCAGCACAATGAGCGGAAGGCTCTACAGCAAGAGATTGATGATTTGAAGAAGAAGCTGCGTCGAGCCTAGCAAAAACATCCTTCGCCCATTTCGGATACTAGCAGTGGTGAGGATGATGAATACAGACGAAGGACGAGAACCACTCCGAGCGAGACGTTCTCCTATGAGGAAGAGCGGCCTCACAAACGCGGTCGCAAAAACCCACCTTACCAAGGCTTGGTCAATGACGCCATGAGCAAGGCCCTGGATCGAATCTCCCAGTCGCCATTTACCCGTAGAATAGAGAGGGCGGTGCTTCCTCGGCGGTTTAATCAGCCAACGTTTACCCTATACAATGGTCGAACTGACCCAGTGGAGCACGTGAGCCAATTCAACCAAAGGATGGCCGTCCACTCCAGGGACGAGGCATTAATGTGTAAGGTGTTTCCATTCAGCCTGGGACCCCTGGCCATGAGATGGTTTGACGCTCTCCCACCGAATTCCATAGACTCCTTTAAACAGTTGACGCAGGCTTTTGGTTCCCGCTTCATCACTAGCACTAGAGTCCCTCGGCCCCTCGATTCCCTCTTATCCTTATCCATGCGAGAAGGAGAAACGCTGAAGGCCTACTCGGACAGATATTGGGAGACGTACAACGAGGTAGAAGGAAACCACGATGACGTCGCCATCAGTACCTTTAAAAAGGGCCTGCCGACAGAGCATGACTTGAGAAAGTCTTTCACTGGGAAACCAGTCACCAGCGTGCGACAACTCATGGACAGGATAGACAAGTATAAAAGGGTCGAAGAGGACTAGCAGACTGGGAAGGGAAAGGCGAAGTTTGTCCCTCAGGAGAGGAGGGACTTCAGGTCGGACCGCTTCAGTGGCAGTAATAAGCCGAGAAGAGATTATACGGAACAATCGGGATCCACAGGGGCTCAGGTAGTCCACGCTGTGTTCCGAGAACCATTGCACGAGATCCTGGAGAAGATAAAGTGCGAACCCTTCTTTCAATGGCCGAATAGGATGGCAGGCGACCCCTCAAAACGCAATCAGAATCTATATTGTGCGTATCACCAAGAGCCTGGTCACGTCACTGACGAATGTAGGAACCTGAAAAACTATTTGGATCGACTTGTCCGAGAAGGAAAGCTAAGGCATCTGTTGCACTACCCTGAGCAGTCAAATGTCGATACCAGGCAAAGCGCCTTGAGGCCACCCATAGGCACGATAAATGTCATTCTTGCCGCACCTGGGAGAACCGGTTCCGGCCCGCTCAGAGTAATGTCAGTGGGTAGGTTTCCGACAGAGCCAGGCAAAAGGGGATCCAAGAGAGCCAGAGGGAGGGCCCTGCCATTAATTGGGTTCACGGAGGAGGACAATGAGGGAACTATTCAACCCCATGAGGATGCCCTAGTCGTGACGCTCAGAATATGAGGTTATGACGTGAAGAGGGTGTTAGTTGATCAGGGTAGCGCCGTGGAGGTGATGTACCCAGACTTGTATAAGGGGCTGAATTTGAAGCAGGAAGACCTGTCGCCATACGATTCACCCCTGCTTAGCTTTGAGGGAAAAATCGTCATCCCGAAAGGCATGATTAGGTTGCCTGTGCAAACAGACACAGAAGTAGTGGAAGTGGACTTCATCGTGGTGGACGCATACTCACCTTACACAGCTATTGTGGCACGGCCCTGGCTTCATGCACTAGGGGCTGTGTCGTCTACCCTGCACCAGAAAGTGAAATATCCGTCAGAGGGCCGAATCAAAGAGATAGTAGGGGACCAAGGAATGGCCAGGCAATGCATGGTATCGGCAATTGCTCGACAATTAAGCAGCGGACCCTCCACTTCAGCCGGGAATAGCTTATAGTAATCAAGGACCCCGGTCCTGGCTACAGGTAATGAAGGACCGGCCATGGAGGTGAGCTGTGAAGAGCTGGAGAAAGTGCTCGTCGGATCAGACCCCGAGAGATTTTTCCAGATTGACTCGGAATTACCAGCACAGGAGAAGTCGGCGCTAATTAATTTTCTATGACGAAATGAGGACGTATTCGCCTGGGATCCTTACGAAGCCCCTGGGGTTGACTTAGACCTAATACGCCATCACCTTAACGTTAATCTGGCTATTACCCCAAAGAAGCAGCTTCCCCGGCGCCTGTCAAAGGAGCATGCGGACGCTGTGAGAGAGGAAGTCGTAAAATTGAAGAGAGTTGGGGCTATCAAGGAAGTATTCTACCCCGAATGGTTGGCGAACACAGTCGTGGTGAAGAAGAAGAGCGGGAAATGGCGGGTCTGCGTGGACTTCACGGACTTAAACAAGGCCTGCCCGAAGGATCCTTTCCCGATGCCGCGGATAGACCGACTGGTTGACGCAACTGTCGGGCATCCCCGAATGAGTTTTTGGGACGCTTTCCAGGGCTACCATCAGATATCCTTGGCCACCGAAGACCAGGAAAAAACTGCTTTTGTCACCCCAATTGGCAACTATCATTACAAGGTGATGCCTTTTGGCCTGAAGAATGCCGGGTCGACCTATCAAAGGATGATGACTAGGATGTTTGAGCAACAGATGGGAAAAACTGTCGAGGTGTATATAGACGATATGGTAGTAAAGAGTAAATTGGTGACCAACCACATCAGGGACCTCGACGAAGTGTTTCAAATCCTGAGAAGGTACAAGCTGCGACTGAACGCATCCAAGTGCTCATTTGGAGTGGGATCGGGGAAATTCCTTGGCTACATGGTAACCCACCAGGGAATCGAGGTCAACCCTGACCAAATAAGGGCCATTCATAGTATGCAGCCTCCTCGGAATCCCAAAGATGTCCAGAAGCTTACCGACATGATAGCAGCTTTGAACCGTTTCATCTCCCGCTCAGCGGACAGATGCAGACCTTTTTTCCTCCTATTGCACAAGTGGAAGGGTTTCGAGTGGACTGAAGAGTGTGATTTAGCATTCCAACAGCTCAAGGAATACCTCGCCCGACCTCCGATCATGTCTAGTCCCGAGGCCGATGAGGTGCTGTATGCATACATCGCAGTCGTCGATCATGCGGTGAGCCTAGTACTGATCCGAGAGGACAACGGCACGCAGCGGCCCGTGTATTACGTAAGCAAGTCGCTACAGGATGCAGAGACCCGGTACCTCCCCCTCGAAAAGGCACTATTATCTGTCGTGCAAGCTACAAAGAAGCTTCCCCACTATTTTCAGGCACATACAGTGGTTGTGCTAACCTAACTTCCATTGAAATCAGTCCTCCGTAGCGCCGACTACACGGGGAGAATAGCCAAATGGGGAACTATCTTGAGCGCCTTCGACATTAGATACATGCCACGCACCGCCATAAAAGGTCAAGTCCTCGCCGATCTGGTAGCTGAATTTGCGGAGCCTACCTTGGAAGGGGTGGAAGTGTCGGGATCACCGAGTGATGATAGGAGATTGGTCAGCACGATTTCTCTGCAAGAACACGATAAGTGGAGAGCATACATCGATGGTGCAGCAAACCAAAAGGGCTCCGGAGTGGGGCTCGTTCTAATCTCTCCCGAAGGTATAATCTTGGAAAAGTCGTTGAGACTGGGATTCCCAGCAACGAATAACGAAACTGAGTATGAGGCACTGCTGGAGGGGATGTCCATGATCCAGAGGTTGGGTGGGAAATGCGTGAGCATATTCTCGGATTCGAGACTCATAGTGGGGCAAGTAAGCGGGGAATTGGAGGTGAAAGATGAAAGAATGCAACGGTACCTTGCCCGAGCTAAACGCCTACAAGCCCACTTCGACGACTTCCGTTTAACGCATATACCCAGAAGCGGGAATACCCACGCCGATTCTCTGGCAACACTGGCCACCTCCTCGGCTCAGCCCCTTCCGCGGGTTATTTTGGTCGAGGACCTCTGCCGCCCCACGGAAGAGAAGGCTAACGGTATTCGGGTACACAACGTCGGTGAGGGACCAAGCTGGATGGACCCTCTTGTCCGGTTCTTGAAGTACGACTTCTTACCGGACGACAAAGTCGAGGCTGACAAAATCAGGAGGAGAGCTTCTCGATTCTGGTTGTCCGAGGACTCCAAGCTTTACAGACTTTCATTCTCAGGGCCATACTTGCTGTGTGTGCACCCAGGGGCTACTGAACTCATTCTGGAGGAGTTGCACGAGGGGATTTGCGGAAGCCATACGGGGGGCCGGTCCCTCTCCCACAGGGCTATGACGCTGGGTTACTGGTGGCCGAGCATGCATAAGGAGGCTCTGGAATATGTGAAGAAGTGTGACCAATGCCAAAGGTTTGCTCCGAATATACATCAGCCGGGTGGGGTACTTAACCCATTGTCCAGCCCTTGGCCATTCGCACAATGGGGCCTAGACATATTAAGTCCGTTCCCCAAAGCTGCCGGGAACAAGAAGTTTCTTCTCGTCGGCACCGATTACTTCACGAAATGGGTCGAGGCTGAAGCTCTAGCAAACATTAGGGATGTCGATGTCAAGAAGTTTATCTGGAAAAATATCGTCACCTGGTTCGGTACCCCACACACCCTAATCTCGGACAATGGCCTCCAATTTGATAGTAAGGCCTTTAGGGAATATTGCAGTGAACTGGGGATTGTCAACAGGTACTCTACACCAGCCTACCCGCAGAGTAACGGACAAGCAGAAGCCATCAACAAAACCATAGTGAATGGGCTGAAGAGGAGGTTGGACGACGTGAAAGGGAGGTGGGTTGAAGAACTCGCCCATGTCTTGTGGACGTACCGCACCACGCCCCGCCGATCCACGGGAGAAACCCCCTTTTCGTTGACCTACGGGGCCGAGGCCGTCATCCCATTAGAGATAAACTTTCCCTCCTAGAGGACTGCTACATTCGACCCCATTGCTAACAACGGGCTTCTAGAAAAAAGCTTGGACCTCCTCGAAGAGAGAAGGGAATGCGCGATGGTGCATCTAGCTCAGTATCAACAAAAGCTCAAGCAGGGCTATGACGCCAAGGTGAAGTCGAGACCCTTGACGCCCGGGGACCTAGTGCTGAGGAAAGTTCTGGGCAATGCGAGGAACCCTGCATGGGGAAAGCTTGGACCAAACTGGGAGGGCCCATACCGTATCACATCAGTGGCTGGCATTGGAGCGTACTTTTTGGAAGACTTGGACGAACGTGTAGTGCCACCTCCGTGGAATGTAAATAACCTGAAAAGGTACTTTTATTAATGAAGAACACTATACTTGATACCGTTTTACTGTACAATTATTTGCAATAAGCGTTAAACAGAACCCAAGTCCCGCATGGCTCCTCGAACCACAGACTTGGGGGAAATTAACCACGCAACGATTCTCAATAAGTGTTAAACAGAACCCAAGTCCTGCATGACTCTTCGGACCACAGACTTGAGGGAAATTAACCACGCAACGATTCTCAATAAGTGTTAAACAGAACCCAAGTCCTGCATGGCTCTTCGGACCACAGACTTGGGGGAAATTAACCACGCAACGAATCTCATTAAGTGTTAAACAGAACCCAAGTCCTGCATGGCTCCTCGGACCACAAACTTGGGGGAAATTAACCACGCAACGAATCTCAATAAGTGTTAAACAGAACCCAAGTCCTGCATGGCTCCTCGGACCACAGACTTGGGGGAAATTAACCACGCAACGATTCTCAATAAGTGTTAAACAGAACCCAAGTCCTGCATGGCTCCTCGGACCACAGACTTGGGGGAAATTAACCACGCAACGAATCTCATTAAGTGTTAAACAGAACTCAAGTCCTGCATGGCTCCTCGGACCACAGACTTGGGGGAAATTAACCACGCAACGATTCTCAATAAGTGTTAAACAGAACCCAAGTCCTGCATGGCTCCTCGGACCACAGACTTGGGGGAAATTAACCACACAACGATTCTCATTAAGTGTTAAACAGAACCCAAGTCCTGCATGGCTCCTCGGACCACAGACTTGGGGGAAATTAACCACGCAACGAATCTCATTAAGTGTTAAACAGAACCCAGGTCCTGCATGGCTCCTCGGACCACAGACTTGGGGGAAATTAACCATACAACGATTCTCATTAAGTGTTAAACAGAACCCAAGTCCTGCATGGTTCCTCGGACCAGACTTGGGGGAAATTAACCATTGTGCGATTCTCAATAAGCGTTAAAGGGAGCCCAAGTCCTGCGCGGATTCTTAGTCACGGACTTGGGAGAAGTCAGCATTGTAATCGTTTTTGCCCAATTATAAAGTATCGACCATTCTAACGTATTCATTCATTATTGCTTGACATTCAGCAGTAAAATGGCAAAACCAATATCCATTCATGATGAAAACAAAATAGAATAAAGCAGCGATATATGAAATGAAATAACTTTTGTCATATAATGTTCAAAGTAACTCAGTTCAGAAACATTAGCAAGGATCAAACAAAACGAGGTACAAAAAAGCAAAACAGATGAATTCCTATACTACGTCCCTAAGGGCCCTGAGTCGGGGCAGGCTGATCATTCGCTGCTGGGTTCTCCGGGGCGATCTCCTGGGCCTGGGCAAGGATCTCGCTGATGCGAAGACTGTCCTCGGGTGACTGGCCCTGCGTAGCTTGCTTCGTGCCCCTAGTCTCGGGAACGGAGGAATTTGCTGGAAGAGGCTCAGTGGAGGCGACCTCGCCAGGAATCTCACGTATTTCCGCAGGGAAAAAGATGTTCTCAGCTTTCCTGAGATCAGAATCTGCGGGGACGGCTGCCCGATCTATGGCCACTCCCCAGGTCGAGGTGACGTATTCCCTGCAAACGGTGGCGACTTCCTCGGCCAGTCTCTCCTCAGTATCGTGAACTCCACGTTCATACGAAACCGCCACAGCCTTCTCGGCAACCTCCCTGGACAAGCGAGTTTCCTCCTTGGTCCTTGCAAGCTCAGCTTTAAGCTCCGAAACTGCCTGTTGCTCCGCTGCCAGTCTCTCCTCAGAGTGACGGAGCTGCTTGCGCAGCTCGTCAGCTTGCTTTTCAGCATTTTTCAGGCCAGCCTCTGCACTCGCATTGGCCTTCTTCACCTCCTTTAGCTCATTACCCTGACGATCAAAATCTCGTTTGAGATCGCCAGCGGCCCTCTCAGCTGCAGAACGGGACTGAGCCTCCTTATGCATATCCTCACGGGCCTTCTTGGCCCACTCCTCAGCAATATAAATTTGTTGAGTGACCTGCGCTCGGATGAAAATGAAGACGATATCAAAACAAGACGATAAGAGGGTACTCAGTACAAAGACAAGATAGAAGATTCCACTTACCACGGCCATATCCCTCTTCAGTGACATGAAAAGTTCTGGCTGACGAATCTTCCTGAGACCCTCCATGTCACGGGGCAGGAGAAGAGGCTGCTGCAGCGCCTCAGCCAAGAACGAAGCCTGCTCTCGCTGGGATTCCCATAGGGTCGCATCCCAGAGGACTGGAGCGCCGTCTAACTCGATTCGAGGAGACCACGTTCGTGGTACCCTCGGTATGGCCGCCTCGTCTCGGCTCTCAGTGGACCTGGTCCTTTTCTCTCGGGGCTCTTTCGTTTCCTTGCCCTTCTTTTTAGGCCCGGCCTTCTCACGGGAAACTTCTCCCTCCTCCGTCTCTTCTACAGGCCTTTTTCGCCTTAAGTTAGGCACAGGCTGCAGCGCCGTATCCGATGAGGGAGGGGGAGGAGGAACGGGAGCTTTGGGGACTGTCTGTCCTTTCGAGACTTCTTTGGAGGTTTGCCCCTTGGACCTGTTAGATAGAAGACCCCTAAGGCCAGTCCTCGGCTGGAGATCCATTCCTTCTTCTTATTCTGTGTCTTCGCTGATATCAGGTTGTGCGATGACCAAACCAGTACCAGGAGCCGCTGAGGCGCGGTCTAAATCAGCGTCAGAGTCGGAGAGCTCTACTACCCTGACTGAAGCTTCCCCTTCCTCAGTAAATTGAAACTGGTCTATCTGATCCTCTAAGGATGAATGTGAAGAGCCAGCCTCCTCCTCTGGGATAAATACTGGGGGAAAGGCACGTTGGGGAGGTAACTGAATAGGAGGCAAGTCTGTGGCAGCGAGAAACCCTGGTATGGAAACGTCAATGCGTGCCAACCTCGGACTGTCAGCCCTTATAGCTTGTCCGGCTTCCACCTGGGCTCGAGTGAGTGGAGTGAAGTCCAAAATCAAAGGAGCCGACCGTAGTTGTCCGTCCTCGCTAACGAAGATCTCGGACCTCAGGAGGTAATTTAGGGCCGGGATATTGACCAAGCTCAGCCGAGGGGACGTTCGCTCCTTGTCTGCGAAGGCCGTTAAAAGGTTTATGTTAGTCCGAGGAGACATGCAACTAAACCAACAAGTTTAAAATAAAAGAAAAAGGAGGGGGAGGAGCTTGAAACTAAAATCCTCCCCACGGAATCTAGTACTACGACACCCCACCTGGCGTTCCCGCCCTAGTCGGACAGTGAGGGCCGTCATACCATGGTCCGGAGACGATCAAATGGTCGTCCTTCAAGCCTTTGTTGGACTTTGGAAGGTAGGATATCAACCTCACTTCGTCAGTCCTGGACTTTAGATAGTACGAGTCGCCGAGCCTATGTCATTCATAAAGATGAACCACGTCATGCCATGAGAGGCCGAGATTCATCTGATTGTTCTGGGTTTCGACACACCCCAGGATCCGGAATAGATTAGCGGTGCATTGATGGGGGGCCAATCTATGACCACGTAGGTAATCCCTAGTTATTCTCCCCATTGGAATAGTCATTCCTCCTTCCACGAAGGCTATCATTGGAATTGCGACTTCCCCTGTACTCCGCTTGAACAAAATGTTCTCCAGATGACAGTACTCTAAACCTACCTCCGGTGGGATACGATATTTCGCCCTGAAGCCCGCCATACCGGCCGGAGAATCTACCATTTTCTGAAGCCTACCCATCCCCTCTAATCCTAAAAACAACTTGAAGGCAGTATGATTAATGAAGAATAACGGAGAAGAAGCGCGCACTTACGGGTAAGAAGCTCGAAGGAGTCTTCAAGAAAATGGCAGCGGAAGTGAGAGCGGATTGAAGGAGAAAGCTCTGAGACGTTCTGAATATTGAAATGCTCGTCAAAAGTGAGGGACAACCGCCCTCAAAACCTATTATACTTGGAAGAAGTTGAACAGACGCACTTACGTTTAAGGCGAGTGAAACGCTGTCCACCGTAGATCCGGCCTTCAACCGTTGGATTGGACGAGTGTAAAACCTCGAAAGCTGCGGTTACTTTCCCCTGGGTCATTAAATGCCCTCAACATTAATGAGGCACGTGAAGGCATGCTTCCCCCCCCTACACGTGTGAAGCAGTGATTCACCACGAACTGTCTAGTGATTATCAAAATCCCGCCTTTTCTCCTCGGACCCAGAAAAAAGGCAGGAATTTTGAGGGGCTATTGTGGGGGTAAAATCCGTCAGTCGACGTTGGGCCATAGTACATATACTAAGCCCAACCACGACAAGAAGAAAGGGCATGGGCATAGGATACCCCGGCCCAACCATGTTGGGCCGGGCCTGCTTAGGGGCGTCCAAGGAGGAGTACCTCCTCGGACTCGCCAAGTGTGTGTCCGATTCACACCCTATGCATGGCGAAAAGTCATCCAATACGAAAGAACAGTGCATGACGTTCTGGGAGGGGGGCAACCACGATTGCCGCATTAAATGCCAATGAGCTACTTTTCCAGCCGCATTAATGTGGAAAGGACAGGAGCACAGAATTATCTTGGTCAGTGCAACTCACAGAAAAGAGGGAGGATGTCCTATGGGACAGGCACTCAAGTAGAGGCCCAGATGATTAACAAGTGTAGGGTCGTGATCTTAGGAAGGATGCTATATAAGAGAAGGAGATCCCCATGGCCAAGGGATCGCAAGCAGGAAGAAGAAAAAGATAGAAAAAAGAGAAAGGAGTTAGAGACAAAAAGCAGAAGATACAGCCCCAGGGACTGTTATTCCAAAAGCTTGGAGGAATATCCCTACGTCCAACTGGTTGCATGGCTTGTTCATAACTACATTTCCTCTGTCAAAGACCTAGTTCTGTAACCTACTCTCTACAAATTCATTGTTGAGGGACTTTTGGGCCAGAACCACCCGCCTGTTGGGCCTGAGCCCCAAAAACCGCCCCCTACAAGACCTATTTTCATATGAAATAAATATTATGCCTCCAAAGGTCTATTGAGACAGGAAAATGCTTCTACTTACAATGCAAGACAAAACCTGCATGTTGACTATATACAAAAGCCATGAAACAGAAGGGTTCTTCAAGAAAATTCCATTTACGCAAGACATCATGATTCATAAACTCCTCCAGGTTGTACAGAGACATATAAGGAGCTTCTATGTAGAAGTGCAACCACAATGTTTGAACTTCGAATTATGTCTTTGTTTAAGTGACCCAATATGTATACGAGATCTTAACCATAAGTCCTCAACCAAGCATGTTTGTCTCAGTTAACAAACCATTTTACAACAACTTATGAATCATTTCTTAAGAATCAACTTGATTTGCAACTCTTTTAAGATAATAACTCCTTTACATTCAAACCCCCTACTCACCCTTGATTCACCATAAACCTCTGCAAGAATAGTTGCCATTTTTGAAATGGTGAAAGCCCACAGATTTCAGCTATACCAATGTACCAATTTATCAAAAGATGAAAACCCAACCCAAAAAATTTCAAAATTTCATACCTGGTTTGTTGTAGCTTCAAATCAGAAAAGCCTCGCAACAACCATAAATCAAAATTGCTGGAAACTCGAAAATACTCTTGAAACACATGCAGAAAATCACAAACCCAGCTCAATGCAGAGAAACTTCGAAGTTCAAAGGTTTCGTGAGAAATTTCCTGAGGGGAAGAAGTTTTGATTCGTTCTATGTTATAATTTCAAATAAAAATGTGTTTTTCTAATGTTTAATGATGAGGTGGGGAATGGAGAGCAAACTGAATGAAGTATGGATAAAGTATTAAGTTTTAAACAAATAGGCTATTATTCCTTTCATAATAGAAAGAAAAATCAGCATGAATAGAGGATATTAAAAACTCGCTCCCTCGTCACGCTCATGCTCAATATGCCGGGCTGAAAAAGTGTTCGATTTTCAGCATCTTTCTATCATCACAAAAATTAATGAAGAAAATGAACCAAAACAAATATCTTTAACAATTACTATTACTCATTTTGTCCTTATGAACACTTTTTCTTATCCCCGTGAATCGTACAACACTATGTTATGGCAGAATGAATTATATATATATATATATATATATTTTTTTTTTTTTTAAATTGCCACCACTTTGAATTTCCACCTCTGACTGAAAAAGAATATTTCCAGCTTCTCATTTATGACTATGATTATTTTATACTAATCCATGCCACTTATTATATGCAAAAAAGTTAAATTTCTGGTTGTTAGCCTACATAATCATTCATAAAAAAAAAAGTTGGTAGCCTACACAATCATTAAAGCACGCATGCGACTTCTGGCTTCCTAAAATTACACAATTGATTCTTGAAATTATTAAACTTTAACAGCTAAAAAAAAACCCACAGTAAAGAATGAACAAATTCGATGGCCCCATTTAAATATTGCAGAGAAATGAAGTATCAGATATAAAAAAATCTAAAAAATTTGGAAGCCCGAGAAAAACTAATCGAACTGACCCTATGACTTTTATTAAATCCCAAACTTTGTTTTTGATAAACTATTAAACCCCAAACTAATGCTTCAATAAATGAGAAATTAATAATATTCTTTAATCTCCTCATTTTCTTTTCATTTTCTCCTTCACCCAAACCAAAACAAAGTCAAATACCTTGTCTAAACCAAACTTAATACTACCTTTTTGGCTTTGATTGTACAACAAAGTTACTTCAACTTCTAATACGCAAATTATCATCTATAAATTGTACATTACTAGGTACATAGCATGCAGAACCAGCAATAACCTAAGAAACACGGACACAAATACAGTTATGAGTACAAATACAAGTACAACATGATAATACGAACAATTTTGTAAAAAATTATAACAAGACAAGCTATGTATAACAAAGAGGAAAGTTACACAGTTTGTATGAATTGCTCTCTCGTACGTAAGACTTTAAAATTACCTCATCTTCCGCAGCACTGTGGTACTTACAAACAAGCTTCAGAAACTCAAACCTCCGTCGAAGCTCGACCACGACGTCACACCGGTGTGACGACTCGCTCTCCGACTCAGACTCCGCCACCGCCAAGTGGTGGAGCTGGGAAAGTTCTGCACGCAAGGCCTTGTGGAAGCAAACGAAGAAGAGAATGGGCGCGTGGGAGAGAGAGACCCCGGCCAAAGACTCTGCCAGGGGGAAAATAGCAGCGTCGTCATCGTCACCGTCACCGGCCATCGAAGAACAGAGCAGTGGCACAAAAAGCAACCACCACCATGAAAGGTGAGAGAAGAAGAAGAAGAAGAAGAAGAAGAAGAAGTAAGGTTTTGCATAGGGAAGGGGTCGAGGGATTTAATTAGCAAGAGAAGTCTAATGCTGTTGTCTCTTTGATGGTTTGGTCTCTTTGGAGAGCTCGTTGTTTTTTTTAAGATTAAAAATTTGATTATTATTTTGTTGTATTAGTGTATTTGGCCGTGTCGAAGTGTGATTGAGACGTTGTACCGAACAGTTAGGGGAGGAGGGTTCGTTGGTTTTTGACAGTTGAGAATCGTGGCGCCAGCGCTGTGGTTCTCTGCGTGGATGGAACGCGCGCTCCCCCAAGTCCTAAAAGTCCTAACCCAAATTAGTGCACAAAAATTTATGTACGTGGATATGGCAATACGAGGATAGAATACAACTCATAATTCAATACAAATTCTCCATATTACTTTTTGTATATCATTTTATATTTCACAAATTACAAATAAAATAACTGAAATTTAAAATGAAAAAAAAAATATATACATAGCAAGTTGTAATTGATGGAATATAAAGTGGTACAGAAGATTTGTATTCCTTATAATCCATGTTAATACTACGTATTTACGTTAATTATTATTTCACATGTTGAGTTATATATTGATCTACACATGTTAACTTTCAAAACATGGTTTTAGTTTTATCTCATACGCACAATGTGTAACTATTACCACTCTTAATTGTTTTAGTTTTATCTTATACGCATAGTGTGTAACTATCACCACTTTTAATATTATTTCAGTCATTTTAGGACCACAATTTTTATCACACTATTTCTTACAAATATCTTATTTGACATATTGTGATTAGATGTTTATACTTTCATATGGATTTACTACTTTTTTTTTTCATTACTCATAATTAGTTGCATAAGAATATGATATGGGGAAAATTGTGATAAATTTGTAGTCATAAATTTTTTGATATAATTTTACTTCTTCTATTGTGGGAAATTTTAAGCAAAGGAAGAAATGGTATTGGTAAAAAGGGTCATAGGTAGATGTTTGTTTTTATGAGTTTACAATTTAATTAATTTATTATACAAAAGTACAGTGTGGGGGCCAGTTGGCCAAAATGTACTATTAAAACTGTAAGAATTGGGCCTATGGCCCAATCCGAGGATATTAACTAATCCGATGATGATCAAATAAGGTTATTATGGGAATGTTATAAGAAGAATAAATAAAGATTGTATATGATAGTCTAAAATATGTCCGAGAAGAAAAGTCATCTCGGAAACAGAGATCCGAGGTTAGTAAGAATGCCTTATTATCCTGGACATCCTTCAAGGTTGCATCACGATTAGAAGTCGGACATTGGATAAGGGAGGAGTAAAGGGAGGCAACAAATATATTCAAAAACTACTACATCCACATTAAATGCATCCCAGCTAACTCTTTGGCCGCATTAATGTGAATGTGATACCTGAACAGTGGTTAAGCAGCCTTACAACTACTAGTTAAAGGTTTTGGGAGGTGTTGGATGGGACAAGAAGGAGTTCCTAGAAACTAACCTACACGTGTATGGTAGGGATGATACCAAAATTATAGTATATAGCATGGAAAGGTGGCCTAAAGGAGGGAGATCGAGAAGTCAAGAAATCTTTATAACAATCCTTTGAACTATTGTAACATTGATCATCAACTGGATATTATAATATAGCTCATCGGACTGTGCCTAGAACAAATTTTCTCATTTCACTTGTGTTTGATTCTCTTAAATAAACAACTATTATTGTCTTTTTTGCCAAATAGAACTAGTTCTTTTATCCACGCTCTATAAATTCATTGTTTGGGCTTATTGGACCAAAACTCAATCCTATATTGGGTCCAATCTAAATTCAGTCCTTACATATAGTCACATCTTAAAAAAAAAACAATACTTAAAAAGTTATAAAATTAAGCTTAGAAGAAAAAGTTAATGGCAGAAATTCTTGCCAAATTTCCGGTTTCTATCAAAACATCATACACGGTACTTTTATATTTGGCATTGATAATATCTTTTTTAAGTCTCACAATTTTGTTCATACAAAGTCATCAATTGTGAGAATTACGCGTCAAAAAAAAAAAAAATTGTGAGAATTACGCGCCAAATAAGAGTGTGTGTTGGGAAGTCTATGCTCCCATTGTTTAATGTTCCCGCTCTGGAACCCAGTACATTAATCCGATTATCTTAATGACTTCGTAGATTTTGCGAATTTCAAATACCATTTTAGTATTTAGTATTTCCCTACTATTATATATTTTACTTTCAAAAAATCAATTGGGTTTGGTTCAACACTGTTAGATTGGCTCAGTTCATGCCGTCCGTACCTTGTCTCAAGTGCCCACGTGTCCACCACAAGCACCACACGTACCCTCCTCATCTTGGCACGTGGAGCCACCCCTAGGTGTGACTCAGCTTTTATATATATATATATTTTGGACAAAGTAACTCTAGGACTGGGATACACTCAACCAAGTTTTTCATTTGTTTATTTGGCATAACCATGATCTAATAGTTTAGAAGACTATTATACTATCATTGGCATATAAGCGACAAGGTCCATGTTGTTAGATACCAGTTCGAGTTTGAAGCCTTTGGAAGATTATAGTTTATGATACTACTTTAGGAATTAGGAACTTCTGTGACCCGCGTCTAAGTTAATTAATTATTAGCCAAAAAGATAATTGTTCAAGTCCTTTTTAATTGATTGTGGATTATAGTTAACTTAATTAGTAAAGTATTTTATGATCGAATCAGATTTTCAAGATTTGATCACTGCCTACACTTGATAAAAAACAATTATAAAAAACGCATAAGTTAATACTCCTAAAAATAAGAAGTCATTTTTCATTTTTTTGGGTGGTCTCATTGAAGTCCATTGTAAAGTGTAAAAAAAATCATTAAGCCATGTGCGGCATTAAACCATTAACCAAGCCCACGGCTTAAGGTTGGGCTTGCACCTAGGTTGAAACTTAATAACTTGGGTCCAACATCTTTAAAAAAGGGTGGTAATGGTCCTCATCCCAATTCACGTGATCCAAGCGAAAGAGTATAACAATTAGAATACACGGTTGATTAAATTCAAGTTTATTTTACTATAATAAATTATCATTTGTTCTAAAATTTTAATTATTAATAAAATATAAAATTTACAATTCAATCTTTGTAATAAAAACAATTATATGAGGTAAAAAACTAAATAATTCCCAATTTTGATAGATAAAATTGCCATGAATTTATAACTAATATTGTAAAAGCCAAAAGCTCCTATCATCATATATTTGACAATAGTGAGTTATTTATGAATAGTTTGAGATTAACTCAGAAATATGCTTGCTTAGTTGTGCATTTGGATCCAAGTTTGCGCGTCTGCGTTTTTTTATTTGCACGTTTTCCTCTTCTTTTTTTTTCCCAGCCGTAGTTGTTGACCATTCTGGATCCAACAGTGCGCATCAGTGGCATTGTTCATGTACTATTTGTGCATTGTTCACTACTGTTTGTGCACTGTTCATCAGAAAAAAAAATTAAAAATGGGTCCCACAGTATTATTCACACATTTAAAAATTATTTTGCTACAGTATTTTCAGTTTTCAGTTTCAACAAAAATAAGTTATATACAAACAGACCCTAGATTCATTTGGTTGGCAAATAAGTCAAGTTCAAATTCAAGTTTAGGCTTAACTATTTAACAAGCCAAATTAAAAACATGATAATATGTTCATGACCAAGCTTATGAACATGAGACAGATTTAAGTATTTACATAATATTATATATTTATATGTATATTATATTTGTCTAAAAATATACTTATATAGTTTTGTTAGGAACCCGGTGATTCCTAATGGGGATGAGTTTATAAGGGAATTGATGGGAATTGTAGGAAAATTGACTTAATTTGAGGTAGTCACCATCCATAGAGAGAGAGAGAGAGAGATGCACTAATACATTAAGAGATTAGTTTATTATTCCATTCATATCTAATGTTGAATTACAATAATGTATTTATGGGAGACTAGCTCTAATGTCATTGGCCCACATGGCTCAAGATAATTGGCTAGTTAAATCAACATGTGCTCAATGAATTAAGCCATGTGTTAAATGAGTTGCATGTGCTAAAATCTTAACCAACTAGCTAACTAACTAACTAAAGGGATTACACTAATTAATTCATATTTCTAACATTTCCCTCCCCTTGAAAACACCTTGCCCACAAGATGTTGTTGTGAAATGAAACT
Source organism: Quercus robur (assembly GCF_932294415.1). NCBI lineage: Eukaryota > Viridiplantae > Streptophyta > Magnoliopsida > Fagales > Fagaceae > Quercus > Quercus robur. The sequence goes on from NC_065543.1 coordinate 43,005,423, forward strand.
TTCATAAGGGGAAACCGGCCACTAACCCAATACTCCAAAGCATCTTGAAGATTGAACACATCAACTACTTCCAAGCACTTTGCCACAAACTTTTCTTTTTGGAACACATTCTGGCAATACCTAAAGTACCAAGTATCATGAGGAATTCTTGGCAAAAGGCCGCACTCTATATGCAAGGCATGCAAGCATCCATCACAGCACAAAAGATCCCTTACATCAAATGCTACATGATTACGCACATTGGTTGGATCATGTATTGGAGCAATCTTGAAAGATGGACTAAAGAATTCATCAATATGGAAAGTTGAATTAACATTCATTCCATATATAATCACTGACTCATGCATTGGACCAATCATGATGTTGAAAATGTTGCCATCAAAATGCAAAGTTGTAACTAACCCATATTCATTCATTATAAGTCTAATACCACTCTTGGAAAGAATATCAAGATACATTTGATCACACTTGATACAACAAATATGATCCATATCTATTGTGCCTCCATACGCAATAAATTCAAAGGGCTCAAAGTTGTATTGTGCCAATGGATGCACTACCCCCATACCATGCACGACTGGGCTTTCCATGGCCGTGTCAGATTGATTTCCCTGTACACAAAGGGACTACACAAGAACAATGTGTTCTTCATCCACACCAACAACAACAGGTTCTTGCATTGTAGATTCTTGGATCATCATCACCTTCTTCGTTGGTTCTTTGGACTGAACTTCAAGGGTAGTGTGTACATGGATATCATCATCCATTTTGACACAAAAATTAACATCCCGGCTTGCAACAACAACAGTAGATTCTTGGAAATTAATTTGTTTTTCGAGTTCCATTGAATCAAGAGAATGTAACTCCTCTTCTGTCATATTCTCAAGATCCTCTTGCAATCTTGAGAGATCTTCTTTCATGGCCTTTTTAGATTCAGCCAAGGCCTTGACCATCTTTGAAATATCCTTGACATCCTTTGAGGCTTTGTTCAACATTTGCTGTATTTCTTTCAAAAGTTTTCTTTGATCACAATTGCTCGTCTCAAGATCGACGGCTCTGATACCAAATATTAGGAACTCGGTAGTTCCTAATAGGGATGAATAAGAATTATAGGGGAATTGATGAGAATTGTAGGAAAATTGATTTAATTCGAGGGAGTCACCCTCCATATATATATATATATATATATAGAGAGAGAGAGAGAGAGAGAGAGAGAGAGAGAGAGATGCACTAAGAAATTGGTTTATTCTTCCATTTATATCTAATGTTGAATTACAATTATGTATTTATAGGAGACTAGCTCTAATGTCATTGGTCCACATGGCTCAAGATAATTGGCTAGTTAATTCAACATGTGCTCTATGAATTAAGTTATGTGTTAAATGAGCTACATGTGCTCAAATCCTAACTAACTCATCCTAATCTCAACCAACTAGCTAACTAGCTAACTACCTAACTAATGGGATTACAACAATTATTTCATATTCATAACAAGTTTTGATATTGAATTGTATAAATTTATAAATAAGTTCATATGTTATCAAATTGATTATTATTTGTAATTTATTGATAATATAAACAATTTATTCATAGTAAAAAAATTATATGATCTTTACCAATAAAAGATTGGTGAATATAATTGTTATAAACTTAAAATCGAAAATTATTCTATCTAATTAACTTAGATAACAGAACTTCAAACTATAATTTAGTTATTAATTATTAATATAGATTTGTGAAAGGATAACAAATTTTAGTTATAGTTGTACTACATATGGGGAAAAAAAAGGTAATTAAGTAGCTCATGGCTCAAACTTGTTTGATAAGAAAATGAATTAAGCTTGACATGTAATCTTGTTTAGTGATGATCTCAAGTTTAAATTGTGTACAAAATAAAACTAAATGAAAAACCATGAACACTTCAATACACGACTTTTCTCATTTACAACCTTATTTGACTATACAAAGGAGTCTTTTGCAAATCACAAAATTATTTTAGTTTGGCTTTAAATCAATCATAAGATAAGAGCGAGCTACTTTAACTTTGAATTAGTTTTGATTTCTACAAAGTTTGTTAAAATCATTCATGATTAATTTTTTTTGGGGGAAAAATTTAATACTGATTTTGGATGTTGAAATGAACATTATTTGAAAAAATTTGAAAAATACAAAAGATTAAAGCTTGTTACATTATTAATAGTTGACGTAATTTTGTGGATTGTCAAACACTCTTAAACCTATTAAGAATGACGTCCCTAATATGAGGTATGAACATGATTCATAGATATAGAAATCTCATTAAAGAAGATAAAAATAGAGGCACTCATATTTTATGCGTGATGAAATTTCTTAGAGAAACAGTAAGTTTGGTTATAATTAGCTGGCAAGAATCACATAATATCCATTTTACAATAAAAATGCATTAGTAATTTAGGTGTGATTAGTCAGGGCCACCGTGATTATAAGTATTCTATTAGACCACAAGCATAGTATTAGGATTAAAATAATCACGTCTCACATCACAATTAAGTATCATCTACATCAACACATCACAAGTATCATGACTTATTAACTCGTATCAGGCCCACCGTGGTGTATTCTATTAGATAATCATAATAAGTATAGTATTAGGATTAAAATAATCACATTTCACATCACAAGTATCGTGACAATCTCTTTGTTAAAACCATGAATCATGATGCTTTTAACTATTGTTTCTAAAATAAATATATATAAAATTTTTTAACTACTCTCTCTCTCTCTCTCTCTCTCTAAAACTTCGAAACAAGAAATACAGGTAAGTTTCCTACTTTCTCTCTATACAATGGTTTTATGATTGGCTTATTGTAAATATATTTGATGAAGTCTGATATAATATTGATTAAGGAATATAGGGTTTACTATTTATATATTTTTAAATACATTTAGTAAGAGCATATTTTCCTAGGGATTAGATTATAGTTACAATAGAGTTTTAATCTATAGCGTTCGCTTCATGATGACGTCTCTTTATTATTAAGTTAAGATATCAATTAGTTTTTTGTGTAAACATGGTTTGAATTCTAAATATCTTATTTAACAATAAAAAAACTTTAGTAGCTGAGTTAATTGAAACCTACTTGATTATATTAGAGTTATTGCAATAATATAAATTATTTCTTGATATTTATGAAAAAATGGGAAGTTCAGCGTGTTTGAGGTTCAATTATGATTAAATTCTCTTAAGGGAGAACATGCGGTTATGATTAAGCTCCATTTGGTTCCTTAAGAGCACTCACATAAGTGAGTGCAAAATGGAAAAAGTGCAAAAATTTACACAATATAGCCTATAGCTCACACACATCAGACAATGTATTATTGTGTAAATATCTAAACTTGCTACAATAATCGTGCATATTTACATGGTTATTGTAATTTTGCAAATCATTATTTTATTATATTTTAATTTATTTTCTCACAGTTAGGCCCTTTCTCACTTCTTCTATCCTTTTCTTCTCCATCTCACACTCTCTTTCTCTTTGTTTGCACAGTCAATCAACCATTTGCCCACCACCACTCAACCAACCACCACCCAACCACTGCAACCCACTACCACCATTGTACAACACATAAAAATATAACCACCAATTCAATAGAAAATCAAAGCCAAAATCAACTAAAAATCAAACCCAAAACCAACAAAAAATCAAACCAAAAATCAATGGAAATAAAAATTGAAATTAATGGAAAATCATCCCCAACATATCAAACAGAAAACCCAAATAAACCATCAACTTAAACCCAAATCATCACAGTCCTGTGTATGCTATCATTGACAAATAAGGACTAGCCTCCATAGCCAGCACCATGAGAGAAATCTAGGAGAGAGATGAGGGGTCTAAGACAAGCGGCTAAGAAGATTGTGATGATAGAGAGGCGGAGAGTTTGAGAGAAGGGTTTTACCGTTTGGGATGAGAGAGTGAGAGAAGAAATGTGAGTTTGAGAGATATTTTAATAAAATAATAATACAAAAATATTTTTAAAAAATATTATTTAAATAAAAGAGGGTATATTATAGATAATCTGATGTAGATGTTTTGTAAAAATGACTATGTAAAAAAAAAAAAAAAAAGTAGGTTGTTATGCTAAAATAGAAGAAAAATTTTAAACGGACTGGTGCGATTGCTCTAATGAGTAAGAAGCTAGCTAGTATGTTCATGTTCCGGTATAATTTGTCACAGTTGTTGGTCACCTCGACCTTATCATTTTTCTCTCAAGGGGAAAAAATACTCATCACTTTTTAAGGTCAGTGTGAAGACTATGACCTAAAATAATGTATTGGGACTTGGGTTTTGTCTGAGGACACTAACAAGTCCGAGGAGAGAAACACGACTTAGATTATCTACGTTACAAGTTTCATTAGTGGGAGACAAAGAGAAGAAGGTTCGAGGAGGAACTCCTCCTCGGACACGACAGACCCAGGCCAAGTGTATACTCAAGCAGTTGAAGTACGTCCCTTGAACACGTGAAAGGGAAGAAAACTCAAAATATCTAAGGAAAAGCTGCCATCATCACATTAAATGCACTGCAGCTACTTTTCTGGCCGCATTAATGTGGAGAAGACCCCTGAACAGTGTTGCCTTGGCTACCGCAACTCATAGAAGACTGAAAGGGGTGTCTGATGGGATGAGTGCTCAAGTGGAGGTCTAGGTGATCAATAAGTGTAAGGTCCAGATGATCAGGAAGAGTCTATATAATGTGGAAAAATCCCCATGAAGAGGGGAGAGCAAAAAAAAAAAAAAAAAAAAAAAAAAAGAGGAGAATACTGTAGCATGTAAAAGAACCCTAATGTGGTGATCTGTATTTCTAAGTAAAACTCTAGTCTCCTCGGACGGAAGGTCCTTTGATCATAATAGCTTTTATTCTTGTCTGATTGTTTCTTAACCCCATGCAAGCCGTTGCTCAACTCATCTAAACCTAGTTCTTTGACCCATACTCTACAAAATTCATTGTAATGGGCCTTTTGGACTAGGATTTCATACAGTTGGGGCTTGGGCTCCAAACTTTGTCCCTACAGTCAAAATATTGCATGTTGGAAAAACTAAGATGAATGCCATTTTGGTAAAATATTTGTTTTTTTTTTTTAATACAAACCTGACACATTATCAAATTTGCACTTTTTTCTTATAAAAAATTTCCATTAAATTAGGAGTATTAATTAATGTAAATTAACGAAACCTTAGGGCATCGGGTCTAACACTTGGCATAAAAAAGCAAATTAATTAGGGCATACAGATTACAACATGGATGCCACGGCCTTCTACCGAAGAAAAGAATGCTGAATGGAGAAACTAGTAAAGATCTCGGCGTTGGTGTGTGACCAAGAGGACTAACGTGAGTCAAGGCACAAAGTTAGTTAAAGGACTCACAGTTGCCAAACCAAATAAGGTCAAGGAAGAAAAGAAAAGGGCCCAATCGAGGTAGGAAGACACGAGACTAGCAAATACTCTATAAGTGGAAGAAGAAAACAGTACTTTGTTCAAACCAAGGAAGGGAAGATGGAATATATAATAATAGTAACAATAAATCAAAGAAGAAAGATAAACAAAGAGTTTTATCAAGGTAAAAAAAAAAAGGTATTTTAAAATAAAAGAAGAAAGAAAAGGATATAACTTCGTGATTACAAAACTCAACAATCTCGTAGTAGCTTTTTATTTTTATTTTAAGATAGTTGTGAATACAGAGGAAAGTAAATGGATTTTCGACATTGATTTAAGAAATGTTTTTAAAAAATTTTAATGAAAAAATAAAAGTAGCTAATTTTTTTGACAAATTTTTATATTTTGCATCAAAGTGATATAAAAATATTCTTAATACAGTTTATTAATAATTATTTTAAGAACACCCGTTAATATTACTATGCAATTGATTCTACAACTTGAATTCTTCTATTTAAACCCCTAAACATTTTGTGTCATTGAGACATACTAATGTACCACCCCAACACGGCTAGCCGATCAAGGGTATCTTATCTTAGCTACCTTTCAATATATAATGAAGTTTTTGTGGTGCTTTTTCTTTTTACTCCATCCATCCCTACCTACCTTTCCAAACCCAAAAAAAAAAAAAAAAAAAAAAAAACCATAGTCTCTTTTTGTTGTTGTTGTTGCTAAGTATACTCCATAATTTTTTAAAAAGAAAAAGTGTGCACTAGCTCCATAATATTTGGAATATTGGACAGAGTAAGAGAGAGATGGAGAAGCTGAGGCCTCAGCTGAGCACGAGATGGATAGCCACAGTGGCGAGCATATGGATCCAGTGCAGCGTCGGCGCATCCTACACCTTCTCCATCTACTCCGCCGTGCTCAAATCGAGCCAAGGCTACAGCCAATCAACGCTTGACACCGTTTCGGTCTTCAAGGACATTGGTGCCAATGCTGGGGTCGTATCGGGCCTCCTCTACTCCTTCGTCACACGCAAGACTTCCCTTCCGCTGTGCGTGGTTCACGTTGTTGGTGCGATACAGTACTTCCTAGGCTATTTTCTCATGTGGGCCTCCGTCGTTGGATTGATCGACAAGCCTCCTGTGGCGTTGATGTGCCTCTTCATGTTTCTTGCAGCTCATGCTCAGACCTTTTTCAACACCGCCGATGTTGTCAGTGGCTTAGAAAACTTTCCTCATTATGGTGGCACCATCGTGGGTATTATGAAGGTATGTGTGACTTTTGTTCTCTTATTTACTTTTCATTCATTCATTGGATAAAAAATGGTGACTTTATAGCAAAGTGTACGTGTTACTACTCTATTTGCAGGGGACCCAGGTTTCTTTAGCTTCTTTGTGTCTTGTTGGTCAGGAATGCGGCTTACTAGTGTTTTATGTCAATCTATGTTTCGATTATATATAGGTGTAGGTGAAAACATTTAGAACTTTCCTCTGATTTTTATTTGACTTATTTCTTTATGAGAAAGGGAAGTAAGGGAATCTTGGAAAAGTTTACCCATTGGCTCACTGCATTACCTAATGTACAATTTGATGGCTTTTAATAGATCTATATATATTATATAGTTTAGATGGAAAATTCTTAAGTATTTTTGGAATAAAGTGAAATTGTGACTCTTGTAATAACTTTATAGTTTTGATTGCTGGTTAGCTTGTATTTTATGATATTCCTTATTATATATATATATATATATATATATAAACCAATCTCATTGAAAATAGGGGAATGTTTGGGACACGAAATTTCACAATTTTTTTTTTCATAGTTATTAACATGGCAAGTTGTGACAATGAAACATGACCATAACATTACTCTGCCTCTAACAACACTCTTATTAATGATACCATGACCTTATTATAAGATTTGAGAATAATTCTGTGTCACTATATTTAATAAAAAATAAGACTACTGCTGTTAGTCTTCTTCTTTAAGTTGGGTACAGGTTTTGAGTATTAGATTGCGTGCTGCGTATACTTTGTTGGGGCTTGTTTCTATGCAAAGCCAAACTTAAATAACCAAAATTTCTCTTATTTTTCCTTTTGCTTTTGAACCCACTTGAGTCTGCAAATTGGATAATATGTTAAAATATGACATGTTTGAGTTCAGCTCCACTCACATATGCATGTAGCCATTCACTAATTTTACTAGCCTGTCAGCCATTTGGCAGTATTTGGTATAACTGAGTTTCATAGGATCCCAAGAGAATATCATACTTTTCTTCTTGCTTAGATGCTTTGTTCGGACTGTCATTGACTCAAATTTGTCCGTGACAATTCTGAATCTAAAAGATAAAATTTTCTCAGCGGACTCATTGATGAACCAAATGGCCCGGTACTGGCTTCATGGCTCATGCCTTCATGGAACTTCTAAAGCTTTCCAAATGAATGGTTAAATGGACAAAGATTCAGTCTCCACGAGTCCCTTAAGCTAGTTATGATATATCTTTGTGTCAATGCTCATGTTTTATTAATGATACAAAATCATGAAAATATATCATACTATCTTCTTTCTTGGACAGGGCTTTCTTGGGCTTAGTGGAGCAATACTAATTCAAGTGTATGACACATTTTTCAAGGGCGAGGCAAGCACATACCTTCTGATGCTTGCTCTGTTGCCTACATGTGTCTCCCTTGTGCTTATGTTTTTGGTGAGAATTTATGAAAAAACCACAAGTGATCACAAGAAGCACTTAAATGGTTTCTCTGCAGTTGCTTTGATCATTGCTGGTTATCTCATGATTATCATAATTTTGGAAAACATCTTCACTTTGCCATTGTGGGCACGCATTTCTACATTCATTCTTCTTCTGATTCTACTTTTATTGCCTCTTGGAATTGCAATCAATGCCCTGAGGGAGGAGTCAAATAGATCATTACAAACAGATTCAATTGAGAGTAATCTTTTAACTGACAATGGTGAGCAAATCACATCCCCGAAATTTTCTACAGCAGAGGATACTATAGAGTATCAACAATTGCCAAGTAGTGACCTCGAAGTGAAGGCCACTTCTGATGACAAAATGCTTTTGGATGAAGAACCCTTGAATCCCTTGCAGTTTATGTGTACTGTAAACTTCTGGTTGTTGTTTGTTGCCATGATATGTGGAATGGGTTCTGGGCTGGCTACGATTAATAACATGAGCCAAATAGGGGCGTCTCTCAGTTACACAACTGTGGAGGTAAACAACTTAGTTTCTTTATGGAGTATATGGAATTTTCTCGGCCGATTTGGAGCTGGATATGTATCAGATTATTTTCTGCACACAAGAGGTTGGGCAAGGCCAGTGTTGATGGCTGTTACTCTAGCCACAATGGCTGTTGGCCACATAGTTATAGCTTCTGGTTTTCCTGGAAATTTGTATGTCGGTTCAGTCCTAGTGGGGATTTGTTATGGTTCACAGTGGTCATTAATGCCCACCATCACTTCGGAGCTATTTGGTGTTCGGCACATGGGCACTATTTTCAACACTATTGCCATAGCAAACCCTGTGGGATCTTATGTGTTATCTGTAAAAGTAATTGGTTATATCTATGACAAGGAAGCGTCTGGCGATGATGACACATGTTATGGTACTCGCTGCTTTATGTTGTCTTTTCTGATCATGGCAGCTGTGGCATTTTTGGGGTGCCTTGTTGCTGTTGCATTGTTCTTTCGGACTAAGAGATTTTATCAGCTAGCTGTGATTAGAAGGTTGTTAAGGCATTCTTTTAAATGATTATAAGTAAATATGAGAACTTTGTGAGGGAATGTTAGCCGAGGCCATACCTTTGTGATTTATTCTGGATGTTATACGGTTGCTTATTTGTTTTTGGGTGAATGACTGAATGGTATCTGATTTGAAGAGAAAATAAAAGTTTAAGGAAAACACTTGCAGAGCTGTAGTCTATCATCAGTACAGGCTTGAGCAGAGAGACAGTCAGAAGTTAGTGTGCTAGAAATACAAGAAAAATAAAAAACACTAGTTCTTTCTCCAAAAAAATAAAAAATAAAAAACACTAGTAGAAATTATCAATGACCAATTGCGTTAAAATTGGTGACCTGAAAGGAAATGGTGCTAGGAGCCAAATTCAGTGCCTTTGGCCGTTATTGAAGCTGCTTATTAGGCAAATTTCTTTGTTAGGCCCTAAAATCTACATTTTTGCACTAATTTTGTGCTTTACGTGAATTAAGGTTTTTAGGGCATTTTCTTAACAGTGTGAAGTTTTCTTTCACTATTTAAACATATTGAAACCTCCAACTCCAAAGAACTCTGGTCTTAAGATTAATAAAATACAGACTTTTGTCCCTCTTTTCTTGTGGATTTTAGACTTTATCACTTTGTGAATTTAAGAAACCCTTGTTAATTCGAGGTTATTAATTTGATAGTCTACCTGTGGACTTATGTTTGCTTTTGTTTTATGACAATGTGGGTCTATATTATGAGAGGCACTATTTGGATTTACAAAATAAATAAATAAGTGGTAGTGTCTCATGTGCAAACATAATACTTTCTTGTACTAATCTGATTTGCCTGCTATTGCCTCTCAGTGCACTTTGGTATGGGAATCCTACAGCCTACAGGGCTTGAAATAACTTGAGGTTTACCACAAATATTACCCTTAAACTTTGACGTTTGTGTCAATTTGATCACCATGAATTGAATCCCCTTAGTATTTGGCTTGTGACAAATTAAATATTTTATTAGTATTTTTCATTAAAACCTAACAAAAGTATGAAAACCAAATCGATACTTAGAGTACGTTTGGATTGGGCTGATTTCTAGCGTGTCTGTGTTTGTGTTTTCCCCTTTTTTTTTTTTCACGCGTTTGTGAGACTTGCGGCTACTGTTCATGCACTGTTCAATGAACAGTAGCCGCAAAGTTTGACTTTTCTAACTTTTTCAGCCAATCAGTGCACATTGTGTACTGTTCACGGAGCCACAAATTTCACTTTTTAGCAACTTTTTCATTAAAAATGGGTCCCACGGTACTATTCACACATTTAAAAATTATTTTACTACAGTGTTTTTCAGTTTTCAGCTGTATCCAAACGGACCCTTAGTTCAAAATCCAGTGGAACAATTATAAATCCTAAATAATTTCAAGAGTGAAAAATTAGTTGATTACATATTTACCCTAAAGCCCATGCCAATACAAAATCAAACCCAATCCAAAAGTTCTTGGGAATTTGGGTTGGGCCTTAATGCAGTGAACGAATAACTTTTAAAATGGTTCTCGGGCTTCGGGCTTTGGTGAAAGAGACCATTTGGGTTTTTCTGTCATGTGAGTCCAATTTGAATGTTTACTCACAGTAGTGGAGGCATATTGCTATATTGCTAAAATTTAGCTCCACAAACACAAAAATCTTGTTGCAGTAGTGGAGCTAAATCTAAAAAATTTAGATCCATTGCTATAGTGCATATCTATCTATAGATGTGCACTGTTCATGAGAGCTAACAAAAAAAAAAAAAAAAATTATTCTCCCCACTTGCTCTCTCTTATCACCGTGCCTCTCTCTCTCTCTCTCTCTCTCTCTCTCTCTCTCTCTCATTCACTCTCATCTCCATCTCTGAAGCTCATCTCTCTCAACTCCGGTCTCTTAACTTCGGTCTGAAGCTCATCGTCAATGTCGCCTCTGTCGGCCTCAACGTCACTGGCCCAAGCCAACCCAAGCCCCAAGCCGCCGATCCACGCCTCCGCCGATCAGACCCATCCATGTCAGACCCACTTTTCTTCTGCTGATCAGACCCATCCACGTCAGACCCACTTCTCTTCTGCCGATCAGACCCATGCCGACACTGTCCTCCCCAAGCCGCAAGCCATCGTCACCGCCCATCTCTCTATTCTCTTTGTTGTGATTGAGTATTGTTTTGTTTTATTTATTTATTTTTATGTATTTTCATATGGGTTTGGTGGTTGTGGTGGTGGTGGTGGTTGATTTTGGTTATGGTAGTGGTGGTGGATGATTTTGACAATGGGTTTGTGGATTTTGGTTGTGGGGTTTTTTTTTTTTTTTTTTTTTTTTTTTTTTTTCTATGTTGTGTTGTGGTTGCCAAACTAGAGTGGTGGTTGTGGGTGTGGTTGTGATTGTGGCTGGTGGTAGAGGTGGTTGTGGTTGGTGTTGTAGATGTTTATTGGGTAGTGGGATATATTATTTTATTGTAGGGGATATATTATTTTATTGTGTTGAAAGCTAAAATAGATCCATTACTGCAGCATGTGTGTAGGTAAAATAGATAAAGTAACTTTTGATGGAGCTAAAAAGCTAAATTTTTAACTCCATTACTGTGGATGCATCATCCTATGTGACTCAATGGCAACAAACTTCAAATAATTGGAAGAACATCACAAAAAATAATATAAATTCTAAATTTTGCATTTAAGTACATTAACCATGCTCCAACATCAAGATTAAGCCTCTCAATTAGCACACTCAAGAACAAAATCAACACCTATAGAGGATTTATGCAATCTAGCTTGACAGTTTGTCTTCAAAAACCTTGCAATGTCTTCTAATATCTATGATGACAAGACATGCATGTAAAGGATGCCACTGACTACAAATCATTAGCAGCTAAAAAGTAAAATAGATCAGTATTGGTATCACCATTAATGCAGCATTCACCAAACCCAAGAGAATTCACACAAACAAAGATTTGTTTTTATCAAGTTAGCCAAATAGGTCTAAGCATGGATCAGAAGATATTTAGGGTTTAGGGTGCACACATCTTTGAACTTTAGTTGATCTTTCAAAAATATAGACCTCATAATCTACAACAAGAACTTTTTTTTGATACATAAATTTTTTTTTTTTTTTTGGATAAAAATGGTACTTCATTTTCACGATGATAAACACAAAGTACTAGAAACAAATTCTAATAGAATGTTGAAAATAAAAAATGGAAGAACATTGCGTGAAACCTTAAATTTGAGACCAATCAAACATCAAATAATCTACTTGTTTCACGGCATCTTCAAAAGTACAGTTGTTACGTTTCCACCAGACAAACCACAAAAGCGTAAAACCCATTTTCATCCTTACATTTTCACGCGATTCTCACTTTGGTCCCTAACTTTTTTTTTCGTCGCATTTAGTCCCTAAAATAAAAAATGCGATCTCGTTTTTATCCCTACCGTCAATGCCCTAACAACAAAGTCCTAGGTGGTAGACGAAATACCCTATTAGCTGACATGGCGCTGATGTGGCAATTAAAATATTATTTGGCTTTTTTTAATGCCACGTCAGCATTTTAATTTTTTTTATAAAAAGCCATGTCAGCAAATTTAAACCAAAAAAGAAAATAAATTAAAAAACAAAACTTAAATTAAAAACACAAACCTAGACAGATCTAGCACAAACCCAGAAATAAAATAAATTAAAAACAAACATTAAAACCTAAATAAAATATATAAAACCAAAATTTCATTTTCTTATCTCTCTCTCCCTCTCGGGTCAAACTCACAAGTAGTGTGATCTATTTATCTCTCTCTTTGTCCATTACAATTTGCATCATCGGCAGCGGCATTAACATCGACATCGACATCGACATTGACATCGGCGACTCCTCCTCCAACTCAAACCCATTCTCCCCTGCTACATCAAACTATTGGGTCTCAAAAAATCCCTCCTTCTTCTTCCATTTCCGATTCTTTCTTTCTCAGCGGAGTCATGGTGTTTGCTGTTTTGGGAAATGGGTTTGATCGGTGGGGTGGTGGTGGTGGTGGTTTTGGGATCTGTTGGTCGGTGGTGGTGGCGATGGTTTTGGGATCTGGGTTTGATTATGGTAGTGGTGGTGGTGGTTTTGGGATCTAGGTTTGATTATAGGTTTATGGGTTTGTTGGAGATTGGTTTGTTTACTGGGTTTGTGGGTTTGATTTGCTGAAGATTTGGGTTTGAGTTCTTGGGTTGCTTGGTTTGATTTGGGAGTTCTTGATTTGCTAGGTTTGAGTTCTTGATTTGCTGGAGATTTGAGTTCTTGGTTCCTTCATTCTTCCTGTTAGCATTTAATTTAATTTTTTCTTATTGTTTTCATTTATGTCCTAGTGATTTGGGTTTGAGTTCTTGGGTTGTTGGGTTTGTGATCTTGTGATGGGTTTGAGTTCTTGGTTGTTGGGTTTGATTTGGGAAGAATATGAAGAACAAGTTGTAAAATGAAGAACAAGTTGAAGAACACTAAGAACATTAAGAATTTTTTTTAATTAAAAATTTTAATTAAATTAAATTTAAGGTTTTTTTAATTTAATTTAATTTTTAAAATTTTATGACATGGCTTTTAAAAAAAATTAAAATACTGATGTGGCATTAAAAAAAGCCAAATAATATTTTTTTTTTAATAATATTTTAATTGCCACGTCAGCGTCACGTCAGTTAATAGGGTGTTCCATCTGCCATCTAGGATTTTGCCGTTAGGGCACTGATGGTACGGACAAAAACGAGATCGCATTTTTGATTTTAGGGACTAAAAGCGGTGAAAAAAAAAAGTAAGGGACTAAAGTGAGAATCGCGTGAAAATGTAGAGAAGAAAATGGGTTTTACGCCTATTTAAGAAATGTTTCCCCAACTTTTTCCTCCATCCATATAAGAGAGATGCAAACCTCAAATTTGAGACCAATCAAACATCAAATAATCGACTTATGTCAGCTTTTGAACCATAAGCTCTTTCATTATCAGCCTATTTTAATGTTTCAATCCAAAAGGGGAAAAGAAAAACACCTGATTCTCTCAGCTTCCTCTGTATAGATCACCTACGAAATTTAATTGAAACGCGGAACAGCATTACAGGAAAATCTGAGAAATCTTCAACCACCTTGAAAAAGGAATGCCTTTGTAGGTAATTGTTGGGGCTTGAAATTCCAAATAAGATAACAAAAAGCTTCTCTCTAAAAGTTGGGCTACCCAATTGGTTGTCCTCCCCCTATCCATAAATCCTTCAACCCAAGTAGAAACAGAATTTGAACTCAGATCTTTGAGTCCATTTAAATATTTTAATAGTTAAAATAACATACACCTTCAAATACTGCGTTCCATTTCTTAGAAAACACACACACACACACGCATCACTTTCTTTGTGGTAAGGTTGAATTACTTTTCTTAAAGCTCTGGCCTATTGCTGATTTTTTCTTTGATTGACCACTTAAATCACTATGTATAAGTCTATCAAAGTCGTGAATTATTACAGGAAGATTGATTTTTGGTAGAAATAGTTTTGGAAAAGTCTTCTCTCCATTGTGCCATCTGCCATGAATATAGTGTCATTGATTCCCCCACATGGTATTTTACATCATCACCATGTCTAACATATGGTGTTATTGACATGTATTATATCCACTCTATTTAAGAGGAACTCATTTAATAATTCAGATTAACTATTATTATTTTAAAGAAGTCTCTACTCTCTAGTACTGTCATATTATCGAGGAAATAAACTTTTAACCATGAAATGGAGTATCTCCGTTTCAAATGAAAGCAAATGCCAAATTCAGCAGAAGGAAAAAAGAAGGACAGCACATGCTGACTCCCTGTATAGTCATACTCATATTGTGAGCATCCTTTGATAATTGAGGAGGGAAAATTTGAACCGCGTACATTTCATTGAAAACATCTAAAAGTGCTAATTGTAAGTCTCTTGATAATTCATCATGTACTTATTTGGTGTATTATATTATATGTCAAACATTTTTTGATAAAGAAAAAATCATTGGCAAGTTGGCTATACTCTTTTAAAGACACCAAAATGAAAACTTTGGCCCAAGGAAAATACCACCAGTCATTATCATCAACTACCCCACTCAAATTTATGATATTCAAAATCTTCTTGATTGTTTCTAAAAAAAGTCTTTTTGATTGGGACTTCTTTTGTTTTTCGAAGAATACAATTTTAATTTGGACTATTAAAAAATAATATGATAGCTTTGTCACAAATACATTTAATGGCGTTCATAAATACATACACTATATACTAAGTGATTTTCTCAACCAAAAAAAAAAAAAAAAAAAAAAAAAAAAAAAAAATACTAAGTGACAAACGAGTTAGGTATTGCAGAAACAAATACCCCAAACAATTAAGCCTTTAGATTCATCTCATTGGATCTATAAAAAAACTTGAAGAAAATTTTGGTGGAGATCCATTGAAACTGGTAAAAAAATAAAGCTCTCAGTTAGGTTAAAGTTATCCCAATGTCATGATAGAGTTGAATCCATGATCCTTCATAAAAAGTTAAAAGAAAAGACAAACAGTTCTCATTCCAGTCCCGCTATGATGGTAAGAAACTACAGTGGAATTAAAAGAGAAAAAACTCATATCGTAATAAACTATAAGAGGCTTAGTGAACAATTAGAATTTGATGAATATTTTATAAGAGATGCTACGTCTACAACATTTTTACAATAAATCACAGGTGCTTAGTTGTTATTGGTTCAAATTTGAAACTAATAGTAAGATTACTTTTTTGCCCTAACAATAACAACCAATAATAACCTGCCACTTAATATTTGTTATAAAAATGTTGTAGACATATCATTTCTCATATTTTATTCGTAAAAAAGATGTGTTGGTTAATGATTAGCAAAACCAAAGATCAATTCCTTTTAGTAAATTAGGTACTTAATATAGTTCCTCAATTATTTCAAAGATGGATGGATAAAATCTTTAAAGACATTTTTTTTTTTTTTGGGTGTAGTTTAGATAAATGATATCCTTTTGTTCTCTAAAACAATAGAAGAACATAAAACTAGGCATCTATAAATTGTGTGAAAACCCACTGAACTCAACCTATATATTGTTATTCCTAGGGTTTTTTTATTTATTTAAAGAATCATTTTAAAGAAGTTATTTGTGAAAACTTTTATCACTGAAGGAGTTTTCTGTATTTAGCAAGATTATATTCAAGAACAAAACAGAGAGAGAGAGAGAGAGAGAGAGAGGGTAAAACTGAGCTTGCTTAATTTTATTCTGAATATCTATTCTATATTATAGTACACCATTGACAATAACGAAATAATTATTAGTTCCTATAATTACGGAAATGATCCATGAATTAAGAGGGGAATCTTAACAGAATTGCAATAGAACCAACTAACTCAGAAACTAAATAAAACACTGCGTTTGGTCACTCTTATCACTTAATGAAACGTTGTGTTTGAACTAACTGACTGAAGATTGCTGTTTTAATCAACAATTTGCACACTTTTTATCCATATAATTTATGTGCATCTCTTATAATTTATTTAATTATATAGTTAAAGCTAAATTATAATTACCCTATATAACACTTTTTTTTTTTTTTTAAGAAAAAGTAATACTTATTAGAATATACAAACATGAAAGTAAACTAACTGACTAAAGACTGCTGTTTTAATCAACAATTTGCACACTTTTTATTCATATAATTTATGTGCATCTCTTATAATTTATTTAATTATATAGTTAAAGCTAAATTATAATTACCCTATATAACACTTTTTTTTTGAAGAAAAAGTAATACTTATTAAAATACACAAACACGAAAGTAATATATAAAGTAATATATAGAGTTTTTTAAACAGGTTTATAATACATTACATAACTGGAGTACCACTATTAAATGACCTAACATTTATAGTAATAGCCAGAGGTTATAAGGACTGAAATTTTAACACACACAACCTATGTGGGATAAATATTCCTATATTTTTTTCTTTTTGAGGAAACAGTAATACTTATTAGAACACACAAACACAAAAGTAATATATAAAGTTTTTTAAACAGACTTATAATACATTACATAATCAAAATACTACTACAAAAGGGCCTAACCTTTATAGTAGTAATATGAGATTATAAGGACTGAAACTCTAATACACACAAGCCATACATACAACGCTGCACAAGTCAAGGTGGGCCATGCGAGCCACACAATTCTTCAACATTCCACATGGAAGTGAGCTGTGTGTGAAGTGACAACAAAGGAGACCCTAAGATAAGATTATTTGGACAAATCACCGACTCACCGGATTACCTTGCTTGAAACTGGTTTTGTGAAGGGAATAAGGACACAGCTTGGAGTACTAATCGACCATTGTCTCGATGAGGCTCCAACTCCATGCGAGACAGCGAAGGAAGAGGTGGTGGGAACGATCTTGATCTAGGCTTCGATAATTTCTTACTAGAACAAGCATTATGGGACTGCTTTCCCATCACTATACAGTCTCTACTTTCTTCCTTATTCTCAAAAGTTCCACACACCTTCTCATCTTGCTCTTGTTGTTGTTTCACAGTCTCCATAGGAGGGTACGATGAGAACCTGTAAGAGCCAGTCTCAGATAGCTCTAGGTCAATATTACAAGTACGTGAAATATCAGGAAGTGGGTCGCTCTCCGATCCCAGAGTTTCTGTACATAGTTGGAGACTCTTGTGGTTCATGGAGATCACTGATCTCTTAAGAGGTGGAAGTATATTACAAGTACGTGAAATATCAGGAAGTGGGTCGCTCTCCGATCCCAGAGTTTCTGTACATAGTTGGAGACTCTTGTGGTTCATGGAGATCACTGATCTCTTAAGAGGTGGAAGTGGTTTGGGTGCACCCTCTTTGTCTTTGGCCATTTCGGACATCATTATGCTCCATAAATCGAATTGTAATGCTTCTTCTTTTCTTCTTGAATTGAGCTCCATATCTCTACTTTCTCTTCACAATTCTGACGAAGAAGATGATGAATAAATCTGCTATAAAGAGACCGAAAGTTCTTTTACATAGGAGAGAAAAGAACCACTTTTTGAGTCACCTCAGTGAAAAGCGAAAGAGCAATAAAAACGTGATTTTAGACAAACAAAGCTAAACGCACATAATACTATACCACCATACTTTTCATGGGCTCATAGTTATTCTTGATTCTTTACAATTTTTTTATCTCTGCAAATTTTTTTGACCTATGGTAGCACTACTGCCCTTGAATTTCACGCCATTGTTACAGCCTTTTTGAATTTTGTAATCACACTTTTCATAGGCTCATAGTGAGGCCCCCATGACGTCGCCATATATGCATGATCCAACTACCCCATGGCCATAATCTCACCTAACCAATTGTACATATGCTGATTGCTGATATGCAAATAGGCACAGTGCACTGCGAGAAATTTTTGGGACCTCCTGGAGGACCACTGATGTGGTCCTTCCAGGTCCCAACACTCAATTAAAAAATGCCATCTAGCCATTTTTTCTTACTCAGTTCCACGTCACTATTGATGCCATTAACTTAACTATGGTTAGAAAATCAAATTGAGGTTAAAAACTCAGCTCTACTTACCCACAGCCGGAGTTAACCCAAAATCAACTAAACAAATCAAAAATTTTTCTCAAACACAACTCTATCTGCCTCTTTCTCAAAATCAAATGCTTAGAATCTTCAAATGTCTAAGGCGGCGAAATTCAGTGAGAAGGGCCAATCATTGGCCCTAACATCACAATCTTCCACCTCTTCTTCTATTACAAAAACCGTCTGCTTTCGTGCAATTTGTAAATCTCATCAATCGTATTGGTTTGTGGTTAATATTTCCTTCGAAGCTGAAGAAGAGTTGGAGAGCAGGACAAAGGGAAGAGACCCAGATGAAGAAGACTTGATGGCTCGCTTCTGTGGACGTCGTCATCACCACTTCGATGGCATGACTTATGGTAAGTTCCCAACCCTTGAACATGATATCCAACCTTGCTGAAAACACTCTGTGATTATGCGGGAGATGCGGAGCCCAGATGGGTGGCCCGTTGGATTTGTGTAGCAGAACCGGGAAATGTCCTCAGAAACCATCACCGGTGGCAACAACAACCGCGATCCAGAGCTTCACGAATTTCTTGTGACGAGTCCAGAGTTGTGAGGACCCGGTAATGCTGAATACGATGAGTTTCAGTGACAACTCCTCTTCTTTGTCCTTCTTTTCCGTTTTGGAAAGGATGGAGATGTCGAAAATGTCTTGAAGGACCACTGATGAGATGAAGGCATACAAGTGTTTTAAGTTCTTTTCAATTTTTAATGGGAGGAAGATTATGATTGTGAGTCATTTAGTTGCTGGGTTCCATGATTTTTGCATTTGAACATTGTTGTTGATGTTGCAAAGATTGATGTCCCAAAGTTTTAAATAAAGATTGTATTAGTGGTATTTGGTTGTGGGCAAGATTGTACTAGTGGTATTTGGTTGTAGGCTTGCTGCTAATTTGGAGAAATAGGTTCTGATGTGAATTGTTTATGTGGTTTTGGTATAGTTGTTCTAATGTGAATTGTAGCTTTTAGTTATTGTATTTGCAAATAATTTTTGTATTTATAGATGAGGTTCATCTTTTTGTTTTGGTGTTTGGATCTCATTGTAAATTTTATTCATTTTGACAATAAAATTTCTCATTTTGTAGACTATTAGTGATGTTTTTTTGAGAGAAATTTTAGAAATTTTATTGACATAGAGCTATTGTATTACAAAAACTTTGGCCATGAGCATCTTGGGTAGCACATGAAGGCCACAACAAGTTACATTACAACCCAATGTTACATTTGCTAGGGCCAAAACAATGAAAGAAAAAATAGAGCCCAGTTTTGGGACCTAGGTAGCGAGCAGATGGGTTGAGAAACAAAAAAACCAGCACTTTTTTTTTTATAGTCAAATGGTAGCTGGATCTTTAGTTACATTCTCCCATTTTTTTGCATCCTAGTTTGGTTTATTGAAGGATGAGCAAAGGAAAAAAACAACCCAATTGTACGTCCTAGAATATCTACCAGCTGCAGCAACATCTCCAATACATTTCCAGAAAAATAAAAAATTTTAGACCATGTTTTCAGCTGGGTTTGCCCAATATCTTCTTTGGAGAGAGAGAGAGAGAGAGAGAGAGAGAGAGAGAGAGAGAGAGAGAGAGAGAGAGAGAGAGTTGTGTTTGAGAAATTTTTTGAATCTATTTAGTTGATTTTGGGTTAAATCTGGCTGTGGGTAAGTAGAGCTGAGTTTTTAACCTTAGTTTGATTTTCTAACCATAGTTAAGTTAATGATATCGGTGATGATGTGGAGCTGAGTAAGAAAAGATGGTTAGGTGACGTTTTTTAATTGGGTGTTGGGACCTGGGAGGACCACATCAGTGGTCCTCCTGGAGGTTCCAATAATTTCTCGTGCACTGCTTCAAAATCTTCACCTAACTTGGCATCAGACATAGATAGGAGGGACGAAGTGCAAAGCATACAGTTACGCATACAGACATCACAAAAAAAATGATGTTTGGGCTCATACACGACTTTCACCTGGCTCTACATGCTTATGTTCAAAAAGGATAATGATCGTCACCATTTGTTTTGAAGCGGACAAAGTCAATTTCATGATAAAAATATGATAGTTGACATATTTACAAATGGATTTTTATTTATTTATTTATATATATTTTTAACAAAAAGTAAAGATGATTACAGTATCTCATCTTTTGGAATAAGTTGTAATTTTTTATTTATTCAGGTCCTTTGCTTTGGAGTAACATTTTCACATTTTCAGATATTTGGGCCTTGAGGGCAGCTGAAAAGGTGATAAGGTGTACAGATAAGCACATACTAAAATATTTTACCAAATAAATTAAGCAATATAACGCTAGTTAATGTTGTGCCATATGACTTATTTTTTCAAATTATTCAATGTTCTTAAAGCCTCAATTTTTTTTCTTAATATAACTTATTTTTTTAAACTAAATAAGCATTTTTAGGGGATTAAACTAAATAAGCTTATAAATTTAAGGAAATTTAAAAACACCATGCATTATAAGAATTATATTATATATTTTTTTGAAACCGGAACCAATATCATTAATTTAGAAAAGAAGAATCCAAATACAAAGCATCCACAGCAGGTGGAGGATCCTCCTCCAACCAAACAATTTCATTGTCAAGTAATCTAGCAAACCTAGCCAAAGAATGAGCAACACCATTAGCACTACGCCTAATACAATTATAAGAGATGGACCTGAAACCTGCAGCCAAACACCAGATGTCTTCGTAGATTAAGCCAAGTCGTGATAGGTCTGGTTGGGCCTGAGTAATCATCTTCATCACCAAAGCATTATCGCCTTCCAGTACTATCTCTGTAAAACCCGCATCAATGGCAAACTCAAGCGCTTTACGACACGCCATCACTTCCACCTCCTCACTGTCACGCACAGCTCCTCCTCGTACTGCTAAAGCAGCCATGACGTCACCCTTTTCATTCCTAATCACTGCCCCATAACCTGATGCAGCACCCTCATCAAAACAAGCATCGTCGAAGTTCAGCTTGAAAAACGTTTCTGGTGGAGGCTGCCATGTCTGCTGTACTGGACCATGATTCAGGATAGGCACATGCAAAGAGTCTTGTGCAACCGTATACTCCTTTAAATAGTCAACTGCACGTTGGGCTGATCTTGAGGGATGCTGGAAAACCCCTCCATGAATAACCGTATTCCTTTGGTGCCATATCAGCCAACAAGTAATCCAGAACAGATTCCATTCCTCCTCAGAAAGCTTCACTAGAAGACCTGTGACCAACTGCAAAAAAATCGTTCTGTGTTGTACCAGATTTCTGAAGTCTACCCAAGCTCCCAGCCCAAACATCTTGCGCCACTCCACAACTCCAAAGAACATGCAGAATATATTACTCCCTCCGTCCCACTTTGTTTGTCCTCTATTTCATTTTGGGATGTCCCAAAATATTGTCCTGTTTCTAAAAATAAAAGTTATTAGTTTACTAATGTTCCTATTATACCCCTAAGCCTCATTAAGAATAACTCCTTTTAAAAAAAGCTAATAAATTTATTTAAGGGTAGTTTTGTAAATTTATACATTTTTATAAGGCAGACAAGACAATAAATGATGTTCCCTTAAAATGTTTGACTTTTCAAACAGGACAAACAAAGTGGGACGGAGGGAGTATGTTGTAAACTTACGTACAGCTAGAATAAGAAGACAAATACAAGTATACTCAAACATAATACACATGGTTGGCAAAAAAAGGGTCTCATCACACGGTTAACATAAAAGAAAAATTACGCCATACAACATAGATGCCTAACAAAAATAACGAGAAACAATCCATTATATTTTATGGTTTAGATTAAATTTAATTTACGTATATACAAAGGTGTACAATAACAGTTTATATATTGTTAAGTCTAGAAGATAAATTTTAAATTGAGAAATGGATGAAATAGACATGATTTGAAATGGAGAGGATTCTATTCCAAAAATTTATGAGGTAGGTTGGATGAAGAGGACAAACGTGCTTCAAGGATATTTAATCTTGGCAATCCTTAGCAAAATATGAAGACTTTATATACATAACTTTGAATCACCCATAATTATTTTAATAGCTTTGGCAAAATTTATACTATAAATATTAGGACTGTGAAGATGGACCCTACCAAAATGAAAAGAGCATATGGTCTCAAAAAAATGTAGAAAGAATTACTCATACCATACAAACTATATCTGGTGACTTAGAAATATCTAAGTTGGTAAACGGTGGTGAATAGAGCTCCGTCCAATAATCATAAATGACTTTGAACGCGGTAAAAGACTTTGAAGGTCTCTCACCAACTCCAATAAAAGTCTCTTTGCTTTGTTGCTTTCACGTTCTACACTTTACCATTCTTGCAACAAAGAACAGTCATTCATCTTCACATTCCATTGTCTTTGCTCTTTAGTCTTTCCCAAGAACATGGCTGAATTTGGCTATGGCATCGTAGTGAAGGTCCTGGAGCTTCTCGGATCGGTTACTTTCCAAGAGATCAGCTCGGCATGGGGCATCAAAAGTGATCTGACAAAGCTTGAGCGCACTATCAAAGCCATCAAAGCCGTACTCTTGGATGTTGAGGAGAAGCAAGCCAGTGACCATAGGCTGAGTATTTGGCTAGGGGAGCTCAAAGACGTTCTTAAAGATGCCGAGAATGTGCTGGACGAATTTCAGTACATAGTTCTGCAGAAGGAAGTCATGAAGAGAAACGGGAGCACTAGCAAAAAGGTGAGTAATTTCTTTTCAAGTTCTAATCCACTTGCAGTCCGTTTTGAAATGGCACATAAAATCAAAAGTATTAGGAAGAGGGTAGATGAAATTTCAGCTGAGAAAGATAAATTCAATCTTGCTCAAGGACTTGAAGATAGAAAGTTAAATATGCAGGAAAGTAGGGACATGACGCACTCCTTTGTTCCTTCTCAGAATGTCATTGGTAGGAATGATGACAAAATACAGATTATAGATCTTTTGATGCAGCAAGATGCTGGCAGAAATGTCAGTGTAATTCCTATAGTTGGAATTGGAGGTTTGGGAAAAACCACACTTGCCAAGTTAGTGTATAACAATGAACTGGTAGAAAGACATTTTCAATTGAGAATGTGGGTATGTGTGTCTGAGGATTTTAATGTTACATGGTTGATAAAAGAAATCCTTAAATCTGCACTTGTTACAATTGATGAGAATTTGAGTCTAGATCAGTTGCAAATTCAATTAAGAGGACTTTTAAAAGATAAGAAATTTCTACTTGTCTTGGATGATGTTTGGAATGAAGATCATAAAAAATGGATTGAGTTGGAAAATTTGTTGCTTGGTGGTTGTAATGGAAGTAAACTCTTAGTGACAACACGGAATAGCTCTGTTGCTACTATTATGGGCACTGCTACCACATACAATCTAAAAGGTCTACCCAAAGAGGACTGTATGTCTTTGTTTGTGAAATTGGCATTTAAGGTAGGACAAGAAAATAAATATCCAAACCTCTTAAATATTGGAAGAGAAATTGTCAAAAAATGTAAAGGGGTTCCATTGGCAGTGAGTACTTTAGCTGGCCTACTTTATTCAAAAGTTGATGAACATGAGTGGAAATCTATTAGAGATAATGAGATATGGAATTTAGAACAAAAGGAAGGTGATATCTTACCCACATTGAAGCTCAGTTACAATCAGTTGCCATTTCACTTAAAGCAATGCTTTGCATATTGTTCTGTTTTTCCAAAAGATTTTGAATTCAAAAGCCTTTGCTTGATTCAATTTTGGATGGCATATGGAATTCTTCAATCACCTAAGGATGAAAATGTAGAGTTGGAAGATGTTGGTGACTTGTATATCAAAGAGCTGTTGTCAAGATCTTTCTTTCAAGATTTTGGTCAAAGAGACTTTATGCCCATTTATACCTTTAAAATGCATGATTTAGTCCATGATCTTGCACTCTCAATTGCCAGAGGTGAGTGTTCGGTAGTGACCAAGAAGTCTACTCTTGCAGCAGAAGTTTGTCATCTGTCATTTTTGGAGAATGGATAAAAAGTTACAACACAATTAGAGAAGTTGAGCAAAGTCCAGACTATTATTTTCAAAACAGAGCAATTTGCGTCCTTACTTGAAGCATGTATTGCAAGATTTAAGTACTTGCGGGTGCTTGATCTGCTTGATTCATCCTTTGAGGTGTTGCCAAGTTCCATCGGAAGTTTGAAACATTTGAGATATCTTGACCTATCAAATAATTGCATAATCAATCAACTTCCAGATTCCATTTGCAACCTA
The DNA here is from genome assembly GCF_932294415.1 of Quercus robur. Classification (NCBI taxonomy): domain Eukaryota; kingdom Viridiplantae; phylum Streptophyta; class Magnoliopsida; order Fagales; family Fagaceae; genus Quercus; species Quercus robur. Next base: position 43,030,398 of record NC_065543.1, read on the forward strand.
CATAGTTTGCAAACTTTGGGGCTTGGTAATTGCAGCAATCTTAAACGGTTGCCCAAAGGTATAAGCGACATAATCAGTCTTAGGGTTTTGAGTGTTACAACAAAGCATACCTGCTTGTCGGAGAAGGCAGTGGGTTTCTTGGATTCTCTTCGATCTTTGTGGATAATTGAATGTGAGAATCTAAAATGTTTGTTTGAAGGGATGGAGGGGCGCCTCACCAATCTTCGAACATTGGTTGTTGTACAATGTCCAAGGTTGCCCTCTTTGTCACTTAGTATCAAACACCTAACTGCCCTAGAGAACCTAATAATTGGGGATTGTGAAAAGCTTAGTTTGACGGATAAAGAAAAGAATCAAGATCTCAAGTTAAGCATCCGATCATTGATGATTGAGAAGTTACCTAAGTTGGAGATTTTGCCCCAGTGGCTCCAAGCATCTGCCAACACTTTACAGCACCTACAGATTGAAGATTGTTGTAATTTCACTGCTTTTCCTGAGTGGCTGCCACATCTAAAATCACTTCAAACACTTAGAATTAAACGTTGCCATATGTTCTCATCACTCCTGGACGGGATGCAAGATCTCATTGCACTAAGAGAATTTCAGATTTGGAGATGTCCTAAGTTGAGTAGAAAGTGCATAGAAGATGTTAGGCACAAGATTGCTCATGTACCAAACATTGATTTCGATGAGTTTTTCTATGAGGATTTTGGAATTTCATAAGAGAGAGATGACGACATCAGCTTATATTTACAAGGAGAAGATGATGAGGTAAAGGCATATATGTCTTCTTGTTATTTTTGTACTATTATAGTCTCTATCTCTACTCTCTTTACTGATTTAAATTAATCCTAAAGTTGGTTAATGAACCCAAACTCCCTTTTTCTTTTTTCTTTTTTTCCTTTTTTTTTTTTAATAAAAAAAAGTCAAAGCCCTCTTTGTCCAAATTAGATTTAAAGTAAATTAAAAACAAAAATATCTTTTTGCATGCATGAAATTGAATTTCCAAAAGTAAAGTGGTCTTCTAAATCTTAATTTTTTGTCCACCCCTTCGGACCTTCCCCAGCAAAAGAAGAAGGGGAAAAAAAAAAAAACACACACACACACACAAGGAAAAAGTAGAGAAGAAGAGATTTATCCTATTTAATTAATTGAGGAATTTTATCTTGTTTGTGTAACATTGTGTTTCTAAGCAAGGTATTGGCACCCAAAAACTTGAATGAACATAATAGTTTTTATTTATTTATTTATTTATCTTTTGTAAATACATTTTTCCTAGTAGTATTTACTTCTTATATACTATATATTGCAAATTTCATTTCAGGAGTTCAACACAAGTTACAATCAATAGATTCTAAATGTTGCTCAATTCAAAGTCACATGTTCCTTCCGTAATTCGTAAGCATTTCTTCATTGCAATTTGTAGTACAATATGTAAATAGATAAATATTTCTGTTGTTTAATTTAATAGTAAGTGATGTAAATAAATAAATGTTTATATTATTGTAATTTGTGGTAAATGATGTCAATAAATAAACATATATGTCATTTTAATTCAAAGTAAGAGATGTAAATAAATAAGAAGTGATGTGTATACTCTCCTTGGCTACATTCTTGTGTATAAAGTTAAGAGATCCATGTATTTGTGTGTGCAAACATTCGTTCTTATATTCATATTTTATGATTCTTCTTCATAAGCACGAAGCACCATGTGTAATAACATGCTTAATTAATTAGAATATTTGGTGTGTAATTGCCATTGAAGGGAATGATATTTGTATTTGGAATTATAAAGTTTCATTTCCATATAAAGCTCCTTCTAACTTAAACCAAAATTATAAATGATACATCAATATCAATATATTACTAAAAGCTAAAGTGTAGCGTTTAATGTGGCTGCTCTTACGTTTCGCAACATCAACTACCACATCATTCTTTTTTTTTTTAAATATAATTTGTCCTACAATTTTTAAATGGTTTTTACAATTTTCAGCCCTATAAATGCAGCCCATTACTTATTTATTTACTTCTACTATCATCTTATAATAAATCCAGCCCATTACTTATTTATTTACTTCTACTATCACCCTATAATAAATTTGTATAATTAATCCAGTTCACCTTTTATTTATTTAGTTCCACTATCAAGCCCAACCCAAAGCCTTTTCAGTTCAGCTTAAAGGAAAAAAAATTAAATAAAAAATGTTGAAGCCTTTAGGGTATTGTGTCTGCCTTTTCAACTTAAAAAAAAAAAAAAAAAAAAAAAAAAAAAAAAAAAACAACAACAACAACAACAACAACACATTGAAGTCTTCAGGGTTTTGCGTGACCAAATAGAATTGTGAGCAGACAGAGAGTTTGAAGATTGAAGCTTAAAGAAGAAAAAAAAAAATTGAAGCCTTCAGGAATTGCGTGAGAAAACAGAGAGTTTGAAAACTACCCACCTTCTTACTCTACCGTTTCGCAATAACGACTACCTATCTGATTTCCTTCCTTCCTTTCTTTCCACATGGTGTATAAGTATTGACCGAACTTCCTGCTTCGGTTGAGGTATCTCTACATCTCAATTCTTTTTTGCCCCATTATTTTGCTTTATGGTCCAAGAAAGAAGTAGTTCGTAGACTCGGAGCTGTCACGTGGTTGTGGTAGTAAGTTTACTACTCGAGGTAGTAAAAGGATGTTAGTGATTTAAGTCACTATTGTGTAAACTTTAATTTTTTCATAGTGAATTCGTTTTACCTTGAGAATAGTTAAGTTAAATCCTCCCCAGGTTTTTTACCGGTTTAGTTTTCCTGGGTTATCATATCGTTGTGTTCTTTATTTTCCGCACTTTCAATGATATGATTTATCTGTGTTAACCTAGAACTGCATAATTTACTCAAGTTAATCACTTGGCTAAATAACTAGGTTAATTTGATTGTGTTTTTAAGGAGTCTAAAAACGTACAAGTTACAACCTCTTAATATTGACCAAATGATCTTAATATTGACATTATTATTATTTTAATTGGATACTGACTCTTGGATAGTTAAATTCTAATTCTTAGAAATTCGATCCCAAATTTTAGTGGGATATCAGAGGATTTTATTATATAATTGGCTGTTTCATGCTATCCCCTCAAACTATTTTCCAATAATTTTTGTGGGATTGCATTTATGTTCTTCAATTTTGATATGGACAATATTGGAGTGAATTCCAACAATATAAAATTCAATAATTAACATGATAGTAGTGGAGATTAAAGTAATTATTGTTGAGAAATCAAAGTTTTTTTTGACTCCTTTGGCTTAAGAAGGATTTGGAAAATGACACTCATTATTCCCAAACATGATAACCAGTTGCCTATAATCATTAGTGTGTCATTTTTCTCTAAGTATTCTTAATATATTATTTATAATTTTGGTTTAAGTTAGAAGGAGCTTTTGATGGAAATGAAAATTTATAATTCCAAATACTAATGCCACTCCTTTCAATACAAATTATAGTCCATATTTTCTAATTAATTAAGCATATTAATATACACAGTGTTTATTGATTACAAAAAAGAATCATAAAACATGAATATAAGAATATATGCTTGCACATACCAATCACCGATTCACCGGATTACCGACTCACCGGATTACCTTGCTTGAAATTGGTTTTGTGAAGGGAATAAGGACACAGCTTGGAGTACTAATCGACCATTGTCTCGACGAGGCTCCAACTCCATGCAAGACAATGAAGGAAGAGGTGGTGGGAACGATCTTGATCTAGGCTTCGATAAATTCTTACTAGAACAAGCATTATGGAACAAGCATTATAGAACGATCTTCCTTATTCTCAAAAGCTCCACACACCTTCTCATCTTGCTCTTGTGGTTGCCCTTGTTGTTGTTTCATAGTCTCCATAGGAGGGTACGATGAGAAACTGTAAGAGCCAGTCTTAGATAGCTCTAGGTCAATATTATAAGTACGTGAAATATCAGGAAGTGGGTCGCTCTCCAATCCCAGAGTTTCTGTACATAGTTGGAGACTCTTGTGGTTCATGGAGATCACTAATCTCTTAGGAGGTGGAAGTAGTTTGGGTGCACCCTCTTTGTCTTTGGCCATTTCGGACATTATTAGAGCAATTACATCAGCTTGTGCATAAGATTCCGTCTATTTTACACTTAAAACCTACTTTTTCTATTTTACACTATCATTTTTACAAAGCATTCACATCAACTTATCTATTTTACAAGATATTTCAATAAAATATTCTTCTTTCTCAATTTTTTTATTATTTTTCTCAATTGCCTACATACAATACATGCTCTCTCTGTGTCTCTCTCTCTGTCTCTCCTCTCTCTCTCTGTGCCCATTTTTTTCTGATTTGTTTCTCTCTCTATACCCATCTCTCTACGCCTCTCAATATCCATTTCTGAACAGATCACCTCTCTCTCTCTCTCTCTCTCTCTCTCTCTCTCTCTCTCTCTCTCTCTCTCTCTCTCTCTCTCTCTCTCTCTCTCTCTCTCTCTCTCTTTTCTACCTTCTCTCATTCTTTCTCAAAAACAACCAACCCAACCGGCCGATCCACGAACCTTTCATTCTTTCTCAAAAACTACCAACCCAACTGACCGATCCACAAACCACGCCGACCGGACTTCATCACCGGCCGATCCATTCTTCACCGACCGATCCTCAAACCAAGCTCCACAACCCTCTTATCGATCCAACCTCCCGGGTCTTTTTCTCGACCCATCGACCTAGATTGCTCGCCATCAATGGCTTTTTCTACCGCTTTGTTAAGCCTCACACTTTTTAACAAACCTCTCCAATATCGCCGCTGTCACCCACAAGCACCGATCGTTCCAGTCAAGCACCGGTCTATCTCTCTTCTTTTTTTTCTTTTTTTTTTTGGTAAACCGATGTATCTCTCTGTTGGTTTGTCTGTATGGGTTTGTTTGTGTGTGGGTGTGTTTATGTGTTGATTTGTCTGTGTGGATGTTTTTGTGTGTGGGTGTGGGTGTGTTTGTGTGCATCTGAGGAAGAAGAAGATGAGGAGAGGAAAGTCATTGAGTTCGTTGAGCATGGAGAAGAGAGAGAAAAAAAGGTGCGAACGGAAATTAATAAAATAATAAATACACATGCTATAGTAACCGTGCATATATGCACGGTTACTTTTTGCACAATTATGCACAAGCTGGTGTGGATGTTTTATTGCTCAAATTGTGTAAAATTAGCCACTTTTTCCATTTTGCACAATTATGCCCAAGCTGATGTAATTGCTCTTATGCTCCATAAATCGAATTGTATTGCTTCTTCTTTTCTTCTTGAATTGAGCTCCATATCTCTACTTTCTCTTCACAATTCTGACGAAGAAGATGATGAATAAATCTGCTATAAAGAGACCGATAGTTCTTTTACATAGGAGAGAAAAGAACCACTTTTTGAGCCACCTCAGTGAAAAGCGAAAGAGGCTCTCAAAAACCCTTAATGGGAAAGAGCAATAAAAACGTGATTTTAGACAAACAAAGCTAAAAGCACATAATACTATACCACCATACTTTCCATGGCCCAAAGTTATTTTTGATTCTTTACAATTTTCTTATCTCTACAAATTTTTTTGGACTCAGCTTCTGTCCAGTGGGCACCAGACAGAAACCAGACCCAATTTTTTTGACCTATGGTAGCACTACTACCCTTGAATTTCACGCCATTGTTACAGCCTTTTTGAATTTTGTAATCACACTTTTCATGGGCTCATAGTGAGGCCTCATGACATCGACATATATGCATGATCCAACTACCCCATGGCCATAATCTCACCTAACCATTTGTACATATGCTGATAATCAGGGGTGGAGCCACATAGTGGCTTGGGGGGGGGGGGGGGGGGCGTGGCCCCTGCAAAAAAAAAAAAAAAAAAAAAATTTCCCATTAGACTATGAAGAAAAAATAAATGGGCCCCCCCAACATTAGACAGTCGGCCCCCCTACCCATTTCTCACCCATTCTCCCAGCCCTCAATCAAAAATTAGGAACACCCTCAAATTTAAAAAAAAAAAAAAAAAATTATCTGTTCTACTTTCAAGCAAAAAAAAAAAAAAAGCCCAAAAAAAATTTGAACTAAAATCTGAAAAAAAAAAAAAAAAAAAAAAAAAAAAAAAAAAAAAAAAAAAAAAAAAAAAAATTGTAACAGAGCCAAGCCCACAACGAGCCCAATAGGTTACAGAGGTAGCTCACTCACAACAAGCCCACGGATTCTCAACCCAAAAAAAAAAAAAAATCAATACAGAGAATCAAAAATGAAACCCATCACGTCGTTGGCAGAGAAATCAAACCCCAATACTGTCTATACAGAGCAAAAGCAAAACAAACTCCAGCAAACCAAACACAGAGGTGTTTATCTAAAAAAAAAAAAAAAAAAAAAAATCCCCAATACACAAACCAAAACCAAACCCCAGCAAACCAAACCCAGTAACCCATGGTCATGTTGTCGTTGTCGTTGTTGTCGCTCGCCCCTCATCACAGATCGCTGATCTTAGATCGGAGATCGGAGATCGAAGATCGCAGATCACAGATTGCTCTGCCTCTGCTCCGGTGCTCGGTGCTCGGTGCTCCCTCCGACCCTCCCTCGAGGTATTTCTCTCTTTTTCTCTCTGACTCTCTCTCGGTCTCTCTCTCTTTATCTCACTGAAATGAAAAAATGAAATGAAATTTTCGCAGATCGTAGATCGGTCATCGGAGATCGCAGATCGCTTTGCCTCTGCTCCGGTGCAGCGATGCTCGTTGCTCCCTTCGGCAGTCTGGCCCTCCCTCAAGGTTTTTCTCTCTGACTCTCTCAGTCTCTCTCTCTTTATCTCACTGAATGAAAAAATGAAATGAAATTTATGAACAAGTCTCTCTCTTTATTCTTTAATAGCTTATCTGATCTCAATAAGTCTCTCTCTCTTTTGAACTGTGAGTCTCTTATTGGCTGGCTTTTGCTTTTTTCCTGTTTTTGTCTTTTTAAATTTGGCTTTATCTTATCCCTTTTTGTTGGTCAGTGTGTTGGTGTTGGTGAAATATTGATTGTCATTTAGTGTAATGTGTGTTGTGATTTGTGATTGGCATTGCGAAATTTTCTGATTGCAGCTGGCTATTGTGATTGGGGCGCATGTTGTGCTTGTCTGTTGTCTGTTGAATAGGGTGGGGAGGGGGTAGATGGGCTCATAGGGCCGGGTAAATAATAATTAAAGCAATGTAATGTGCAGTACATTACATTGCTTTAATTATTGTGCTGCACATGGAATGTATAATGTTCGGCTCTTTTAATGTAATATGTACAAGGGGCTAAACAATATAACAAATTAAAGCAGTATAATTAATGACAAATAAATTAAAGCAATATAGTTTATTGTGATTTTCTTTGATAATAGTGAAATCCTTGCAACTCTGTGGACGTAGGCAAATTGCCGAACCACGTAAATATTGTCTTGTGCGTGTGATTGTTTTTCTTTTGGCATTTTGTTTTCTTTATTTTCTTGTTTCTCACAGGTTTGGAATTTCGGTTGAATTCCCAACATGTTCAAGTATATAATGATATATGAAAGTTGATAATTTTGTATCCAATAGACTTAAGAATTATATTTAGTATATCTTTGTTACAACCCGGCCCCCCAAGTATTTATTCCTGGCTACGCCCCTATGCTGATTGCTGATATGCAAATTGGCACTGTACACTGCCTCAATCTTCACCTAACTTGGCATCAGATAGGAGGGACCAGTGCAAAGCATACAGTTACGCATACAGACATCACCAAAAAAAAATGATGTTTGGGCTCATACATGACTTTCACCTGGCTCTACATGCTTATGTTCAACAAGGATAATGATCGTCACCATCTGTTTTGAAGTGGACAAAAAAGTCAATTTCATGATAAAAATATGATAGTTCACATATTTACAAATGGATTTTATTTATTTATTCATATATATTTTAAACAAAAAGAAAAGATGGTTACAGTATCTCATCTTTTGGAATAAGTTGTTATTTTTTATTTATTCAGGTCCTTTGTTTTGGAGTAACATTTTCACATTTTCAGATATTTGGGCCTTGAGGGCAACTGATATGGTGTACAGATAAGCACGTACTAAAATATTTTACCAAACAAATTAAGCAATATAACACTTGTTAATGTTGTGCCATATGACTTATTTTTTCAAATTATTCAATGTTCTTAAAGCCTCAAATTTTTTTTTCTTAATAAAACTTAAAAAAAAAAAAAACTAAATAAGCATTTTTTAGGGGATTAAACTAAATAGGCTAATAAATTTAAGGAAATTTAAAAACACTATGCATTATAAGAATTATATTATATTATGTTGTAAACTTACGTGCATACAGCTAGAACAAGAAGACAAATACAAGCATACTCAAACATTATACGCATGGTTGGCCAAAAAAGGGTCTCATAACACGGTTAACATAAAAGAAAAATTACGCCATACAACATAGATGCCTAACAAAAATAACGAGAAACAATCCATTCTATTTTATGGTTTAGATTAAATTTTACGTATATACAAAGGTGTACAATAACAGTTTATATGTTGTTAAGTCTAGAAGATAAATTTTAAATTGAGAAATGGATGAAATGGAGAGGATTCTATTCCAAAAAATCATGAGGTAGGTGTGACGAAGAGGACAAACATGCTTCAAGGAAGAAGCTTGTTAGACTCGCAGCTGCCAGACTGAAGGGAGATCGAGGCCAAATTAAGGAAGACATAGAAGCAAATGTAATGGAAGAAGAATGACTCAACAGAAGAAGAAAACAGTTGCAGAATAAAGGAAAGGAAGGTAGAATAGAAACAATGAATCGAACAAGGAAGAAAGAAAAAAAAGAAAAAAAAAAAAGGGAGAGTGTGAAAAGGTCATGTAATTCCCACACTCATCGGTTTTGTAGCATGGAAAACGCAGTCAGATGAACACAAACGCATGGGAAGGAAAGTTGCAACAAGTTAACAACGTGTATCTTCCAAAAAATGGCTAAATGGGTAGGTTTACGACAAGTAACAATGTGCATCTTCTAAAAATGGTTTAATTTTATACTTTTTTTTTAGAGACACGTTTAATTTGATACTTAATTGGTATGTCACCCACGTTTTGATTTAGTGTGTGGCTTAATTTTGCTTATGCATCGTTTTTAAAACTTAGATATAAAAAGAAAGGTACACTTAATTTGCTCACTTTTAACAAAAGCAAAATGATTCTCGCTCACTTTTTTATGTTTGCTATGTACACAACGACGTTGTGTGTACAAGTACAATGATATATGTGATATTCACGTTTAAAACATGAATAAACTTGTGTTCGCATTTGAACTATCAAATTCGATAAGATTGCTACGGGTTGATATTTAAAATGGTAATTTAACATAACAAAACATTGTGATGTTTTACTGTTGAGTGTTTTCTTGTGGATGAAAAAAAGAAGTAAAGTAGTTGTTGTGAAGCACCTTTTCCTTTTTATTGTTCACGATGGGTTTGGATTTCATGATGGCTGGGTCGCAATGGGCTTTGTAACTGCGATGGGTCATCCTTGAATATCTTATGGGTGAAAAATGATTTGTGGGTGAGGCTCTATATTTGAGATTTTTTTTTTAGCGCTGAATAAATACTTTATTGCTCAAAAAACTCAACCTGAAACAGGGGAGAAACAAAAAGATCAAGCCTGGACCCATCTCTAACAATGGCCTGAGATACATCAGAAGGCAGATTGGAGATGAGAATCGGCCTGGACCAGTTTACAAGAGCTGCCCATTAGACAAGCAAATGTACAGATACATTACCCTTCCTATGAACAAAAGAAAATTCAACATTTGAAAAGTAATTAGCAAAGTACAAAATATCTTCAAAAATAGATCTGATACTCCAATGCGGGGCTACATCTGACTTTTTCAGTGGCTCAATGACATTTCAGGCATCTCCCTCTAAGATTATATTCTTAAATCTTTCATTCATAGTACATCTCATGGCACACCAAGTTGCTCTCACTTCTCCCAGCAGGGAATTTCCACTCTTAAATTGCTCTGACCATGCCAATAGAAGGTTGCCAACTGTATCTCTTCCCACAACTGTAACTGTGGTTTTCTCTTCACGGATTGTAGCATCAAAATTTAGCTTGATCCAGTTCTTTGGAGGTGGAGACCAGACCACATCTTTGGATGGTCTCTCATTTTGCTCCTTCCAAGCTTCTTTATGCTCCATGAAGACTTTAAAAATTTACTTGGAAAGATCAGTTGGATTACTTTTGGAACCCCCCACTCTAGCTTTATTTCTAGCCATCCATAAATGATCACAGAGAATGGTAGCATAAAGCTAGAAGTCTTTGACAGATTTTCATTCAACCCCAACATGGATTTTGGATTTAAAATAACCTTAATCCAATCCAAGATAGATAGAGAGGATAACTTACTCATATATAAAGGCCACGGGGCTAGTAACCAAAGCTGAACAGCCCAATCACACTGCAAAAACAAATGCTCAATAGTTTTAGGGGCATTATTACATAAAATACAATTCAAAGAAGAAATGGGAAATCGACTGTTAAGAACAAAACAAGTTGGAAGAACGTTCCAGCACATTTTCCACAAAAAGTTTTTGAGTTTGGCATTTACTTTAAGCTTCCATAAATCCTTCCAATCTTTATTGAGCATGTGGGGGTGGCTTGGAGAATTCAGCCCCCTAATAGCATTATAAGCAGATTTTACTGAAAACTCGCTTGAAGGAGTAAGACACTAGAATACTTGGTCATTCATGGTTTGATGAGATAAATGGATATTTAGGATTTTACTTACTGTGGGAGGTTCAAATAAGGTTGAAAGTTTACATTTATCCCATTGTTTGGTATCTTGATCAATTAGATCTGCAACCAGGTGAACATCAATAGAAATACCGCTTCTTGCTTGGGGAATGAACCCTGGCTTATTAGGGACCCATAGGTCTTCAAAGATCCAAGTGTTAAGGTCAATGCCAATTTTATGGCACAACCCCTTACTAATAACCTTCCTGTACTCAAAGATACTTTGAGATGCCCAAGAAGCACCCTTTGGAATGGGCATTTTTATGAAGTTTTAGTTCTGAACATATTTCTTCTTGAAAGCCATCACCTACATTTTATAGCTATTATTGACCACATCCCAACTCATTTTGGCCACCAAAGCTTTATTCATGTCTGCTGTTTTTTTAATGCCAAGTCCTCCGACATTTTTAGGTGTGCATATTGATTCCTAGCTTTTGAGACAACAACATTTCTTACTGTCATCCATTGTACCCCACCAAAATCTTTGGTTAAGGGAATCAAGTTTTGTACAAACTTCATTTGGGAGGATTAGGGATGAAGCTTGGTAAGATGGAATGGAAGAAGCCACAAATGAGGTGAGTGTCGCTCGACTAGCTTGAGAGAGTGTTTTTATTTTTCACCCTTGCAACCTTTGCTTAACCTTCTCAATAATCTCTTCAGCGGCTACTTTTTTGTCTTTGTCAGAGGCTATTGGAATACCAAGATATTTCTCCTTCTTATTCAAAGCACTAATTCCAATAGAGTTTGCTAGCTGAGATTCCAAATAATGAGGAGTATTTCTGCTATAAATTATAACAGATTTAAAGAACTTTATCTTCTACCCCGACCAGCTTGAAAAAACATCCAGACAAATTAAATTTTATCATTTCTAAATTTTCCTCATTAGCTTGAGCAAAAATAAAAAGATCATCTGCTAATTGCAGATGAGTAATAGGAGTTAGATCTCTGGTTAGCTTAAAACCCTTTATCCCATTACACAAGGCTTCCCTCTCAATCAATCGAGCCAAAACCTCCCCTGCTAATACAAAAAGGAAGGGAGAAAGAGGATCACGCTGCCTCACCCCTCTTTGAGGCCTAATGAACCCAAACAGACTTCCATTTATAAGGATGGAGAAGGATGTTGTAGAAACACATTGCATAACCCATTGTATCCAAGTATCAGGGAACCCAAAACAGTGGAGGACTTTCTCAATAAAGCCCCATTCCAGGTGGTCATAAGCCTTTTCTATATCTATTTTTAAAGCCATCCAACATGTTTTACCCTTCTTTATCTTCATTGCATGGAGAATTTCTTGAGCCAAGAAGGTGTTTTCTTGGATTTTACGATCTAGAATGAAGGCTATCTGCTATGGAGAAATCAACTTGTTAAGGACTTGCTTGAGCCTATTTTCAAGGAGTTTAGAGATGATTTTATAAAGCACATTGCAGAGGCTAATTTGCCTAAATTGGTTTATTGAAGTTGCATTGTTGCCCTTAGGCTAATCGGCCTAAATCTCATCCACTGACTGAGTATATGATTTGTGGGTGAAATATAAAAATGGTAGATTTACTAAAGGTATGATGGTTGGTCACAGGGTGGCTTAACAAATTTGGAAGCCGAAGGTGATATATTTAAATGGAGTCTTTTTGTTATCATTTAAATAATATTTAACTAGTATTTATTATCATAATTTTTTTATAGCAAAATCCATTCTTTTTATTTTTTTTAATATGCTCTTTTTATTTTGAAAAATTGCTAAAGCTATAAAAAAAATTTTGCTAAAAAAACTTACAAACAATGTAATAATGAATGTGATTAGTGACACTTCAAGAAGATAATAAATAAGTATTTGAATAAATGATGTCAGGAATATTATAAACTTTAAAACATGAGGATTACAAAGATGTATCATCATCACAAAAAGTAATTCAAAAAATGTATTTAATGGGTTGTTGACGTTCACATATCATATTAATTGTCACATCAATTTGTAAATGTTTTCAAGTAAAATTCACTGCGCACTCTTGGTGCTGTGGTCACTCTACAAATATAAATGTTTGTGGGCTGTAAAGGGTAAGGGCCGGGGTTCAAGTTTCCAAGAAGGAGTTTCACACATATATACACTTAGATTAGGCTAGAGTAGAAATTTTATCTTGTATTAAAAAAAAAGTAAAATTAATAATATTTCTAGCATTTTCCTATATGAATTATTTCTTGCGATTAGTGACACATATTTGTAAGATCCATATATTTAAATTTGTATTATATCTAGTATTATTCAATTCTTTGGGACTTCTTAAAAGTAGATAAAAATGTATAACTAATTTTTTTCCAATATCTCCAAAAAAATATATCAATTTGTGTCCCAAAATTTGGGGGCCTTCCTCTAGTAGGAGGCCCTAGGCAATGGCCTAAGTGACCTAGGCCTAGGGCTAGCCCTGATTGGTAGTGATTTGTGAATTGTTGTTGTGAAGGGGGAATTAATGTGCTGAAGAGATAAAAACATTTATTAATTTATTTTTTAGGGAAAAAAAAGATTATGTATAAAATTATAAAGAGAATGGAGAAATGAATAGAGAATCTAATGCAAATTATGCAATGCATGTGTTAATAAGTTAGTTAAAAAAAAAAAAAAAAAAGGAAGAGTTTTAAGGTCAATTTGAATTAAACTCAATTGAGCCTTGGGTGAATGCTCTAAGTCAATCTTTGAGAAAGAAAATGATGATCAGAAAACCTAAATTAGGGAATTGGAGGAGGGTCATAGGCTGAGCAGTGGGCATAAGTGTGTTGAGAGCAACTTCTTTGATAGGGTTCTTAAACAATTTTTGTTTACTTTTATTTTTAATTCAGTATTAGAATTCTAAATTATCTAAATGGATAGGATTTTAGTCGGATTATGTATGAGTGTGGTACTTTTAATTCTTCTATATATAGAAGAATAAAACTGATGCTGCAATATTTATTAGTCAGTGTAAAAAAGGGTTTTTACATTGAATTTTTTTTTGGCGTAAATGCACTTTTAGTCCCTACATTTTGACGTTTTTCTATTTTAGTCCCTACATTTTATTTTTTCCACTTTTAGTCCCTAAAACCAATTTACGCTTTCCGTTTTCGTCCTTTCCGTCAGTCAACCAACGGAAATAGCTGAGGTGGCAGCCGGAACAATTAAAATATTATAAAAAATGCCACATCACCCTGACAAATCAGCATATAAATTTTAAAAATTAATTTATTAATTTTAATTAAATAAAAAAATTAAAAACATAATTAAAAATAATAAAATCAAACCTAAACCCAGAAAATCAAATCCAAGAACACGAATTCAGAATTAAAAACAATGAAATCAAATGCCTATGAACACAAGAACACAAACCTAGAAAATCAAACCAAGAACAAGAATTCAAAATTAAACCCATTGAATCAACTTCCTTTCCCACTTAAAATCAAATCAATAATGCAATAAAATTTGAGAAGAGAACAAAGACCAATGCTGAAAGACCCATGCTGAAAATCCATCAGTTTTTCTCGTTCTTCCCCAAAGATTCATAGCCAAAATCATAAAATCAAAGAAAACCCAGAAATCTCAAACACTCAAAAACCCAAAAACTCAAACAAAACCCAGTTTATTTCAAACAATCAACAACAAAATCAAACAACAAGGCCAACTCGGCTCATTGAATCAAACAAACACACAAACCTAGAAAAACCCAACCAAACTCAGCTCATTGAATCAAACTCGGCTCATTGATTTTTTTTTTTTTTTTTTTTTTTTTTTTTTTTTTTTCTGGTTTCATTTTTTGGGTTTGGGTATTTGATTTTCGGGTTTGATTTTCTGGGTTTGGGTATTCGTTTTGGGTTTCTTATACTCGGCTTCGGATCTAGCCAGCGCTTCCAGCGTTTCTTTTGATCGTGCTTGAAAATTGCCGGTGTCGGATTCTTCTTCGTTTTGGTGGGTTCGGAGCACGGTCTCTAAGGATGAGAGTTGAGCTATCTCACTCGATGGCGAAGCTTGAAGGCAACGGTAGAGCTTGAAGATGACAGCGATAATGGCAGAGCTTGAAGGCGATGGCAGTGCTTGAATTCGACGGTGGCAATGGTAGATCTTGAAGGCGATGACGGCGATGATAGAGTTTGAAGACGACCTTTTACTCGCCTGGGTTTGTTGTCGTCGGTTGTGGCTTTTGCTCATTGGGGTTCACTTGTTGTGGGTTTGCCGCCGTGGGTTGAATCGATTTTGAGGCTTGGGTTTGAATGGGTTGTGGGTCTGAATAGGTTGTGGTTCTTAGGATTTGGTGGCTGTGGGTTGCTGTTCTTGGATTTGATTTTCTGGGTTTAGGTTTGATTTTATTGTTTTTAATTATGTTTTTAATTTTTTTATTTAATTAAAATTAATAAATTAATTTTTAAAATTTATATGCTGATTTGTCAGGGTGATGTGGCATTTTTTATAATATTTTAATTGTTCCAGCTGCCACCTCAGCTATTTCCGTTGGTTGACTGACGGAAAGGACGAAAACGGAAAGCGTAAATTGGTTTTAGGGACTAAAAATGGAAAAAATAAAATGTAGGAACTAAAATGGAAAAACGTCAAAATGTAGGGACTAAAAGTGCATTTACGCCTTTTTTTTGATTAATACATTGAATTTTTTATAGAATCCAATCTCAAAATAAAAGTGTTACTGGCATACCTTTTATTCATCCACATCTTTTGTTTATATTGTCAGATTTTAAATTTAAATTGAAAGATTTGTCATCTAAATATAAAAATACCGTAAATAGTAAATACAAAAAATTTTCAAATAAGATTACAACTTAAAAAGAGTCCACAATGGAGGTGTAAGGGACATATTGGAGAGGGAAGAGGCAATAATTTTTCCCATCACACCCAATCTTAAAAGAGTATGGAGGTATAATAAGAAAATGCAATCCAACAATGGACTTGTCAAAATTCAAATCCAATAAAAAAAGATTAAGTAAGGTTGTAGCCTAAGGCTATAACCTTACTTAATAAAATAAACATTACTACATATTTTGAAAATCTAACTGTTAAATTGCATGCTCTTTACATTCTTAATACATATGTTAAATTTTGCGTTAATCGGATGTTATTTACTATATGATCTATAAGCTTATATTTTATGCATAATTTTAAATTACAAAAACTTGCGATTTAAACAATTTGTTAATGAAATAGCTATTAATCTTTAATTTTGTTAAAATTTTGCAAGCATGAGGATATAAGAAAAAGATGTAATGCAACAGTGGATTTTTCAAAATTCAAATACAATAAAAAGATATTTAGTAAGATTATAGGTTAAGACTACAACTAATTTTGTAACTAAACTTTATTATTCTGGTAATTGATGTGGGAGAGATAAATTATTTTGGTGTTATTGAAAAAAATAAAGACACAGGTAGCCCTAATAATGGAATGTTCAACGTTGTGAAGGGACCAATTGGGTTGGGTTCATACTTCATATAAATAAAAACGTGTGAAGGATGATATTAATAATTGCTATGGACCCTAAAAAGTATTGTCTGTCTGTGATTGGAAATGACAATTATGACATAGGTCCAATGCAATTTTTTTTTTTTTTTTTTGCTGAATAGATCCAATGCAATTATATTTTGAGAAATGTTTTTAGGAATACATCTTAGACATGGAGCTTATGTGAATCATAAAGAATGACGCACCGATGAACCTAAAAGGAAGCATACCCAAGACATTAGTGGAACTATATATGAGGGGATTAAATTAAAGGCCATGTAATTTTTTTTTTTTTTAAATTTTTTGGTAAAGCAGTTCATATAAATTTTTGAGGAACAAAATAATCAAATAGTTGTAAATTAACTTACATAAAAAAAAAAAAAAAAAAAAAAACACTTCATTAGCTGTTGTACTAAAATCTTATTCTCTTTCCCTTGTGTGTTACGTCAGCTGAAATCGTGTTTTCAGAATAAGAGTTTACAATTTCACAATTATAATTAAAAATGTGTGTTGAAAACATGATTTTACAAAGTGTGTGAAAATAAAAGTGTGAAACACCTATGAGCATTCATATTACTCTTTGTAAAATAGGAAAAACTTCACATTTTGCCCAACAAACCTCCAAAACTTTCTTCTCAAAAAAAAAAAAAACCCAAAGCCTTTCACATCAATCTCTGTATAATTGTGTAAAATCTATTCACAAATCACAACTACAATAACCATATAAATTTACTCTAAGATTATTTATTTTGCAATTAATTTTTTTATCATTTTTTTACTTATTCCGAGAACGAAGAAAGAGAGTGGATGATAGTTTTTGTATCCGAAAAAAGAGAAATAATTAAAAAAGTCAAGAAAAAAAAAATAAAATAGAATTTAAATTAGATAATTTAAATGGATATTTTGAAAAATAGTAAGGTAAAATTAAAAAAAAGAAAAAATTTTATGTTAAAATAAAATTTTGCCTAATCTAACGTGAAATAATGTATTATTCTCCTTGTCCACACTCCATTTACTTTGGAGTTTGTACAAAGCACATTTTTTCTTATTTTATTTGCTGAGTGGACCGTTCGAGCATAGAGAGGACATTAATGATTAATCAGTTTTTTTTTTTTTTAGAGACATTAATCAGCTGATTACCAATACCAATACCAATAAATAATACCATATCCTATTAAACAATTATTATTATTACAACTTTACAACCCAAAAAACACAAAGCACGAGTTTTATAGAATATCTTTCCCAAAAAAAAAAAAGTTTTATAGAAGAGAATTTGCAGGTTTCTCAAAAAAAAAAAAAATTTGCAGAGAGATAGAGATGGATAGGCATAGGCTGGGACTGAGCACGAGATGGATAGCAACGGTGGCGAGCATATGGATCCAGTGCAGCTGCGGTTCATCCTACACCTTCTCCATCTACTCCTCCGTCCTCAAATCAACCCAAAACTACGACCAATCAACGCTCGACACCGTCTCCGTCTTCAAAGACATAGGTGCCAACGCCGGCATCCTATCGGGCCTCCTCTACTCCTCCGTCACGCTCAATTCCTCCTCCTCCTCCTCCTCCACCTTCCTCGGACCCTGGGTGGTCCACGTGGCCGGTGCGATCCAGTGCTTCCTAGGCTATTTTCTGATGTGGGCCTCCGTCGTTGGATTGATCCACCAGCCTCCGGTGCCGTTGATGTGCCTCTTCATGTTTCTCGCAGCTCATTCTCAGACTTTCTTCAACACCGCCAACGTTGTCAGTGGCTTAGAAAACTTTCCGAATTATGGTGGGACCATCGTTGGAATCATGAAGGTACGGTACTTACGCGTGTCTCTTGTCTTTCTTCAATTTTCACTTCCATCATCGGAGGAGCTCGTACAAAAATATCGTTGTTACTGTTTTTTACTATGTTTCCCAGTTTAACTTTTTACTGAAAAGTTTTTACACCTTGTTAAAATCGAATTATCAAAATATGATTTCACAATTTGGGAAAAATGATTGTTTAATCTTAATTTTTTTAACCATGTAGCCAAATAGCCCCTATGTAGCAAAATATCATTGTTTTGCAAATTTTTAAATACAAATCATCATATTAGTATCAAGTTTCTATGCAAAATTATCCAAAAATTTAAGTGACAAAATATTCATGCAGAACTTGACATCAGTAATGTCGAGTTTCAAAATAAGGTATTTTCCTACCTCGTTTGAAAATGATGCTAGCTACATAGTTCAAAAATTATGACTAAAGAGTTATTTTTCCATTCACAGTTTTACAATTACAATTGAAATTATGCTTTTAAAATATGATTTCACAAACTGTGTACTGCAATGTGTAACAAGTTGTATGTAACAATAGTTAGTGTGTTATATATGAATCTCAAAAACCTTCTTTGGATTTTTATTGCTATTAGTTGCAATTGTCAATTAAAAAATTGACTGAAAAAACTATTTCAAATAAGAGTTTAGTTTATCTCCAGTACTTTTCTAACTGAAATTTCCTTTTGTTTTAATAAAAAACTATCAAATCACACTCTAACTAAATAAATGGTGGAGATTAAAACTCACTATCAATATTTTTCTTTTTTTGGGTATTTAAAATAAAAAGAAACCACCCATTAAAAACAATATAGAAGGAAGCTAAACCCTTCAAATAATTGGGTCATTATTCAACGCAATAATAAGAGAAAACATTGTACTTTTTTCTAGAAAACTGAGTCAGAATTAGAGAACTGTTGAGTCAACAGTGTTGAGTAAAGTTAAGGACATGTGTACGCAAAGCTGACTAATGGAAAGAAGTAACGCTTTTCTTTGCTTTGATCTTGAAGATTCCCAGTACTTTTTTTTTTTTTTTTTTTTTTTTTTGATGGGGATGATTCCCTGTGCTTGGTGCGTGATCAATTGAAAGAAGTAATAACCACACAACAAATTGATGCATGATGTTGTATAAATCACAAGTTGCTACTGTAGTAAATACTAAAGTTTGTTAAATCTGCAACATTATTGAATAAATAACACCTTTAGGTGAGAGATTAAATCATAAAAATTGAGATTTCAACAATCATCAAACATAATTCAATTATTATGTTGGTGGAAGTGAAATAAAATTTACAACTTTCGTTGGTGAAAACATTTAGAAATTTCCTCTTGCTTGTGAATCTTGAAAAAGAGAAAAAATGGGAATCTTGGAAAAGTTACCTCTTTGGCCCACTACGCATCACCTAACCAAAGTACAGTTTGGAAGGGAATTTTCAATGGACATATACAAAAGCTGAAACCAAGCTCAATGAAAATAGGCCGATGTTAGGCACAAGAAAACTTTTCACATTATGACAAAATTAGAGGCACATCACTTTTACTGTTTTTTTTTTTTTTTTTTTTTTTTTTTTTTTTTTTTTGGGTAAACACATATCACTCTTACACACTCTCATCATTGATACTATTTTTATGAGTATCAATAACTGTACGACACTTAAACAATTGTAAAATTTTTTTGTGAAAATCTTTTGTACTTAATTGGCTTTTATTCTTCTTCTTTTAAGTGTAAATAGGTTTGCAGCATTAGCCTGGGTGAGATATTTTATTGAGGCTTGTTTCTCCTCATGAAACTTAAATAACCAAAATTTATTTTCTTTTTTCCTTTATCTTGTGAACCAAGCGAGTATGTAAGGTATATTGTGCCAAAAATGGATTTTGGTCGTTTTCTTTGGAAAATTGGATAATAAGTTAAAAATATCTCATGTTTGAGCTCAGCTCTACTCGCTAAACTTACTAGCCAAGTTCTGAGCCATTTGGCTCTCATGACATTTGGTATAACTGCATTTCATATTATGTATAAGTATCTTGTTTTGAATGTCAAGAGAATGACATACTTTTCATCTTGCCTAGACACTTTGTTGTGACTTTTGACCAAATTGTGTTTGTAACAATTCTGAATCAAAATGATTAAATTCTCCTTGTGAAGTCATTGATGAACAAAATATGCTGCTATTGGTTCTTGAAACCTTTAATGCTTAAAAATGAATGGTTAAGCTATAAGGTCCATTCTATACAAGTTCCTTAAGCTAGTTATATTATATCTTTCTATCAATGCTCTTGTTTTATGCATGGTATAGAATCATGAAAAATGTGTCATACTACATTCTTTCATGGACAGGGCTTTCTCGGTATCAGTGGAGCAATACTAATCCAAATGTATGACACACTATGCAAGGGCGAACCAAGCACATACCTTCTGATGCTTGCTTTGTTGCCTACACTTGTCTCTCTTGTGCTTATGTTTTTGGTGAGAATTTATAAAGCAACCACAGCTGATGACAAAAAGCACTTAAATGGTTTCTCTGTGGTAGCTCTAAGCATTGCTGGTTATCTCATGATTATCATAATTTTGGAAAACATATTCACTTTGCCATTATGGGCACGCATTTCTACGTTCATTCTTCTTCTGATTCTAGTTGTATCACCTCTTGGAATTGCAATCAAGGCCCTGAGGGAGGACTCAAATAGATCATTACAAAAATATTCAATTGAGACTAATCTTTTAACAGACAATGCTGAGCAAATCACATCCCCTAAATTTTCTACAGCAGAGGATCCTATAGAGTATCATCAATTGCCAAGTGGTGACAGCAAAGTCAAGGGAACTTCTGATGACAAAATGCTTGTCAATGAAGAACAGTTGAATCTTTTGCAAGCCATGCGTACTGTAAATTTCTGGATGTTGTTTATTGCCATGATATGTGGAATGGGCTCTGGGCTGGCTACGATTAATAACATGAGCCAAATAGGGGAATCTCTAAATTACACAACTACAGAGATAAATAGCTTGGTTTCTTTATGGAGTATCTGGAATTTTCTTGGCCGTTTTGGAGCTGGATATGTATCAGATTATTTTCTGCACTCCAGAGGTTGGGCAAGGCCATTGCTGATGGCTTTTACTCTTGCCACAATGACTGCTGGCCACATAGTTATTGCATCTGGTTTTCCCGGAAATTTGTATGTTGGTTCAATCCTAGTGGGAATTTGTTATGGTTCTCAGTGGTCATTAATGCCCACCATCTCTTCTGAGATATATGGTGTTAGGCACATGGGTACTATTTTCAACACTATTGCCATAGCAAGTCCAGTGGGATCTTATATTTTCTCTGTGAGAGTAATTGGTTATTTTTATGACAAGGAGGCATCTGGTGAAGATGACTCATGTTCTGGTACTCACTGCTTTAGGTTATCTTTTTTTATCATGGCTTCTGTGGCTTTTTTGGGGTTCATTGTTGCTGTTGCATTGTTCTTTCGGACTAAGAGATTCTATCAGCTAGTTGTGCTTAGAAGGTTAAGGCATGCTTTAAAATGATGAGAAGTAAATATGAGAACTTTGTGTATGGTGAAAAGGAAATATTAGCTGAGGCCATAACCTTTGTGATTTTTTCTGGGTGTCATATATACGGTGGTTTATTTGATATCGGGTGAAATGGTATCTGTTTGTATGATAAAAGGAAAGTTTATGGAAAAACTTTTATAGTTGTATTTTGTCATCTTATTGATATTTATTGTAGTTTCACATCATTCATCATCTTTTTAAAAAGTGGTCAAATTGTTACACCCACTGAATGATTTTTCTAGGACAAAGTTATTCTTTTCTTTTATCATAAGACTTTGCATAAGAGGGCTTCTATATAAAGTAAATTCTCAACATAAAAATCACCAGAAATCACTGAAATCCTATAAAAGAAATCGTGTCAGAGAACAAGTCGGTCTAGAATTGCAACATGCATGAAGTTCAATCTTCACATCTATCAACCATTAAATTTTCAATGTTATTGAACTTATCAGCCTATTTTAATCTTTCGAACCGAAGGGCGAAAAGAAAAACTCTCATTCTCTCAGCTTCTTCTGTATGATTCACCTACAAAATTTAGATGAAAAGAGGAATAGCAGTACAGGAAAATCTTAGAGATTTCAGCTACTCTGCTTTAAAAAGGAATGTATTTGTAAAATTCTAGGTAACTGTTGCCGCTTGAAATGCCAAATCTTCTCTCTTTCAAGATTGGGCTACCGAATAGGGTACCCTCCCCACGCTCTATTCATAAATCCCTTCACCCAAGGAAAAACAGGATTTGATCAGAGATCTTTGATACTATTTAAATATCTTAATAACTAAACTAACAGACACTTTTAGTTCCATGGGAAACATCCGGGTCGGTGATGGTTTAATAGAGTTGAAGAATGTATCGTAAACCCGAAGGTTCCAAGCTCCACCCACCACACTAGTGATCAATGAGATTTCCAGAGTATCTCATGGACAAACTGGAATAGTTTGATCCAAAAGACTAGGACACCATTTCCTAAAAAAAAAGAACCCTTCAGATACTGCCTTCATTTCTTAGAAAACACACACACATCACATTCTGTAGGGTTCATAATTTATGTTCCTTTATAACATAGCAGGGAGGGCGTGTCATAGCTCAGGGCAACAAATTCTGTTCCAAAAACAGAGAGTTTCCACTTTCCTGCCTTGTGAGGTTGAATTACTTTTCATAAAGCTCTGGCCTATCACCCATGATATTGATTTTTTTTTTTGATTGACCACTTACATCACTGTATCAACCAGCAGTCTTGGAGGTCTGCATTAAATTGGAAGAACACTACCCTATGTATCAGTCTATCCAAATTGTGATTTGCACGAAGATTTTAGGCAGAATTAGTTTTGGCAAGTCTTCTCTCCATTGAGTTACCTGCCATTGTCAATGAAAACCCCCCGCGGTGTTTTTTTACATTATCACTATGTCTAACATACAGTGTCATTAATTTGAAACGCAATATATTAGGTATTAGGATCCACTCTATTTAAGTCAATTTTATTTTTAAGCAAAAGCAATAGTACTTTAAACAAATTTATTTCATGATTCAAATTAAATATTATAAATTTAAAGAAATTCTAGTGTCATGCCATCCAAAAAATATACTCAAGTCTTAACTATGAAATGGATTCTCTTCGTTTCAGATGAAAATTCTCTCTTAACCATAAAAAGGACACTCTTCATTTCAAGTGAAAGCATATATGCCAACTCTCTGTATGGTCATACTCATACTGTGAGCATCAAGAATGAAGACATGAATTTGGTTGGAGTAGTAATGAAGATTCGATCACCTATTCTTCCAGAAATGGTCTAGGCCTCAAGGGTTGAACTGATTCACCGTTTACTTATGTATGTACTAGAAAAGAGCTCTATAAGATAATGTATCATATGTATAGCGTGGATCAATGAGTCCACACTGAAAATCCTCTTTTCTATTCAGAAAAAAAAAATATTATATATATATATATTATTTCTTCAAACTTTGTTTTAATAAAGAGAGAATCTAGGCAAGTTGGGAGGAGCACAATGATATGATAACTTTGGACCCAGTAAAATGCTTCCAATAGTTGAGATTATAACTATGATCAACTACCAAATCAATTTTATGACATCATAAATCTCTTTGGTTGAGGACTTCTTTTGCTTTTCGAAGAAGACGAACTACTTAAAAAAAGAAAGAAAATACAAACAAACATTTATAAATTTATAATTACGTAAGAAATGTTGGAGTATGTGTGTTTTAAGCTCTTAAACGTGCTTGTGTCCCACATTGGTTAGAGATGAGTTCTCATGTATGTTTATAAACCATAGCACCACTTCAGTGATGGGTTGAAAGATAATGGGCTAAGGGTTAGAGTTAGGCTTGTCTCTATCTCTCTTGGATCTCCTTTCTTTTCCTTTTAGCCCAATTTGGTTCTGCCCGTTGGGCATTAAACAAGCAGCCCGTTGGGGCATTTAATGTGCTGCCCGTTGACATGCACAGTGACCGTTGCAGCCCACAAGCCCTCACATTAGTTGGTTTATAAAACCCTCTATTCCCCTCTTTATTCTCTTCAATTTTTTTCAGCTACAAAGCCGCCTCTTCCCCTCTGTTTTGTTATGTTTTTTTCTACTCATCTCCACTAAAAATTTCAGCATCAATTTTTAGTTTTAAGGAAAAGCAAATTAAGGTTGTTCTTAGTTTTTCTTACTTGTGTGATTAACTTGAAGAAATCACTATAATCTAATCTTGAGGGGTTGTTTGGTTAAGAGAGCCATTCACACTGAATTCTACTCTAAGTGGCATGAATCAACCTTTAAAGACAATGCATTTTGCGTGATTCTATAGTTTGTGAGATCTTTCTAACTCTATCTATTTATTTTTGTCATTGCTAATTTTTTAGGGTTTGTATTGTTGAATCAAACTTGTTCATTTTGCCTTATTTTCCTTCAAGAAACATAACACATTATATACAAAGGGACAAATGAATTGGCTATTGGAGAAATAAATATCCACCTAATGCAATACTATAGTAGCAAATATGTTATATAAAATAATCTTTTAAAAAAAAAGTCGGCGGGCTTACTAATTTCTGGGGAAAATGCTAAAGTTTATGCTTTTTAAACATTTTTCTGATATGGCCAGTGCAGTGAGATTAATCCAACGGCCTCCGGTGCTGTTGATTATATTTCTTCGTGTTCTAGTGGGTTCATTCTCTGACTTTCTTTACAGCAAATGTAGTAAATGGCATGCACAAGTTCTCTCAATTTGGTGGTGGAACCAGAGTGTGCATTAATATAGTAAGAGACCATCTGTGAAGTTACTCAGAACTTTTTAATGTGTTTTTTTTTTTATTTTTTTTATTTTTTTTTAGAGAAGATAGCAAATACTTTATTCTTAATATTATGTATCATACTGTAAGATATGCATGCAGTATTGTGCAATATACTAATATTTATTAATAAATATATTAATATTTATTAATAAACTTATAAGATATAATAAAAAATGTAGTAGAACATATTCAGATTGTAGCAAAAAAAACAAAAGACAGTAAGAAGTTTGAATTGAATTGTTTCACTCTATGATTCAAAGTTTCCCATTAAAAAAATAATGGGATCCATCGAGAATATTGTATGGAAGCCCACTTACAAACCCAAGTTAGAAATGCATGTTTATTAAGAAATTGAACCTATAACTAAGGGTGTGCATGAATTGGATTGGAGGGTTTTTTTTTAACTCAACCCAACCTTGTCGAGTTGAGAAATTCCCAACCCAACCCTTTGCGTTGGTGGATCGTGCATATATGTTTTATACCTTGTAAAAAATTGGGCTTTATTTGTAAATCAATTAAACTAACAAAATTAAACAATATCATATATGCTTAAACAATATCCCAAATTTCCAAATTCATAAAAGCTAATCCTTAAAATACTAAAACCAATTAAACTAACAAAATTAAAATAAGGATAATAAAATAAAATTATATACATAGTGGGTCGAGTTGGGTCAAATAAGTTGAAAAAACTATTAACTCAAACCTGATTCAAAATAAAATTCTAACTCAACTCAACCCACCAACCAACAAAAACCAACTTAAGGTATCGGATTGGGTCAATTTTATTGAGTTGGTGGATTTAATACCTATAACACTTCACTCCAACCTTTTATAGCTCGATTGTGTTGATGAACAATCGCTTAAGATGAACATTTAAAGGACCTGACAACGTTTCTCCATCGTCGACTGGAGTAGGTCTAGTTCAAAGATTTGATTAGCTCAGTGACTTGGAAAGGAAAACGGGTAGACTTAGAGAGGTGTTAATGTTGTCCTTCAGTTGTCCCATCTCAGGTTCCCTAAAAAGGCATGGGGTTGATTAACCTAACCTCCAAATTTAGATGAAGGTAAAATCACAATTACAGCACTTCCAATTATTTATTCTGCAAAAATTCTTCCTATTCATTTTTATTCGACTTAACATGTACCGCACCTCCAATCAAGCAGGCTTTTGTTCTAGTTGTAGGTCCTACTCCAATAGTCAAGTACCCTAGGGAGGTTCTTCCCAATTGAGAACTTAACTGGGACTTCCTCTCTAAAAATTTCTTGCCCCACAGTGAACTAACTATAATTAATTGAGTCTGATTAATGTGTGCACACATTAAGCCATCAATTTCTTAAAATATTTTCTCGAGAATTGAAAAAGTTGTCAATACTTCTTTAATTCTCGAGAAATTTTTTTTTCTAAAAATGATTAATTATTGTGTGACCTTAGGGCACACATTAACAAAATCCTAATTATTTTTTGTTTTGTTTTTAATAAACAATATTACTTTTAGAATAATGCTAAAAATACAGACTATTTTACTAAAAGAATTTACAACTTGTTAGAGCATTCACATTGGATCTTGCAAATGTCATATGTCGGTATGTTTAGCATCAATTCCTCAAAAACCACCCATTACTCGAACTTGTAAACTCAAAAAAATTTACAATTATGCTAATACCATCCCAAATATATGATGGTATTGTAACACAATTGTATAATTTTTAATTAATTTATTCTTGTCCTCTCTCTCTCTCTCTCTCTCTCTCTCTCTCTCTCTCTCTCTCTCTCTCTCTCTCTCTCTCTCTCTCTCTCTCTCTCTCTCTCTCTCTCTCAATGTGCAATCATGGCCTGTTTGTTGTGGATATCTGCGTGGCAAGGTCACGTTTTTTTTTTTAATAAGACAAAAGCTTTCTAAACTCAAGAAGAAAAACAAATAATAGAGTTAATAAATATCTACCAATTTTATAAGATAATTCTAGTGTCACAAGTTACAAGATGTTACAAGGTGTGACAGAAGTCGCATTGCTCTACTTTATATAAATGCAGTGACAGCATAAAGTTGGACCCGCAAATTATTAATAATATTTCCGACAACCAAATGAAGCCTAATTCTAGCTCTAGATATCGTCTTAAACTAAAAGACACGCGAGAATGCCAACCACTGAAAAATCAGCAGGTGGGCTTACTGTGTACTTTTGATAATTAATGAGACGTTTGAGGTTACTTCTCTTCCCATTAACATAGTTCACTTGAAAATTCATGTGGGTGTGACACACGCGCACTGACAACATAATATAAGACCTAGTACTCACTCTCCGAGAATCCAAAAACATTGGGAAAAAAAAAAAATGGATAAGCTTAGAACTAGAACTAGTTATACTAGCAGCAAATGGATTGCCACGGTGGCAAGCTTATGGATTCAGTGTAGCTGTGGCGTAGACACTTTCAGCATCTACTCCTCGGTTCTGAAATCAAGCCAAGGCTACGACCAATCAACGCTGGACACCGTGGCTGTGTTCAAGGACACTGGTGGCAACGCCGGGGTTCTAGCTGGGCTGCTCTACTCCGCCGTGACACACAATAATAACTACTGCGGTGGTTTTGGTGGGCCATGGGTGGTGCACTTGGCTGGTGCGATTCAGAACTTCTTGGGGTTTTTTATGATGTGGGCTGCGGTGGTGGGGCTGATCAAACGGCCGCCGGTGGCGGTGATGGGTTTGTTTATATTCTTGTCAACTCATGCTTCGGCTTTCTTTACCACAGCTAATGTGGTCACCGGAGTCCAAAACTTCCCGCAATCCGGGGGACCATTGTGGGCGTCATGAAGGTAGGTACATCAAATATTTTAGCCTTTTAAGGCAGTTCACGTGTGAATGTACTATTACAAAGCCTTTCACTATCCAGCTTTTAAAAGGGTATGATTCAAGGGTATATGTTTGAGTGCTTTGGGATATCAAATGTGAATGAATAAAGAAATAAAAAGGAAATAATTAATGTTAATCAGAATATTGATGTAATATTGAGGTCGATTAAGGTGTATATAAAAAATAGATGAATAAACTATAAAAAGTTTTATTTTATTATTTTGGGTTCATTTATTTAGTGAATAGTGCGTGGAGCCTGATACATGGTTTTAAAAATTGATACAGTGAAAGAACCTAAAAAGGGATTGATTATCGATTTTTTGGTCGGACTGGAGTTCGACCGATGGTCAAATTAGTGATGTCATAAATAATTTATTTAATAATTATAAAAATAAATAAATAAATAATTTTAAAACTGGTCATTTTAACTAAAAAAATTAAATAATAGTAAAACATTAAACTTTAACTTACCACAATTCAACCAAAACAAAAACAAAAAAACATATACAAGCACCCACCACCTACAAGCCAACTATAAAACATTTTAATTATTTTTTAACTTTTCAAATAACAAAAAGTAAGTACACTAAAAAATGGGTAGCAATATCATTGCCCATTTGATATTTTTTTTTCTCTACACATTCTACTAAGTGTACTAATGGGTAGTGTAGGGTCACAGTTCGGGGTCCAGGCCCAACAGTTATGGGGTTCTGGCCCAAGGAGCCCTAGACAATGAATTTGTAGAGAGTGAGTTACAGAACTAGGTCCTAACGAAGTGCGTGCTAGTTAACTTTGGGCCATACAACAATCGAAAATAAGAAAATCTCCTTCACGTCCATTAGATATACGGTCCGAGGAGACGTATGGGATGTATCTCTATCTCTAATCAAAGGCTATGGTTCTTCTCTTCTTCTTCTGTTCTAAGTTCCTCCTTTTTCTCGTCCTCTTCTTCATGGAGACTCCCCTCTCTTATATAGCCCCTGGAAGTCATCAGAACCTTACACTTGTTGATCATCTGGACCTTCACTTGAGTGCTCGTCTCATCGGACATTTTCCCTATCTTACTATGAGTTGTAGTAGCCAAGATAACACTGTTCGCAAGTCCTCTCCACATTAATGCGGCTAGAAAAGTAGCTGTCATGCATTTAATGTGGCAGCTGTAGTCTCTCCATCGACATCCTACACTTTCTTCCCTCTCACAGGCTTGTAGGACTCATCCCTGCTACTAATACTCGTTGGAGCGAGTCTTTATTGCTGGCAGAGTGCATGTTTGAGTCATATTTGGTACGTCCGAGGAGATATTCTTCCTCGGACTGCCCTTTCAACAATTTTGGGCCCATAAGAATTGGGCCGGGAGCCCTTTTGGTGCCCACACCTTCTCCTCAGACGTGGTCGAATTCTATATGGGGCCCAAGGGATTGTGTGATCTAGGGACTTTACCCCTACAGGTAGCAATATCATTGCCCACTTGATATTTTTTTCCCTTCACACATTCTACACGTTAATATCCCAACTACCACACATTTTGAAATCCATACATTCACACAATTGGTTCAACAATAGTTCTGTACATATAATTTTCCCATCTCACTTTTTGCTTTTCATCTCTCTCTCTCTCTCTCTCTCTCTCTCTCTCGTGAATATGTTCATGTGCAAGAGGCAAGAGCAACAAAAAAAAGCCTTAACTAAGCATACAGATCATTACAAATCTACTTATCTTTGAGCTTCTTTGGTTCTTCCTCAACGCAAATATAGTAAATCAATTTTTTTTTGAGCAAAAGGTAAGTAAAGTAAATCTGATGTTTTTGGGTCACTATGGGTGTCTTAGGCTTCACCATTTCATACTTGAGAGAGCATTTTCAAAATCAAAATCTCTGTTCTTAAATCTGAAACAAGATCTCTCTTTTTATTTTTTTATTTTTATTTATTTTTTGGGGTTAAAAAACACAACTACTAAAGTATTTATGAAGAAATGCTAAAACCGGTTTAACTGCACCGGTTTCCTGTTATGCTGGTTGAATGGGCGGTTTGCACTATTTGTTTGCTTTTTCTTTCATTTCCAGTTTTAACTAATAACTGGACCGGATTAAGGTCTAGATCCCGGTTGAACTAGCCGGTCCGGTTTTTAAAACTATGGCTTGATATGAATATTAAGACTAGGTCACATCTATGAATATCTAAAAATCGAAGCGTAACTTTTAATATTGTCACATTCCTATTGAGTTACATCATCGACCATGTTACCATTTTATTTTATTTGTTCCTCTAAAATAATATTAAATATATGAATGTGTAAAGTCAATTAGTTAATATATTTAATATTATATATCAACCAATTAGAAGATCAAATCAATAACAAAAATGGTGATGTGGCCGATAATTCGATCCACTTCAGTCAAGTTTTGTCAATTTGGTCCAACTCGGTTCAATTTAGTCTATTTTGGTCCATTTTTGCTCAATTTGATCTAATTTGGTCCAGTTCGGTCATTTTGATCTCATTTGGTCCAATGCGGTCCATTTGGTCTACTTCATTCTAATTTGGTCCACTTTAGTTCGTTTCAATGCATTTACTTAAGAGTGAGAAATGATAGGTATGGGTAGAGAGTACCTATTCTAAATCCAAATTTATTAAAAAAACATAGATGACAAAAAGTAATATTATTATTTTTAGTTGTTTAATTTAATGATTTATGGTATTATCTTTCTTTATGTTCTTTTCCCCCCTAGGTGATGTTAGTATTTTAGTTTTTGAGTGAATTACACAATTTTAGTATTTTGACATGATATAATTTGAATTTGAAGACCAATTTCTAAGTTATATAGAAATTAGGAGATTAATGTAACTATGGTTTTCTTAAGCTTTTAAATAATTCACTTGAGCACATGAAATTTTTTTTCTATTAACATGTGAAGCTCATCTTGAAATGTATAAGTTATTTAACATACCACATCATAAATTCTATTATAAATAATTTTATTGTCCTCACAATTTTCTAACAAGAACGATATATACTTTCATACAAGCACTCAAAATAGTTAATATGAAAAAATAAAGCCGCATGAAGCAAGCTCTTTAAGTTAATGACTCAATTATGTGGTTGCAAGATGTATCCAACTTTTTACTAAACAATAATAATAATAATAATAATAAATGTCAACACAAAAAATTGTAACAATTCCATGCATTGTATGAGCGTGTGACTAGATTATCAATAAAATACAAATAGCTTTCTCTTTTAAAAAAATTAAATTTAATGGAGAAATCTAATATACTACACTTAAAATAGTGTACCTAAGTTTTATCTTAATTGAAAAATCTAATATACAGCACCTAATTGTATCTAAGTTTTAGTGGTGTGATTTCATTAACTCATTATGAATTCTTCTATGACTATTTTTGTTACAACTTTGATGATGTAGAGTTGTAGTACAAAAGTTATGTTTAGAGATTTCTCATTCGTTGTACTATATGGGTTGTTATTGGATATCTCTAGCCACCTTACGTGAGAGGAAGAGAATATACTCTCAGAATATACAATAATTTTTCATACTATCTCTCTTTGCCAGGGCTTTCTCGGTATAAGTGGAGCAATCATGGTCCAAGTGTACAACATATTCTGCGAGGGCAAGCCGAGCAATTTCATTTTAATGCTTGCTCTATTGCCTACGTTCGTCTCTATTATTCTTATGTTTTTTGTGAGAATATATGAAGCAAACATAGTTGATGACGTGAAGCAATTGAATGGTTTCCCTATTGTTGCTCTGATTATTGCTGGTTATCTCATGATTACACTAGTATTGAAAAATATTTTTAGTTTGCCATTATGGGCACACATTATTATGTTTATATTTATGTTGCTTCTACTTGCATCACCACTTGGAATTGCAATCAAAGCCCAGATGGAGGACTCCAAGAGACTTTCGCAAATGTTTTCTAGTGAAAGTAATCATTCAAAGGAGAACCCAGCCAAGGACACTCTAGCATATCATGAATTACCCGATGGAGAAGGTCAAGTTAATGCTGCTTTAGATGACAAGATTCTTCCTTATGAAGAGAGCATGAATCTTTTGCAAGCCTTGCGTACCATTAACTTCTTCTTGTTGTTTTTGGCCATGGTATGTGGAATGGGCTCGGGGCTAGCTGTGATAAATAACTTCAGCCAAATAGGGAGATCTCTCAATTACACTGCTGAGGAGGTTGATAATTTGGTCAGTTTATGGAGTATATGGAATTTTGTTGGGCGTATTGGAGTTGGGTATTTATCTGATTATTTACTACACACAAGAGGCTGGACAAGGCCATTGTTGATGTCTATTTCTCTAGCAGCAATGACTACTGGCCACATTGTTTTTGCTTCTGGTTTGCCTGGAATATTATACATAGGTTCGATCCTAGTGGGCATTTGTTATGGTTCACTGTGGTCACTAATGCCCACGATCACTTCAGAGATATTTGGTGTTAGGCATATGGGTACTATTTTCAATGCTATTGGTTTAGCATGTCCTATTGGATCCTACATTTTCTCTGTGAGAGTTGTTGGGTACATTTATGACATGCAAGCAACTGGTGAAGATCATTCCTGCTTTGGTACTCACTGCTTTACGCTGTCTTTTCTAATCATGGCATCCCTAGCTCTCTTGGGGTGCCTTGCTGCTATTGCATTGTTCTTTCGTACTAGGCGATTCTATCAATTGGTTGTGATTAGAAGATTGAAGTTATGAAAATTGTTGTTTAAACAATAGTAACAAACGGGCCCTAATAACTCGGGCAATCATCTTTTTCACTCATTAGATATTATTATCTGGATAGTTATAACTTGTTATTTTTATGTGATTTTTCCTATAATTATATAAACTTGTATTGCTCAAATAACAAATCCAATTCATAGAACCCTATATTGAAATGAAAACTATTCAAACTTTTTCCAATCAAGCATATTGGTCACAATTAATCGTGACAATTGGAATAATTATTTTATACAGGATGTTGAATCAGTTGATTGTAAGAGGGATTTGGACAAAACATCTTGAAGAGATTTCAATTTAGAAGTTAATATGACATATAAGGTACACTAGGTAACCCAAGAAGGTTAAGGCATTCTTTAAAATGATGAGCAGTAAATATGAGAAGTTTGTGTAAAGGTAATATTAGCTGAGGCTATAACCTTTGTGATTAGTTCTGGGTGTTATATGATTGTTTATTTGTAATTGGGTAAATGATACCTCTGTTTTTTTAAAGGAAAAGGATAATTTAGGAAAGAGTCTTACTGATATTTATTATTAATAGTTTCAATTAATCATCATCATTTTTGGAATCGTGCTCAGTGTGAAAGTGGTCAAATTCCTATACCTACTAAATGATGGTTTATTTTTTTGAAAGGTGAAAAACACATTTTAGTCCCTACATTTTCAGGCGATTCCCATTTCAGTCCCTAAATTTTATTTTTACCGTTTTTAGTCCCTATCCTGAAAAACGCTTTTTATTTTGGTCCCTGCCGTCACATCAGAAACGGAAATTGCATAGTTGGCAAACGGCATGCACTGTTGGCCTGACGTGGCCATTAAAATAATAATAAAAAATACCACGTCAACATTTAAATTAAAAAAATTAATTTATTAATTTTAACTAAATAAAAAAAATTAAAAACAGAATTAAAAACTAAAAATCATATGAATTGAGATCTAAGTGTGTCTTGAACAAGAACAACAAGAACACAAACCCAGAAATTAAAAAAACAAACAAAAGGAAGAAGAAGGTATTTTTCACTATTTATCCACCTGACACTTCTTCTATTAACTAAAACTAGAACCGGATAATAAAAAAACTCTCCTTCCCCAAAAACTCATCTCTCAAAAACGTTAGTCCCCAAAAACCATCTTCCCCTAACACTATTGAAAAAACAATCATTAGCGTAAAAGAAAAACCCAAACTGAAAAACCCTTTTGAACCCATAGCTAACGCATCAATTTTTGGGTTTGGATTGTCGAATCCGTAGATCTCAGTCTCTCTATCCTTCCTCATTCTTAGATCGGAGCTTAGATTTTTTTTTTTTTTTTGGTGGAGAACCAAACGGTCCTCACTCTCAAATCGGCATGGAGCTTAGATCAGTGTGTATTGTGAGATATCTCCATATAGTGAAACGGAAAACAAATCAGTAAGTTGTGGTTTGGGTAAGTGATTGTTTTGATTTGGTATTTGTTGGGTGGTGGATTTCTGGGTTGATCTGAGCGTGATCGGAGCTGGGTGTGTGCTGTGATGTGTGCGTGGGTTTGGATCAGTGGGTTTCTCAGTGGGTTTCTAGGTTGATCTGGGCGTGACCGAAACTGGGTATGTGCTATGATGTGTGCGTGGGTTTGGATCGGCGGAGATCGGAGTGGGTTTGAACTAATGCTTTGATGGGTTTTTTTTTTTTTTTTTTTTTTTTTTTTTTTTTTTTTAATTTCTGGGTTTGTGTTCTTGGATTTGAGCTTGTGTTCTTGTTCAAGACATACTTAGATCTTAATTCATATAATTTTTAGTTTTAAATTTTGTTTTTTAATTTTTTTTATTTAGTTAAAATTAATAAATTAATTTTTTTAATTTAAATGCTGAGACATTTATTATTATTATTTTAATGGCCACGTCAGGCCAACAGTGCATGCCGTTTGCCAGCTGTGTAATTTCCGTTACGTCAGTAACGGCAGGGACCAAAATAAAAAGCGTTTTTCAGGATAGGGACTAAAAAAGGTAAAAATAAAATTTATGGACTAAAATAGAAATCGCTTGAAAATGTAGGCACTAAAATGTACTTTTCGCCTTTTTGAAATGACTAAATGATGGTTTATGACAGAGCTATTCTTTTCTTTTATTATAATTTTTTTTGACATAAAGTAAGCTCTCAACATAAAAAATACCAACAATCTCCGAAATTCTATAGAAAATCGTGTCAGACAAGAAGTTAGTCTAAAATTGCAACACATGCATACGGTCCGGATTCATGGAAGTTCAATCTTTGGCTGTATCAACCATTAAATTTCTCATGTTATAGAACTATTAACTCTTTGATTATCAGCCTATTTTAATATTTCAGACCAAAAGGGGAAAAGAAAAACACTTGAAACTCTCAGCATCTACTATCTAGGATACCTAGAAAATTTAATTAAAAAGAGGAACAGCTTACAAGGAAATCTTATAAATACTCTGATTTAAAAAGGAGTGCATTAATTTGTAGGTAACTATTGCTGTTTGAAATGCTTAATAAAGTAACAAAAAATTTCTCTCTCTAAAGATAGGGCTACCCAATAGGAAACCCTCCC
Source organism: Quercus robur (assembly GCF_932294415.1). Classification (NCBI taxonomy): domain Eukaryota; kingdom Viridiplantae; phylum Streptophyta; class Magnoliopsida; order Fagales; family Fagaceae; genus Quercus; species Quercus robur. The sequence goes on from NC_065543.1 coordinate 43,065,476, forward strand.
TGTATCCAGAAATCCTTCAACCCAAGTTTGAAAAAAAAAAAAAAAAGGTTTTGATCTCTGATCTTTGATACTATCTTAATATTTTAATAACTAAATATACCTTTCATTTCTTAGAAAACACACGAGTATCACTTTCTATGAGGTTCAGAATTTATGTTCCTTTATAACATAGCAGGGCATATCATAGTTTAGGGCAACAGAATCTGTTCCAACAAAACTGGAGGAGTTTCCTGCTTTATGGTAAGGTTGAATTACATTTCTTGAGGCTTTGGAAATTGAAGTCTTCTCTCCATCAAGCCATCTGCCATCAAGGATTCAAGGTAGTGTCATTGATACTTTACATTGTCACTATGTCTAACATATAGTATAAAGGATTTAAGGTTGAAACATTTGACGATTCAAATTAAATATTAAAAATTTCAAAGAGCATTCAGCGTCATATTATTTAAGAAATAACTTTTAACTATGAAATGAATTATCTTCATTTCAAACAAAATAAATGCCAAATTCAGCTCCCAGTGAGAGAAAGGGGGAAGCATATGCCAACTCTGGTCATAAAGAAGCAAATTTCGTTGGTGGACTTTTATTTAAAATTTGATCCATAATTTTTCAAAAATATCAAGGTCTCAAGGGTTGGAATTCATCAAGCACTTTTTATTTATTTACAACTCTGGTCATAAAGAAGAAAACTTGGTTGGTGGACTTTTAATTAAGATTTGATCCATAATTTTTCAAAAATATCAAAGTCTCAAGGGTTGGAATTCATCAAGCATTTTTTATTTGTTTATTTATAATGATTCATAATGTCCGTATTGATGTATTAGATAAGAGTTCTATATGATATTCAGATATTATATGTTAACATTTTTTTTTAATAAAGAAAGAATCAGTGGCAAGTTGGCAAGACTCTTTGAGGACACCAATATGATTATAAGTTGATAACTTTGGTCCAAGAAAAATGCCACCAATAATAAAGATTGTCACTATCATGATCATCAACTACCTACTTAAATTTATGATTTTAAAAATCTTTGAGGACTTTTTATTATTTATTTTTTTCTTAAGAATAGTATAAGTTTGGACTATTATTAAAAAAATTATAACTTTGCCACAAATTCAATTAATGGCGCGCCCATAAATACGTACATTATATGCAAAGTGACAAATGGGATATGACCCCCTTCCATTGAATTTTTCAATTTGCTTGAATATTTATTTAGATGTATGATTGTATTTAAAGGAAAAAAAATGCACGTGTCTCATACCGGATAAAAATGGGAGGAAATTCACTTATTATTGGCGTGCACTGTCAACATTTTGTTCTCCCCCTCTCTAATCCCTCTCCTCTCCTCTTAATCATTTAAATTTAGTTTATTATATATATTTTCTTTGATAATCATCATGTTTATGTAATTTGATAATTTCACAGTTGAAGTTTATGTTACTGTGCAGTAGATGTTTACTCTATTGTGTTAATCCTTTTTTTTAATCACTGTGTTAATCCTTTTACTTGACATTACTGGACACTTTTCAGTTTTCACTAGACTAAGAGAAATATTCTAATCTTGTTACTATTGCTGGCTGAAAATGGCTGAAAATGCTTGCTTAGCAATGATGGACATTTTCTTACTTTTACTGGACATATTCATTTAAGTTTATTGAACCATTTGGATATTGCCAACTTAGCCATGCAGGACACATTTATTTGGATTTCATTGAATACATTTGATCACCATTGCTAGATGCCATTGTCCTAGCTTTATTAGAAACTTTACTTTCACTTCACTAAAATATTATCCTAGTTTTGCTGGATGAAAAATTAAGATTTTATTAAGCATGTTATTTTAATTTTGTCAAGCACACTTCTTTTGATCTGAATGTTTCTAAATGCATTAATATTATTTTGCTAGCACTTCTTGAGGCAAACTCATGTCATTTTTCACTTATTTTGACATGATTTACATGCAGATCTAAATCGACACTAATATAAGTCACCACAAAGCAAACTCCAATGCTTTTAAAATATTTTGCAACTAATCTTAATGTTCTCAATGTTGTTACTGAATGCTTTGGGTCATAATTATGAGAAAGTATACCTTATATCAAGTATATGTAACATCTCTCTCACAGCAAGTAAGTCTTGCATATCAGTGGGTTCACCTGCTGTGAGAGCAGAGATGCTATATATATTGGATATGAGGTATAATTTTTTCATAATTACACCACCACTTAATTTCACTTATTAATTACATCACTTTATTGTTTAAAAAGAAGCACCGTACTAGCTAGCCAATTGGTCATCCATTGGCATGAGTTTCATACTTGACTATTCCTTAAACTTGATTCTAACTGTAGACATATCAAAGAATAACACGAGAGAGAGAGAGAGAGAGAGAGTAGTCCACTTGGTGGGGACGATTCAAACCTTATTGAGGTGATATGGGCTTGTGCGGTGGGATTATTCCAACGGCCTTTGGTGCCGTTGATGTGTTTCTTCCTGTTCTTGTTAACTCATTCTGTGACTTTCTTTACTTAACTATAGTCAATGTAATTATTGTTGCGCACAACTTCCCTCAATTTGGTGGGACCATCATGAGCATAACGAAGCCACATCATTTTTCAAATAATAATAATAATAATAAAGGGTGTACATCAACATTTTTTTATACAAGGAACTTACTTTCTAAGTTTGATAAGATTATTTCACTTTTTATTAACTAGATATCTTGAAACATCTCATGAACCGATGATGTGGTGAATGGAGCATGAGACCTTTGGATTGATGGCATGTCCTTCAAGTCCATTGAGTCCACCATTCAATTGTTCCTATATATACATTAGTTCTTGACCTTCTTGAATCGATAATCAATTTTTTAATGCATAAAACCATTAGCACCTCTAAAATTATTAAAATGTTATCATTTTCATATAAATTTCATTCGTTTTTTTTTTGTGTATTCTTTCTGTATGCTTCCATTAAAGGAGTTGTCATCTAGTGACCTAAAGTAACATTGTATTTAGGACACATAACAACACAATATGACAGAATTAGACCAAAAAACCGTATTGAGTAGAAGTAAAAGTTATGAGATTAAAATGAATAAATCAGATGTTACAAGATTGAATTGACTTTGAGAAAAGTTAGATAGTGTAATTTGTAAGTATATGTTCAAAGCTTGTTAATAGAGAAATTAACAACCCTTGACAAGTCTCTTTAAGGAAGCAATCATGATAACTTGGTCCAAGTAAAACGCTAGCAATAATTGAGATTATCACTATAATGAATCTGGAGGAGGAAGAGATACGCTTGGACCCCTAACTTGAGAATGCAGGGGGAGCCCATTAACTCCAAACATGGTCAAGCCCAAATCTAAAGAGGCATGTTCGTACACTGAGAAATTGAACCTATAACACTCCCCTCCAACCTCACATATTGGTAATTGGAGACAGCCTATGCTAACTAACAACCCCTTAAGAGCATTCACATCAGCTCTTGTATAAATGTGTAAAATATACATTTTGGCCACTTTTGCACATTTTGAACAAAAAAAAACACTACATCAGTCCATTTAAAATCGTGTATAATCATTTAAAATTTTCAACGAGCTATAGTACCCGTGTAAATTTACAGGGGCACTGTAGCATATGTATTTAGTTTTTTATTAATTTCCGTTCGCACTAATTTTTCTCTCTTCTCCGTGCACAACAACCTCAACTCCTCATTTTCTTTTCCTCAGATGCACACAAACACATCCTCACAGAAAAATCAACACAGAGATATACTTGCTAAAAAAAAAAAAAAAAAAAAAGGAGATACACAAACACACCGACACACAAACAAACCCAAACGGAAAAACAAAAAAGAGACAGATTGGTGCTTATCGGAACGATCGGAGCTCGTGGGTCTCGCTTGATCGGAGCTCATGGGTGTGGGTCTTGCCTGATCGGAGCTCGTGGGTATGGGTCTTGCCTGATCGGAGCTTGGGAGATCGGTGCTTGTGGATCGGAGCTAGGGAGAACTGAGCTGTGGATCGATGCTTGTGATCGGAGCTATGGATCAGTGCAGCTGTGGATCGATGCTTGTGATCGGAGTTGTGATCGGAGTTGTGGATCGGTGCTGTGGATCGGAGCTGTGGATTGATGTTTGTGATTGGAGCTGTGATCAGAGCTGTGGATCGATGCTTGTGATCGGAGCTGTGATGATGTGGATTGGTTTGTGACCGAGAGGGAGAGAGATAAGTATAGAGAGATAGACCGAGAGGGAGAGACTGGGTATGGAGAGATAGAAGAGAGAGAGAAAGAAATCAGAAAATATGATAGAGAGAGAGAGCGCGTATTAAAATGGGTAAAATGAGTTAGGTGAGAGAAATAATAAAATAATTAAGAAAATTGATTATTTAAATAAGAGAGGTGATAGAATAGATGAACTGATGTGGGTGTTTTGTAAAAGTGATGATGTAAAATAGAAAAAGTAGGTTTTTGGTGTAAAATAGACGGAATCTTTTAGATGAGCTGATGTGAATACTCTAAGAGCATCAGCAGTGGGGCTTGTATATGTCAAATGTTAGGAACATTTGGCATTTAAGCCCCAAAACTGCTCAACAATGGGAAGGCCATATTGTATATGCCAAAATTTTTTTGAGATTTAGCTACAGTACCATCTCAAATGTAAGATGGTACTGTAGTTGAATGGTATAAAAAAAATATTTTTTTAATACTCTCAAACCGTTTTAAAACCCGGTAATTTCTCTCTCCTCTCTCATTTTTTCTATTTCTTTTCTCTCTCTTCCTTCTTTGTTTCTCATCCCCTCTCTCTCTCGCCATTTTGAAGCTTCTCTCTTGGAGCTCACGCCGAATCACCAAGCCAGATCGGAGCTCACGCCTGATCGGATTTATAGATCGGCGTGGTGGCGAGGCTGGTGGCGCGGCTGCGATGGGCGTGGTGGTTGGAAGTCAGCGTGGTGGAGATCGGCGTGGAGACCGATGTGGGTCTTGGCATAGAGACCGATGTGGAGCTCGGCATAGAGACCGGCGTTTGGTGGTGTTGACATGGTGGCCGGTTTCTGGGTTTGGTGGCCGGCGTTTGGTTGGTTGAGTTGCTATGGGTTTGCTGGGTTTGGGTTGGATTTGGGTGGCGTTTGGGTGGTGTTTGGGTTGGTGTTGGGTGGTTGGATTTAGGTCCGGTAGTTGTGATTTTTTTCCGATGGGTTGGGGGATTTGTTCCGATGGGTTTGATGGTGGGTTTCGGTGTTTGCTGGGTTTGTTTGTGCAGAAGGTGGGTCTCCACCTTTTTCCTTCTCCGGCAACTCTTTCTCTCTTTCATTTTTCCTTCTCCGCGTGAGTCAACAAAATCAACTTCCTTCAAGCTTCCCAGCGGTGAATCCGCTTCCTTCGAGCTTCGACGGTGGTGGGTTTGGTTTTTAACCGTGGGTTGCTGTGTGTGTGCTTTTTTTTTTTGTGGTGTTGATGGGCGGAGAGGGTGGTGGTGGTGGTGTTGACTGTTTTTTGACCGTGGTTGCAAGGTTTGCTTTTGACTGTTTGGTGTGTGAGACAAAAATATTGTGGGTTTTTTTGTTTCTGTTTTGGTTTGGGTGTTAGGGGAAATTGTTGATATAAACCAAAATTTGTCTGAATTAATGTGAAAGTTGATTGATTTAGATTTGAGGGAATGAACCCAATTTTTGTGAATCGTTTGTGTGTGTGTGTGTTGGCTCGATTGATTTGGAAATGGAGTCCGATTTTTTTGAATCGGTGTGGATCGTGGTGGGTTGTGGTGGCTCTAGGGCTGAGGATCGGCGGGTTTGGAGTTTTGGGTTAATCTATGGGTTTGATTTTGATTTTAATTTTGTTAATCTATGGGTTTCTGGGTTTGGATGGCCATGAGTTTGTGGCTGGTGTTTTTGGGGTTTCAAGAAAACGAATAGTTTGGGTATGTTCTTCGTGGTGGTGGTAGCAGCAGTTGGTTGCAGAGGTTATTTGGGGATTGGGTTTTTGTTTTTATTTGGGTTTTAGGATATATTATTTTATTGTGTAAAAATATTATTTTAATGAGTAAGATAGAAAAATAAAAGTTGGGATGTTGGGTGTATTGAAAAATGGTATGGTATAAGTAATAAAGTAGCTTTTTGGGATGGTAAAATAAGATGAGATATGAGATCCGGATGTGGATGCTCTAAGAAGGACATGTAGATGACCTAACTACCTTTTTTCCATGGTTGGCTGAGTAAGTCTTCCTCTAGAGCTCCTAATTCGAAAATGACTGGCGCCGGCCATTAAAGGATTAGTTTGATGCAAGGATCCCTACTCTCAATTGCATTAATTGTAGTATTACATTTGATTAGTTCTACAGACTCAAAATTTTGGGAGGGAGTAGGGGAGGTGTTCTTCTTCAACCACCTCGTCTCGGGCTCTCTAAAGAGAGAAAGTACCTCCTGCGTCGATCTCATGAGTCCCATAGAAATTATCATTTTGCCCTCAAAGGAAACCCTATAGATACTCAAGCATCATTCTAATAAAGGTATACAAAATCATAAGCCTTTACTCTTATATTACGCAAAAAATCTAGCCATTGTCGTATGACTAAACCTTCATAGTACATCCGATCAACCCTACAAGTTGCGCTTTGTGTGGTAATCATTAAATAAGTTAGGTCCTATTGAACCAGTCAAGCATCCTCGGACATTCTTCCCATTTGAGTACTCAACTCAACTGTGACTTCCTCTCTAAAAATTCATTTTCCCACAAATAAACTAGTTATAACAATTTCTTTTAGTTTCTAATATTAAATTTCTTTTTGTTTAATTTTGTTGCGTGAGATTTTAGCTAGCTACAGAAAGCTTTGGCCCATCCCATTGCTAGCATTGGGTCTTTTTCTTATCTGACTTTTAGCCATAGGCCACCTACTTCACTTTCTATCCCAAACTGGTATGTGATGTGAGTGAGCGAGTCATTCAGATAGAATGACTCAGAGATGAAAAAAAAAAGTATAGTAAATTATTAAATTGTTTACGATATTCAAAATATCTTCCATCGAGGACTCCAGGGCCCAGGTTCCTGTTGTTTTCCGAAGAATCTAATCATGGACTTTCATTAAAGCCAAAAATGGTGAAACACGATCAGGGTTGTTGTATTAAACGAGTGAAACACAAAACACAAGCTCATGCGCGCGTGCAATAGTATAATATAATAAGAGCTACTCTCCAAGAACGAGAATTCAAAAACATAGGAAAGACTCTTTTTTTTTTTTTTTTTTTAGACAAGAAAAAACATGTGGAGGCTTAGAATTAGCAGCAGCAAATGGATAGCCACGGTGGCAAGCATATGGATTCTGTGTAGCTGTGGCGCAGACACTTTCAGCATCTACTCCTCAGTTCTGAAATCAAGCTAAGGTTACGACCAATCAACGCTTGACACCGTGGCATTCTTCAAGGACTTTGGCAGCAACTCAGGGATCTTAGCTGGGCTTCTCTACTCAGCCGTAACAGTTAATAATAACCCTTCCATCTGGAGTCGTGGTGGGCCATGGGTGGTACATGTGGCCGGTGCGATCCAGAATTTCCTTGGGTATTTTATGATGTGGGCTTCTGTGGTGGGATTGATCCAACGGCCACCGGTGGCGTTGATGTGTTTGTTTATATTCTTGCCTAACCATGCTGCGGTTTTCTTTGCCACAGCCAATTTGGTTACCGGAGTCCGAAACTTCCCTCAATCCAGTGGGACCATTGTGGGCATCTTAAAGGTAGGTGCTTCAATATTCTTTGGCCACTCCCTTCTATTATTATTACTTGCCTTTCACTATCTCGCTTTTAAAAGAAGAATGTTAGTTTCACAAGTTTCATAATAGCTGGTTACGTGGGAAATTATGAGAAGCAGAGATGTGGACTTTATGAACCCACTATATTTTTTCTTTTTTCTTTTTTCGAGGGGGAAAACTGAAATTTTATTAATGAACGCCTATCAAATCGGCTTGTACAACTGAAAGTAACTGTGGTGGGACATCTTCCATCCACACTATAAAATCTGGAATGCTTTTTACATGTTTAACCAGACCATGCGCTATTTGATTACCTTCTCTCCTAGTGTGAGAGTAAGATAATTCCTCAAAATTATTAGCTAAAGACTTGACATCATCTAACAACAAACCAAAAGGAGATAAACTGCTAGAGTCCTCCCTTAACGCTTTTATCACTGCTAATGAGTCACCCTCCAGGATAGCTCGTTTAATGCCGATATCTGAAGCGAAAGAAAGAGCAACAGCTGCTGACATCGTTTCTATCTCACACCCACTGTATGCCACTGGAATTTTCTTCGCACAGGACGCTAGAGTCAAGCCTCCCTCGTTCCTTATAACCACGCCAATCCCAGACTTATTTTCATTCACAAACACCGCACTATCGAAGTTAATTTTTACTAACTCCACAGAGGGCGGTCTCCAACGTTTTTCTTCAGCTCTAAATTTAGAGGTCACTAAATTTTTTCTATTATTCATAATTCGCCACATGACAAGATATGGTAAAAGTTGTGAAACTTTTTATGGCACTAAAATTTCTCTTTTAAAAAGTTATTATCTCCTTACACAACCAAAAACTAAATAAAATAATAATAATAATAATGAAAAGCTATTTAGAAGGGTAAATTGTATTTTTGTCTCTTAGCTAGAAATAGTGCTTACTAGTCTTCAAAACTTTTAAAACATAACAGCATTAGCATATAAATTAACATTTCATTTTTTTTTTTAAATTAAAATGATAGTTCATCAAGCTCAACAAACTAGCACGTGAAAATTTAACAAATAAATAGTAACTCAATACCTCTATTAAGTTATTGCTCGATCATCAAAAATACTAAATAAATTTTTTTTTATATATATATATATATATATATATATTGTATTTGGTTGTGGATTTTGGGATTACAAATTTGAATGAACAAACATGTAGAAAGGAAATGGTATTTAATTGTAATAGTGAAGTAGTATTGAGACGGATATAGATGTATGTGTAGAGCCTAATGTAAATGCCAATACTGGTTGCATTTATTCATAAATACCAAGAGTTTTATCTTAATTGAAAAATATAATATAGAGCACCCAAGTAAGTAATTTTCATTAATTTAAATATGAATTGCTTTAGAAGCACAATTTTTATTACAATTTTAGTACGGTTAAATTGTGAATGATTGTTTATCATTTTTACATATACTTACTATTTTTTTTTTCTATACACTCACGGCCAATTACATCAAAATTTTGGATGAAAGGGCTTTCTCGGTATAAGTGGAGCAATTATGGTCCAAGCGTACAGCATATTCTGCAAGGGAAAGCCGAGCACTTTCATTCTCATGCTTGCTCTATTGCCTACATTCGTCTCTATTGTGCTTATGTCTTTTGTGAGAATCTATGAAGCAAATACAGTTGATGATGTGAAGCGAGTGAATGGTTTCCCTATAGTTGCTCTGATCATTGCTGGTTATCTCATGATCATACTAATTTTGGAAAATATTTTTAGTTTGCCATTATGGGCGCACATTATTACGTTTATCTTTATGTTGCTTCTACTTGCATCACCACTTGGAATTGCAATCAAAGCCCAGAGGGAGGACTCCATGAGATTTTCACAAATGTTTTCTAGTGAAAGTAATCATTCAAAGGAGAACCAAGCTAAGGATAGTCTAGAATATCACGAACTGCCTGATGGAGAAGGTCAAGCTCATGATGCTTTAGATGACAAAATTCTGCCTTATGAAGATCAGGGCATGAATCTTTTGCAAGCCTTGCGTACCATAAACTTCTGGTTGTTGTTTATAGCCATGGTATGTGGAATGGGCTCCGGGGTAGCTGTAGTAAATAACCTCAGCCAAATAGGGAAATCTCTCAATTACACTGCTGTGGAGGTGAATAATTTGGTCACTTTATGGAGTATATGTAATTTTGTTGGGCGTATTGGAGTTGGGTATTTATCAGATTATTTGCTACACACAAGAGGTTGGACAAGGCCATTGTTGATGGCTATTTCTCTAGCAGCAATGACTACTAGCCACATTGTTTTTGCTTCCAATTTTCCTGGAATTTTATACATAGTTTCGATCCTAGTGAGTCTTTGTTATGGTTCACTGTGGTCACTAATGCCCACGATTACTTCAGAGATATTTGGTGTTAGGCACTTGGGTACTATTTTCAATGCTATTGGTTTAGCGTGTCCAGTTGGATCTTATATTTTCTCTGTGAGAGTTATAGGGTACATTTATGACACGCAAGCTGCTGGTGAAGATCATTCCTGCTTTGGTACTCACTGCTTTCTGCTATCTTTTCTAATCATGGCCTTTCTGGCTCTCTTGGGGTGTCTTGCTGCTATTGCATTGTTCTTTCGTACCAGGCAGTTCTATCAGTTGGTTGTGATTAGAAGATTAAAGCATTATTTAAGATAATGAGAAGAAATATATCAAATTTGTGTACAGAGAAAAGCTAATAACTTAGGCATTCATCGTTTTTGCTCCTTAGCATGTTATCTGGATACTTATATGGTTGGAGTGTGTGTGTTTTGTTTTGGTTTGATTTTTTTTCCCCTAAGGTCTCAGTTGATTTCAGCTATCTTATTATTTTTATGTGATTTTTCCTATTATAATATTAATTTTTTATCTCATAAATAATAAATCTAACTCATAACACCCTATATTGGAAAGCAAACTATTCAAACTATGTATGACCCATTTGGACAAAATATTTTTTTGAAACTATTTGGACAAAATATTGTGGGAAGACTTCAACTGAGAAGTTAATATGATACATATAAGGTACATCATGTAACCCAAAACTTTAAGCATGTGGATTTGGGCAATTATGTTATATTAATAATTCTTCAATTTCTTTACTTTTTTTGTGTGAAATTTTTATTTACATGTGTATACCCAACAATTCTTCTTTTATGCATGAGTCATTGTGTCTTTGTGGACATAAAATAGGCATGTGCATCTAACCTATCAACCTAAAGGCCAACAAAGCAACCCAACCCAATGTCTCTAGTTGGTTTTCATAGGTTGAAATTTTGTTGAGTCTTGAGTTGAATTGGGTTTGAGTTGATAGTTTTTAACTCATGTGTACCCAATAATACCTCATTTATGTGTAAGTCATTGCCTCTTTGTAGGCCACAAACAGGTGTGCGTGCATCCAACCTATTGCCTTGACAAAGCAACTTAATTAACCCAATATTACAAGTTGGTTTTTGTGGGTTGGTGAGTTGCATTAGGATTTTATTTTGTGTATTAAAGTTGAATTGGGAGTGGGTTGATAGTTTTTAACCCATATGGTCCAACTCGACTCACCATGTATATATAAGTTTTGGTGTGCATTTGAGTGGAGTTGTGGTGTGCTTTTGTGTTGGAATCCCTTTCTCTCTCCTTTGTATATGTGTGTTTGTTTCTAAAAAAAAAAAAAAAAAAAAGTATATATAAGTTTATCTTATCACTTTATTTTAATTGTTTTTAGGCATATTATGTAAATTACAATAATTTATTAAAAAAGTAATTAAATAATTAATTTAAGTCCAATTTTTGAGGAAACCCTATAAATACTCAAGCATCACTCTAATAAAGGCATGCAAAATCATAAGTCTTTACTCTTATATTACGCAAAAATTCTAGCCATTGTCGTCAGGCTAAACCTTTATTGTACTTCCGCTCAACCCACAAGTTGGGCTTGTTTGGTAATTAGTAAATAGGTTAGGTCCTATTGCACCAGTCAAGCATTGCCGGGGTCCTAGCTGGGCTCCTCTACGGGGTGGTGGGCCATGGATAATACCCGTGTCAGGCGCGATCCAGAATTTCTTTGGGTATTTTATGATGTGGACTTGTGTGGTGGGGTCGAACCAACGACAACCGATGGCGTTACTAGTCTTTCAAAACTTATTAAAACATAACAGCATTAGTATCTGAAGTTGAATTCCCTTTGATAATAGAATATAATCATCAGTAAGTTGAATTCTATCCTATCTTAAAAGAAAAAAAAAACACAACTAATAATAGCCTTAGAGTTAAAGGCAAGAAAAAACCATAGAAAAAAGTAGCAGGGATGATGGAGAGGGTGAGTAACAAATGGATGGCGACGGTGGCAAGCATGTGGATTCAGTGTAGCTGCGGTGTTTACACCTTCAGCGTCTACTCCTCTGTTCTGAAATCAAGCCAAGGCTACGACCAATCAACGCTCGAAACTATGGCCGTTTTCATAGACATTGGATCAATCGGTGGTGTCCTAGCCGGGCTCCTCTACTCCGCCGTAACAAACGGTAGTAATCACTCTGGTTTCGGTGGGCCATGGGTGGTTCTCCTGGCCGGAGCAACCCAGAATTTCTTGGGCTATTTTCTAACATGGGCTTCTGTCGTGGGATTAATCAAACGGCCTCCGGTGCCTTTGATGTGTCTCTTCATGTACTTGTCGAGTCAATCTATGCCGTTCTATAACACAGCCAATACAGTTTCAGGTGTGCAAAACTTCCCTGATTATAGTGGGACTATTGTGGGCATAATGAAGGTACATTTCATATATGATATTTTTATAAAATGCATATATAAATTGAGTAAACATATGACCAATAAATTTGAGTAGCAATTAATATGATTTGCATCACATCAATAACATTGTAGACAGAAAGAGAGTGGTTTATTCTGGACAATGGATGTAAACTTTCATTTCAGACACACAAAATATGTATAATACTATACTTTTTTTTTTGCAGATATGAAAAACATTGTACATATTTTGGGTGTTTATAATATAAGTTTACATTGCTAGTACACTAACTAAGAAATTTTAAATATATTTATTTATTTATTTATTTATGACCTCCCGTTTGATTGAAGCATAAAGATAAAAAATAAAAATGATTCTTGTCCATAATATATACTATTATACTCATTAGCAACCTAATAATATGATTGCTTAAACTAGGCATAAACATGACTTCTTTTAAGAACAAAAATAAGTATGGCTTTTTAATATATATATATATATATAAACCCTCTTGCTTGAGCTATTTATATATGCTATACCTGTGATATTACTTTCTTTCCCAGGGATTTTCTGGTATTAGTGGAGCAGTACTACTACGTGCATATAACACATTATACGAGGGCGAGCCGAGTAAATTCATTCTAATGCTTGCTCTGTTGCCTACACTCATCTCCCTTGTGCTTATGCTCTTGGTAAAAATTTATAAAACAAACACAGGCGATGACAAGAAGCACTTGAATGGTTTCGTTGCTGTTGCTCTGATCATTGCTGGTTATCTCATGATTATAATAATTTTGGAAAATATCTTCAGTATACCATTATGGACACACAGAGTCACCTTTATACTTCTTTTGCTTCTACTCGCATCACCTCTTGGAATTGCAATCAGAGCCCAGAATGAGGACTCCAAGAGAGTTCTAGAAACGCTTTCCTTTGACAGTAATCCATTAAGAGGACACCCTGAGTTACTGCGATCCTCTGACTCTTCTGTACCCGAGGATATGGCATACCATGAACTGCCTAGTGGTGCTCTAGATGACAAAGTTCTGTTTGATGAAGAAGGCATGAATCTTTTGCAAGCCATGTGCACTGTAAACTTTTGGTTGTTGTTTATTGCGACGATATGTGGAAAGGGCTCTACAATGGCTGTGATAAACAACTTGAGCCAAATGGGACAATCTCTCAATTACACTAGTGTGGAGGTGAATAATTTGGTCTCTTTATGGAGTATATGGGATTGTCTTGGCCGTGTTGGAGCTGGTTATTTATCGGATTATTTACTACACACAAGAGGCTGGGCAAGACCATTGTTGATGGCTATTACTCTAGCAACAATGATTATTGGCCTCATCGTTATTGCATCTGGATTTCCTAGAATATTATATGTGGGTTCTATCCTAATAGGCATTTGTGATGGTTCTCTGGGGTCATTAATTCCCACAATTACTTCGGATATATTTGGTGTTAGGCATATGGGTACTATTTTCAGCGCTATTACCCTAGCATCTCCTGTTGGATTTTATATTTTCTCTGTCAAACTTATAGGCTATATTTACGATAAGGAAGCAGGTGGTGATGATCACTCATGCTTTGGCACTCGTTGCTTTATGTTATCTCTTTTAATCATGGCATCCTTGGATCTTCTGGGGTTTCTTTTGGCCATTGCATTATTCATTCGTACTAAGAGGTTCTATTCGCTAAGGAGATTAAAGGACTCTGTAAAATGGAGTAAATAACTATATATGCAAACTTTGTGTATAAGGTCATGGCTGAGGCCATCCTTTTTTTTTTTTTTTTTTTTTTTGCATTGCAGGTGACTAGCTTGTTTTTGGACCATTTATTGTTGCTTCATCAGTTTCATGTACATTACTCTTCCTATAAGATGAGTCCTCGGAGGATCCCTGGCATAAGAGAGGGTGATGTGAAAGAAATATGAAATGTCTCTTTCCTTACCCTAATCAATTCATAATTAACTTTGAATGTTATATTGTTAAAGCTTTTTATTTTTATTATTTTTAAATGAATAAATGGTGTCTCTATTCACAATACTACAGAATGTTAAAAAAGAAGAACAAAAATTATTAAAATTTATTGTAACTATCCTTTCAATGTTAGTTTCATCCTAGTAATTCCCAAGCAGGCCTTTATTGGTTGGCTGGTCATGTTGAATAGATTGTCAACCAAAGAAAGAATGCTTAATTGGGGCTTTAATGCAGATGCTAAATGCACCTCTTTTTTTATTGCTCTTTTTCTAGGAGATTATGCTGGACTCTCATGAGTTGGTGCATGGTGAAGCACCCTAACTTTTGTTAGGATGAGATAATGGCTTGGGGTGAGAGACATGCCAAAGGTAAGAGCCTTAGATCCAAAGAGAGGCAGAAGAGCTCTTTAGTTAAAAACCTGAAAAAAAATCGAAATGGGTCCTTAAAAAAAAACGATTCAAGCCAAACCCACATCACAAAACGCAAGAAAATCAAACCCAAACAGGCTATTCACATGGAAAAAAAACCCCAAAATCCGAAAGTATTAAAAACCCAACTATATTAACAAGAAACAAAGATAACAAGGAATAGGTTTAGCTATTTATTAAATGACTTACACAAAGACAAATGGAGCAAATAGCTTGAAACTGGCTTGTAAGGATGAGGTTTAAGCCTTTGAGGAACAAAGAGAGAGCTGAGGGAGGCGGAGACTGAAGAGAGACCAACGTAGGGTTTTTTTTTCAAAAACACAGAAATCGGGTTTAGACTGAGGGTATTTATATGACCCGAACCCGACAATAACCCGAAAATAAGACCCGAAACCCGACCCGAATATTCTCAGACCCGCCCAAAACCTATCGGGTTGGTTCGGGTCGGGTCGGTTTTGGGTGGGCCGGGTCAAGTGCTCAGTCCTACATGTGTGTATGTACTATTACATAGCCTTTCACTATCCAGCTTTTAAAAGGGTATGATTCAAGGGTATATTCTTAAAAAAAAATGGTTTATCTTATTAAAACTTAATAAATACATTTTTAATTGTAGATTTGATTGAATTGGGTCCATGGAGTTTGAGTGCTTTGGGATATCAAATGTGAATGAATAAAGAAATAAAAAGGAAATAATTAATGTTAATCAGAATATTGATGTAATATTGAGGTCGATTAAGGTGTACATAAAAAATAGATGAATAAACTATAAAAAAGTTTTATTTTATTATTTTGGGTTCATTTAGTTAGTGAAGAATGCGTGGAGCTTGATACATGGTTTTAAAAATCGGTATGGTGAAAGAACCTAAAAAAGGATTGATTATCAATTTTCTGGTCGGACTAGAGTTCGACCGATGGTCAAATTAGTGATGTCATAAATAATTTATTTAATAATTATAAAAATAAATAAATAAATAATTTTAAAACTGGTCATTTTAACTAAAAAAATTAAATAATAGTAAAACATTAAACTTTAACTTACCACAATTCAACCAAAACAAAAACAAAAAAACATATACAAGCACCCACCACCCACAAGCCAACTATAAAACATTTTAATTATTTTTTAACCTTTCAAATAACAAAAAGTAAGTACACTAAAAAATGGTTAGCAATATCATTGCCCATTTGATATATATATTTTTTTCTCTACACATTCTACTAAGTGCACTAATGGGTAGCAATATCATTGCCCACTTGATATTTTTTTCCCTTCACACATTCTACACATTAATATCCCAACTACCACACATTTTGAAATCCATACATCCACACAATTGGTTCAACAATAGTTCTGTACATATAATTTTCCCATCTCACTTTTTGCTTTTCATCTCTCTCTCTCTCTCTCTCTCTCTCTCGTGAATATGTTCATGTGCAAGAGGCAAGAGCAACAAAAAAAAGCCTTAACTGAGCATACAAATCATTACAAATCTGCTTATCTTTGGGTTTCTTTGGTTCTTCCTCAATGCAAATATAGTAAATCAAAAAAAAAATTTTTTTGAGCAAAAGGTAAGTAAAGTAAATCTGATGTTTTTGGGTCACTATGGGTGTCTTAGGCTTCACCACTTCATACTTGAGAGAGCATTTTCAAAATCAAAATCTCTGTTCTTAAATCTGAAACAAGATCTCTCTTTTTATTTTTATTTTTATTTTTTGGGGTTAAAAAACACAACAACTAAAGTATTTATGAAGAAATGCTAAAACCGGTTTAACTGTACCAGTTTCCTGTTATGCTGGTTGAATGGGCGGTTTGCACTATTTGTCCGCTTTTTCTTTCATTTCCAGTTTTAACTAATAACTAGACCGGATTAAGATCTACATCCCAGTTGAACTAGCCGGTCCGGTTTTTAAAACTATGGCTTGATATGAATAGTAAGACTAGGTCACATCTATGAATATCTAAAAATCAAAGCGTAACTTTTAATATTGTCACATTCCTATTGAGTTACATCATTGACCATGTTACCATTTTATTTTATTTGTTCCTCTAAAATAATATTAAATATATGAATGTGTAAAGTCAATTAGTTAATATATTTAATATTATCAACCAATTAGAAGATCAAATCAATAACAAAAATGGTGATGTGGCCGATAATTCGATCCACTTCAGTCAAATTTTGTCAATTTGGTCCAACTTGGTTCAATTTAGTCTATTTTGGTCCATTTTTGTTCAATTTGATCTAATTTGGTCCAGTTCGGTCATTTTGATCTCATTCGGTCCAATGCGGTCCATTTGGTCTACTTCATCCTAATTTGGTCCACTTTAGTTCGTTTCAATGCATTTACTTAAGAGTGAGAAATGATAGGTATGGGTAGAGAGTACCTATTCTAAATCCAAATTTATTAAAAAAACATATAAGACAAAAAGTAATATTATTATTTTTAGTTGTTTAATTTGATGATTTATGGTATTATCTTTCTTTATGTTCTTTTCCCCCCTAGGTGATATTAGTATTTTAGTTTTTGAGTGAATTACACAATTTTAGTATTTTGACATGATATAATTTGAATTTGAAGAACAATTTCTAAGTTATATAGAAATTAGGAGATTAATGTAACTATGGTTTTCTTAAGCTTTTAAATAATTCACTTGAGCACATGAAAACTTTTTTCTATTAACATGTGAAGCTCATCTTGAAATGTATAAGTTATTTAACATACCACATCATAAATTCTATTATAAATAATTTTATTGTCCTCACAATTTTCTAACCAGAATGATATATACTTTCATACAAGCACTCAAAATAGTTAATATGAAAAAATAAAGCCGCATGAAGCAAGCTCTTTAAGTTAATGACTCAATTGTGTGGTTGCAAGATGTATCAAACTTTTTACTAAACAAAAATAATAATAATAAATGTCAACACAAAAAATTGTAACAATTCCACGCGTTGTATGAGCGTGTGACTAGATTATCAATAAAATACAAATAGATTTTTCTTAAAAAAAAAAAAAAATTAATGGAGAATCTAATATACTACACTTAAAAAAGTGTATCTAAGTTTTATCTTAATTGGAAAATCTAATATACAACACCTAATTGTATCTAAGTTTTAGTGGTGTGATTTCATTAATTAACTCATTATGAATTCTTCTATGACTATTTTTGTTACAACTTTGATGATGTAGAGTTGTAGTACAAAAGTTATGTTTAGAGGTTTCTCATTCGTTGTACTATATGGGTTGTTATTGCATACCTCTAGCCACCTTACGTGAGAGGAAGAGAATATACTCTCAGAATATACAACAATTTTTCATACTATCTTTCTTTGCCAGGGCTTTCTCGGTATAAGTGGAGCAATCATGGTCCAAGTTTACAACATATTCTGCGAGGGCAATCCGAGCAATTTCAATTTAATGCTTGCTCTATTGCCTACGTTCGTCTCTATTGTTCTTATGTTTTTTGTGAGAATATATGAAGCAAACATAGTTGATGACGTGAAGCAATTGAATGGTTTCCCTATTGTTGCTCTGATTATTGCTGGTTATCTCATGATTACACTAGTATTGAAAAATATTTTTAGTTTGCCATTATGGGCGCACATTATTATGTTTATATTTATGTTGCTTCTACTTGCATCACCACTTGGAATTGCAATCAAAGCCCAGATGGAGGACTCCAAGAGACTTTTGCAAATGTTTTCTAGTGAAAGTAATCATTCAAAGGAGAACCCAGCCAAGGACACTCTAGCATATCATGAATTACCCGATGGAGAAGGTCAAGTTAATGCTGCTTTAGATGACAAGATTCTTCCTTATGAAGAGAGCATGAATCTTTTGCAAGCCTTGCGTACCATTAACTTCTTCTTGTTGTTTTTGGCCATGGTATGTGGAATGGGCTCGGGACTAGCTGTGATAAATAACTTCAGCCAAATAGGGAGATCTCTCAATTACACTGCTGAGGCGGTTGATAATTTGGTCAGTTTATGGAGTATATGGAATTTTGTTGGGCGTATTGGAGTTGGGTATTTATCTGATTATTTACTACACACAAGAGGCTGGACAAGGCCGTTGTTGATGTCTATTTCTCTAGCAGCAATGACTACTGGCCACATTGTTTTTGCTTCTGGTTTGCCTGGAATATTATACATAGGTTCGATCCTAGTGGTCATTTGTTATGGTTCACTGTGGTCACTAATGCCCACGATCACTTCAGAGATATTTGGTGTTAGGCATATGGGTACTATTTTCAATGCTATTGGTTTAGCATGTCCTATTGGATCCTACATTTTCTCTGTGAGAGTTGTTGGGTACATTTATGACATGCAAGCAACTGGTGAAGATCATTCCTGCTTTGGTACTCACTGCTTTACGCTGTCTTTTCTAATCATGGCATCCCTAGCTCTCTTGGGGTGCCTTGCTGCTATTGCATTGTTCTTTCGTACTAGGCGATTCTATCAATTGGTTGTGATTTGAAGATTGAAGTACTGAAAACTGTTGTTTAAACAATGGTAACAAATGGGCCCTATTAACTCGGGCAATCATCTTTTTCACTCATTAGATATTATTATCTGGATAGTTATAACTTGTTATTTTTATGTGATTTTTCCTATAATTATATAAACTTGTATCGCTCAAATAACAAATCCAATTCACAGAACCCTATATTGAAATGAAAACTATTCAAACTTTTTCCAACCAAGCATATTGGTCACAATTAATCGTGACAATTGGAATAATTATTTTATACAGGATGTTGAATCAGTTGATTGTAAGACGGATTTGGACAAAACATCTTGAAGAGATTTCAATTTAGAAGTTAATATGACATATAAGGTACACTAGGTAACCCAAGAAGGTTAGGCATTCTTTAAAATGATGAGCAGTAAATATGAGAAGTTTGTGTAAAGGTAATATTAGCTGAGGCTATAACCTTTGTGATTAGTTCTGGGTGTTATATGATTGTTTATTTGTAATTGGGTGAATGATATCTCTGTTTTTTTAAAGGAAAAGGATAATTTAGGAAAGAGCCTTACTGATATTTATTATTAATAGTTTCAATTAATCATCATCATTTTTGGAATCGTGCTCAGTGTGAAAGTGGTCAAATTCCTATACCTACTAAATGATGGTTTATTTTTTGAGATGACTAAATGATGGTTTATGACAAAGCTATTCTTTTCTTTTATTATAATTTTTTTTGACATAAAGTAAGCTCTCAACATAAAAAAATACCAACAATCTCCGAAATTCTATAGAAAATCGTGTCAGACAAGAAGTTAGTCTAAAATTGCAACATATGCATACGGATTCATGGAAGTTCAATCTTTGGCTGTATCAACCATTAATTCCCATGTTATAGAACTATTAACTCTTTGATTATCAGCCTATTTTAATATTTCAGACCAAAAGGGGAAAAGAAAAAGACTTGAAACTCTCAGCATCTACTATCTAGGATACCTAGAAAATTTAATTAAAAAGAGGAACAGCTTACAAGGAAATCTCATAAATACTCTGATTTAAAAAGGAGTGCATTTGTAGGTAACTATTGCTGTTTGAAATGCTTAATAAAGTAACAAAAAATTTCTCTCTCTAAAGATAGGGCTACCCAGTAGGAAACCCTCCCTGTATCCAGAAATCCTTCAACCCAAGTTTGAAAAAAAAAAAAAAAAAATGGTTTTGATCTCTGATCTTTGATACTATCTTAATATTTTAATAACTAAATATACCTTTCATTTCTTAGAAAACACACGAATATCACTTTCTATGAGGTTCAGAATTTATGTTCCTTTATAACATAGCAGGGCATATCATAGTTTAGGGCAACAGAAACTGTTCCAACAAAACTGGAGGAGTTTCCTGCTTTATGGTAAGGTTGAATTACATTTCTTGAGGCTTTGGAAATTGAAGTCTTCTCTCCATCAAGCCATCTGCCATCAAGGATTCAATGTAGTGTCATTGATACTTTACATTGTCACTATGTCTAACATATAGTATAAAGGATTTAAGGTTGAAACATTTGACGATTCAAATTAAATAGTAAAAATTTCAAAGAGCTTTCAGCGTCATATTATTTAAGAAATAACTTTTAACTATGAAATGAATTATCTTCATTTCAAACAAAATAAATGCCAAATTCAGCTCCCAGTGAGAGAAAGGGGGAAGCATATGCCAACTCTGGTCATAAAGAAGCAAATTTCGTTGGTGGACTTTTATTTAAAATTTGATCCATAATTTTTCAAAAATATCAAGGTCTCAAAGGTTGGAATTCATCAAGCACTTTTTATTTATTTACAACTCTGGTCATAAAGAAGAAAACTTGGTTGGTGGACTTTTAATTAATAAGATTTGATCCATAATTTTTCAAAAATATCAAAGTCTCAAGGGTTGGAATTCATCAAGCATTTTTTATTTGTTTATTTATAATGATTCATGTCCGTATTGATGTATTAGATAAGAGTTCTATATGATATTCAGATATTATATGTTAACTTTTTTTTTAATAAAGAAAGAATCAGTGGCAAGTTGGCAAGACTCTTTGAGGACACCAATATGATTATAAGTTGATAACTTTGGTCCAAGAAAAATGCCACCAATAATAAAGATTGTCACTATCATGATCATCAACTACCTACTTAAATTTATGATTTTAAAAATCTTTGAGGACTTTTTATTATTTATTTTTTTCTTAAGAATAGTATAAGTTTGGACTATTATTAAAAAAATTATAACTTTGCCACAAATTCAATTAATGGCGCTCATAAATACGTACATTATATGCAAAGTGACAAATGGGATATGACCCCCTTCCATTGAATTTTTCAATTTGCTTGAATATTTATTTAGATGTATGATTGTATTTAAAGGAAAAAAAATGCACGTGTCTCATACCGGATAAAAATGGGAGGGAATTCACTTATTATTGGCGTGCACTGTCAACATTTTGTTCTCCCCCTCTCTAATCCCTCTCCTCTCCTCTTAATCATTTAAATTTAGTTTATTATATATATTTTCTTTGATAATCATCATGTTTATGTAATTTGATAATTTCACAGTTGAAGTTTATGTTACTGTGCAGTAGATGTTTACTCTATTGTGTTAATCCTTTTTTTTAATCACTGTGTTAATCCTTTTACTTGACATTACTGGACACTTTTCACTAGACTATGAGAAATATTCTAATCTTGTTACTATTGCTGGCTGAAAATGGCTGAAAATGCTTGCTTAGCAATGATGGACATTTTCTTACTTTTACTGGACATATTCATTTAAGTTTATTGAACCATTTGGATATTGCCAACTTAGCCATGCAGGACACATTTATTTGGATTTCATTGAATACATTTGATCACCATTGCTAGATGCCATTGTTCTAGCTTTATTAGAAACTTTACTTTCACTTCACTAAAATATTATCCTAGCTTTGCTGGATGAAAAATTAAGATTTTATTAAGCATGTTATTTTAATTTTGTCAAGCACACTGCTTTTGATCTGAATGTTTCTAAATGCATTAATATCATTTTGCTAGCACTTCTTGAGGCAAACTCATGTCATTTTTCACTTATTTTGACATGATTTACATGCAGATCTAAATCAACACTAATATAAGTCACAACAAAGCAAACTCCAATGCTTTTAAAATATTTTGCAACTAATCTTAATGTTCTCAATGTTGTTACTGAATGCTTTGGGTCATAATTATGAGAAAGTATACTTTATATCGAGTATATGTAACATCTCTCTCACAGCAAGTAAGTCTCGCATATCAGTGGGTTCACCTGCTGTGAGAGAGATGATATATATATAGGATATGAGGTATAATTTTTTCATAATTACACCATCATTTAATTTCACTTATTAATTACATCGCTTTATTGTTTAAAAAGAAGCACCGTACTTGCTAGCCAATTGGTCATCCATTGGCATGAGTTTCATACTTGACTATTCCTTAAACTTGATTCTAACTGTCGACCTATCAAAGAATAACAGGAGAGAGAGAGAGAGAGAGAGAGAAGTCCACTTGGTGGGGGCGATCCAAACCTTATTGAGGTGATATGGGCTTGTGCGGTGGGATTATTCCAACGGCCTTTGGTGCCGTTGATGTGTTTCTTCCTGTTCTTGTTAACTCATTCAGTGACTTTCTTTACTTAACTATGGCCAATGTAATTATTGTTGCGCACGACTTCCCTCAATTTGGTGGGACCATCATGAGCATAACGAAGCCACATCATTTTTCAAATAATTATAATTATAATAATAATAAAGGGGGTACATCAACATTTTTTTATACAAGGAACTTGCTTTCTAAGTTTGATAAGATTATTTCACTTTTTATTAACTAGATATCTTGAAACATCTCATGAACCGATGATGTGATGAATGGAGCATGAGACCTTTGGATTGATGGCATGTCCTTCAAGTCCATTGAGTCCACCATTCAATTGTTCCTATATGTACATTAGTTCTTGACCTTCTTGAATCGATAATCAATTTTTTAATACATAAAATCATTAGCACCTCTAAAATTATTAAAATGTTATCATTTTCATATAAATTTCATTCGTTTTTTTTTTGTGTATTCTTTCTGTATGCTTCCATTAAAGTAGTTGCCATGTAGTGACCTAAAGTAACATTGTATTTAGGACACATAACAACACAATATGACAGAATTAGACCAAAAAACCGTATTGAGTAGAAGTAAAAGTTATGAGATTAAAATGAATAAATCAGATGTTACAAGATTGAATTGACTTTGAGAAAAGTTAGATAGTGTAATTTGTAAGTATATGTTCAAAGCTTGTTAATAGAGAAATTAACAACCCTTGACAAGTCTCTTTAAGGAAGCAATCATGATAACTTGGTCCAAGTAAAACGCTAGCAATAATTGAGATTATCACTATAATGAATCTGGGGGAGGAAGAGATACGCTTGGACCCCTAACTTGAGAATGCAGGGGGAGCCCATTAACTCCAAACATGGTCAAGCCCAAAGGAAACCCTATAGATACTCAAGCATCATTCTAATAAAGGTATACAAAATCATAAGCCTTTACTCTTATATTACGCAAAAAATCTAGCCATTGTCGTATGACTAAACCTTCATAGTACATCCGATCAACCCTACAAGTTGCGCTTTGTGTGGTAATCATTAAATAAGTTAGGTCCTATTGAACCAGTCAAGCATCCTCGGACATTCTTCCCATTTGAGTACTCAACTCAACTGTGACTTCCTCTCTAAAAATTCATTTTCCCACAAATAAACTAGTTATAACAATTTCTTTTAGTTTCTAATATTAAATTTCTTTTGTTTAATTTTGTTGCGTGAGATTTTAGCTAGCTACAGAAAGCTTTGGCCCATCCCATTGCTAGCATTGGGTCTTTTTCTTATCTGACTTTTAGCCATAGGCCACCTACTTCACTTTCTATCCCAAACTGGTATGTGATGTGAGTGAGCGAGTCATTCAGATAGAATGACTCAGAGATGAAAAAAAAAAGAATAGTAAATTATTAAATTGTTTACGATATTCAAAATATCTTCCATCGAGGACTCCAGGGCCCAGGTTCCTGTTGTTTTTCGAAGAATCTAATCATGGACTTTCATTAAAGCCCAAAATGGTGAAACACGATCAGGGTTGTTGTATTAAACGAGTGAAACACTCAAACACAAGCTCATGCGCGCGTGCAATAGTATAATATAATAAGAGCTACTCTCCAAGAACGAGAATTCAAAAACATAGGAAAGACTCTTTTCTTTTTTTTTTTTTTTAGACAAGAAAAAACATGTGGAGGCTTAGAATTAGCAGCAGCAAATGGATAGCCACGGTGGCAAGCATATGGATTCTGTGTAGCTGTGGCGCAGACACTTTCAGCATCTACTCCTCAGTTCTGAAATCAAGCCAAGGTTACGACCAATCAACGCTTGACACCGTGGCATTCTTCAAGGACTTTGGCAGCAACTCAGGGATCTTAGCTGGGCTTCTCTACTCAGCCGTAACAGTTAATAATAACCCTTCCATCTGGAGTCGTGGTGGGCCATGGGTGGTACATGTGGCCGGTGCGATCCAGAATTTCCTTGGGTATTTTATGATGTGGGCTTCTGTGGTGGGATTGATCCAACGGCCACCGGTGGCGTGGTGGGCCATGGGTGGTACATGTGGCCTAACCATGCTGCGGTTTTCTTTGCCACAGCCAATTTGGTTACCGGAGTCCGAAACTTCCCTCAATCCAGTGGGACCATTGTGGGCATCTTAAAGGTAGGTGCTTCAATATTCTTTGGCTACTCCGTTCTTCCCTCAATCCAGTGGGACCATTGTGGGCATCTTAAAGGTAGGTGCTTCAATATTCTTTGGCCTCTCCCTTCTATTATTAATACTTGCCTTTCACTATCTAGCTTTTAAAAGAAGAATGTTAGTTTCACAAGTTTCCTAATAGCTGGTTACGTGGGAAATTATGAGCCACAGAGATGTGGACTTTATGAACCCTCTAAATTTTTTTTTTTGGGGGGGAAAAATTGAAATTTTATTAATGAACGCCTATCAAATCGGCTTGTGCAACTGAAAGTAACTGTGGTGAAACATCTTCCATTCACACTACAAAATCTAGAATGCTTTTTGCATGTTTAGCCAGACCATGCGCTACTTGATTACCTTCTCTCCTAGTGTGAGAGTAAGATAATTCCTCAAAACTATTAGCTAAAGACTTGACATCATCTAACAACAGACCAAAAGGAGATAAACTGCTAGCGTCCTCCCTTAACGCTTTTATCACTGCTAATGAGTCACCCTCCAGGATAGCTCGTTTAATGCTGATATCTGAAGCGAAAGAAAGAGTAGCAGCTGCTGTCATGGTTTCTATCTCACACCCACTGTATGCCACTAGAATTTTCTTTGCACAGGACGCTAGAACCAAGCCTCCCTCGTTCCTTATAACCACGCCAATCCCAGACTTATTTTCATTCACAAACACCGCACCATCGAAGTTAATTTTTACTAACTCGATCCACAGAGGGCGGTCTCCAACGTTTTTCTTCATCTCTAAATTTAGAGGTCACTAAATTTTTTCTACTATTCATAATTCGTCACATGACAAGATATGGTAAAAATTGTGAAACTTTTTGTGGCACTAAAATTTCTCTTTTAAAAAGTTATTATCTCCTTACACAACAAAAAAAAAAAAAAAAAAAAAAATAATAATAATAATAATAATAATAATAATGAAAAGCTATTTAGAAGGGTAAATTGTATTTGTGTCTCTTAGTTAGAAATAGTGCTTACTAGTCTTCAAAACTTTTAAAACATAACAGCATTAGCATATAAATTAACATTTCAATTTTTTTAAAATTAAAATGATAGTTCATCAAGCTCAACAAACTAGCACGTGAAAATTTAACAAATAAATAGTAACTCAATACCTCTATTAAGTTATTGCTCGATCATAAAAAATACTAAATAATTTATATATATATATATATATATATATATATATATATATATATATATATTGTATTTGGTTGTGGATTTTGGGATTACAAATTTGAATGAACAAACATGCATGTAGAAAGGAAATGGTATTTAATTGTAATAGTGATGTAGTACTGAGATGGATATAGATGTATGTGTAGAGCCTAATGTAAATGCCAATACTGGTTGCATTTATTCATAAATACCAAGAGTTTTATCTTAATTGAAAAATATAATATAGTGCACCCAAGTAAGTAATTTTCATTAATTTAAATATGAATTGCTTTAGAAGCACAATTTTTATTACAATTTTAGTACGGTAAATTGTGAGTAATTGTTTATTATTTTTACATATACTTACTATTTTTTTTTCTATACACTCACGGCCAATTACATCAAAATTTTGGATGAAAGGGCTTTCTCGGTATAAGTGGAGCAATTATGGTCCAAGCGTACAGCATATTCTGCAAGGGAAAGCCGAGCACTCTCATTCTCATGCTTGCTCTATTGCCTACATTCGTCTCTATTGTGCTTATGTCTTTTGTGAGAATCTATGAAGCAAATACAGTTGATGATGTGAGGCGATTGAATGGTTTCCCTATAGTTGCTCTGATCATTGCTGGTTATCTCATGATCATACTAATTTTGGAAAATATTTTTAGTTTGCCATTATGGGCGCACATTATTACGTTTATCTTTATGTTGCTTCTACTTGCATCACCACTTGGAATTGCAATCAAAGCCCAGAGGGAGGACTCCATGAGATTTTCACCAATGTTTTCTAGTGAAAGTAATCATTCAAAGGAGAACCAAGCTAAGGATAGTCTAGAATATCACGAACTGCCTGATGGAGAAGGTCAAGTTCATGATGCTTTAGATGACAAAATTCTGCCTTATGAAGATCAGGGCATGAATCTTTTGCAAGCCTTGCGTACCATAAACTTCTGGTTGTTGTTTATAGCCATGGTATGTGGAATGGGCTCTGGGGTAGCTGTAGTAAAAACCTCAGCCAAATAGGGAAATCTCTCAATTACACTGCTGTGGAGGTGAATAATTTGGTCACTTTATGGAGTATATGTAATTTTGTTGGGCGTATTGGAGTTGGGTATTTATCAGATTATTTGCTACACACAAGAGGTTGGACAAGGCCATTGTTGATGGCTATTTCTCTAGCAGCAATGACTACTAGCCACATTGTTTTTGCTTCCAATTTTCCTGGAATTTTATACATAGTTTCGATCCTAGTGAGTCTTTGTTATGGTTCACTGTGGTCACTAATGCCCACGATTACTTCGGAGATATTTGGTGTTAGGCACTTGGGTACTATTTTCAATGCTATTGGTTTAGCCTGTCCAGTTGGATCTTATATTTTCTCGTTGAGAGTTATTGGGTACATTTATGACACGCAAGCTGCTGGTGAAGATCATTCCTGCTTTGGTACTCACTGCTTTCTGCTATCTTTTCTAATCATGGCCTTTCTGGCTCTCTTGGGGTGTCTTGCTGCTATTGCATTGTTCTTTCGTACCAGGCAGTTCTATCAGTTGGTTGTGATTAGAAGATTAAAGCATTATTTAAGATAATGAGAAGAAATATATCAAATTTGTGTACAGAGAAAAGCTAATAACTTAGGCATTCATCGTTTTTGCTCCTTAGCATGTTATCTGGATACTTATATGGTTGAAGGGGTATGTGTGTTTTGTTTTGGTTTGGTTTGGTTTGATTTTTTTTTTCCCTAAGGTCTCAGTTGATTTCAGCAATCTTATTATTTTTATGTGATTTTTCCTATTATAATATTAATTTTTTATCTCATAAATAATAAATCTAACTCATAACACCCTATATTGGAATGCAAACTATTCAAACTATGTGTGACCCATTTGGACAAAATATTTTTTTGAAACTATTTGGACAAAATATTGTGGGAAGACTTCAACTAAGAAGTTAATATGATACATATAAGGTACATCATGTAACCCAAAACTTTAAGCATGTGGATTTGGGCAATTATGTTATATTAATAATTCTTCAATTTCTTTACTTTTTTTGTGTGAAATTTTTATTTACATGTGTATACCCAACAATCCTTCTTTTATGCATGAGTCATTGTGTCTTTGTGGACATAAAATAGGCATGTGCATCTAACCTATCAACCTGAAGGCCAACAAAGCAACCCAACCCAATGTCTCTAGTTGGTTTTCGTAGGTTGAAATTTTGTTGAGAGTCTTGAGTTGAATTGGGTTTGGGTTGATAGTTTTTAACTCATGTGTACCCAATAATACCTCATTTATGTGTAAGACATTGCCTCTTTGTAGGCCACAAACAGGTGTGCGTGCATCCAACCTATTGTCTTGACAAAGCAACTTAATTAACCCAATATTACAAGTTGGTTTTTGTGGGTTGGTGAGTTGCATTAGAATTTTATTTGGGTATTTTATGATGTGGACTTGTGTGGGGGGATTGATCCAACGACAACCGATGGCGTTGATGTGTTGGTTTGTATTCTTTTCTAACCATGCTACTGTTTTCTTTGCCACAGCCAATTTGGTTACTGTCCAAAACTTTCCTCAAATCAAGTAGGACCATTATGGGCATCTTTAAGGTAGGTGCTTCGATATTCTTTGGGTACTGTCTTCTATTATTACTTGCCTTTCACTATCTAGCTTTTCAAAAGGTAATTATCTTCAAAAAATATAAAAAAGGAAAAGCATTTTAGAGGAGTAAATTGTATTTTTATCTCTTAGAAATAGTCGTTACTAGTCTTTCAAAACTTTTTAAAACATAACAGCATTAGTATCTGAAGTTGAATTCCCTTTGATAATAGAATATAATCATCAGTAAGTTGAATTCTATCCTATCTTAAAAGAAAAAAAACACAATTAATAATAGCCTTAGAGTTAAAGGCAAGAAAAAACCATAGAAAAAAGTTGCAGGGATGATGGAGAGGGTACTGAGTAACAAATGGATGGCGACGGTGGCAAGCATGTGGATTCAGTGTAGCTGCGGTGTTTACACCTTCAGCGTCTACTCCTCTGTTCTGAAATCAAGCCAAGGCTACGACCAATCAACGCTCGAAACTATGGCCGTTTTCAGAGACATTGGATCAATCGGTGGTGTCCTAGCTGGGCTCCTCTACTCCGCCGTAACAAACGGTAGTAATCACTCTGGTTTCGGTGGGCCATGGGCGGTTCTCCTGGCCGGAGCAAGCCAGAATTTCTTGGGCTATTTTCTAACATGGGCTTCTGTCGTGGGATTAATCAAACGGCCTCCGGTGCCTTTGATGTGTCTCTTCATGTACTTGTCGAGTCAATCTATGCCGTTCTTTAACACAGCCAATACAGTTTCAGGTGTGCAAAACTTCCCTGATTATAGTGGGACCATTGTGGGCATAATGAAGGTACATTTCATATATGATATTTTTATAAAATGCATATATAAATTGAGTAAACCAATAAATTTGAGTCGCAATTAATATGATTTGCATCACATCAATAACATTATAGACAGAAAGAAAGTCGTTTATATTGAACTATCGATGTAAACTTTTATTGTAGAGACATGTATAATATTATAGATATTTTTTTTTGCGCAAATACGAACAATATTACTCGTATTTTACGTTTTTACGATATAAGTTTACATTGCTAATACACTATAACTAAGAAATTTCCAATTTATTTATTTATTTATTTCTTAGGTCATATATATATATATATATATATTTATTTATTTATGACCTCCCGTTTGATTGAAGCATAAAGGTAAAAAATAAAAATGATTCTTGTCAATAATATATACTATTATACTCTTTAGCAACCTAATAATATGATTGCTTAAACTAGGCATAAATATGACTTCTTTTAAGAACAAAAATAAGTTTGGCCTCTTGCTTGAGCTATGTATATATGCTATGCCTGTGATATTACTTTCTTTCCCAGGGATTTTCTGGGATTAGTGGAGCAATACTAATCCGTGCATATAACACATTCTACGAGGGCGAGCCGAGTAAATTCCTTCTAATGCTTGCTCTGTTGCCTACACTCATCTCCCTTGTGCTTATGCTCTTGGTAAAAATTTATAAAACAAACACAGGTGATGACAAGAAGCACTTGAATGGTTTCTTTGCTGTTGCTCTGATCATTGCTGGTTATCTCATGATTATAATAATTTTGGAAAATATCTTCACTTTTCCATTATGGGCACACAGAGTCACCTTTATACTTCTCTTGCTTCTACTCGCATCGCCAATTGGAATTTCAATCAGAGCCCAGAATGAGGACTCCAAGAGAGTTCTAGAAACGCTTTCCTTTGACAGTAATCCATTAAGAGGACACCCTGAGTTACTGCGATCCTCCTCTGACTCCTCTGTACCCGAGGATATGGCATACCATGAACTGCCTAGTGTTGCTCTAGATGACAAAATTCTGTTTGATGAAGTAGGCATGAATCTTTTGCAAGCCATGTGCTCTGTAAACTTTTGGTTGTTGTTTATTGCGATGATATGTGGAATGGGCTCTACAGTGGCTGTGATAAACAACTTGAGCCAAATGGGACAATCTCTCAATTACACTAGTGTGGAGGTGAATAATTTGGTCTCTTTATGGAGTATATGGGATTGTCTTGGCCGTGTTGGAGCTGGTTATTTGTCAGATTATTTACTACACACAAGAGGCTGGGCAAGACCATTGTTGATGGCTATTACTCTAGCAACAATGATTATTGGCCTCATCGTTATTGCTTCTGGATTTCCTAGAATATTATATGTGGGTTCTATCCTAATAGGCATTTGTGATGGTTCTCTGTGGTCATTAATTCCCACAATTACTTCGGATATATTTGGTGTTAGGCATATGGGTACTATTTTCGGCGCTATTACCCTAGCATCTTCTGTTGGATCTTATATTTTCTCTGTCAAACTTATGGGCTATATTTACGATAAGGAAGCAGGTGGTGATGATCACTCATGCTTTGGCACTCGTTGCTTTATGTTATCTCTTTTAATCATGGCATCCTTGGCTCTTCTGGGGTTTCTTTTGGCCATTGCATTATTCATTCGTACTAAGAGGTTCTATTCGCTGAGGAGATTAAAGGACTCTGTTAAATGATGGAGTAAATAACTATATATGCAAACTTTGTGTATAAGGTCATGGCTGAGGCCATCCTTGTTTTTTCTTGCATTACAGGTGGGTAGCTTGTTTTCGGACCATTTATTGTTGCTTTCATCAGTTTCATGTGCATTACTCTTCCTATAAGACGAGTCCTCGGAGGATCCCTGGCATAAGGGAGGGTGGTGTGAAAGAAATATGAAATGTCTCTTACCTTACCCTAATCAATTCATAATTTGGTTCCTCAAAAAAAAAAAAAAATCAATTCATAATTTACTCTGAATGTTATATTGTTAAAGTCTTTTATTTTTATTATTTTAAAATGAATAAATAGTGTCTCTATTCACAATACTGTAGAAAGTTAAAAATTAAAAAAGAAGAAAAAACAAAAATTATTGCAATTAATTGTAAAAATTCTGTAAATGTTAATGTATACAAGTAATTCCCAAGCAGGCCTTCATTGGTTGGCTGGTCATGTTGAATAGATTGTCAACCAAGGAAAGAAGGCTTAATTAATTGGGTCTTTAATGCAGATACATAATGCACCTCTTCTTTGATTTCTCTTTTTCTAGGAGATTATGTAGGACTCTCATCAGTTGGTGCATGGTGAAGCACCCTAACTTTTGTTAGGATGAGATAATGGCTTGGGGTGAAAGACATGCCAAAGGTAAGAGCCTTAGATCCAATGTATTCCACTTAGCCTTGTGGTCTGTTGTATATCACATTTGGCAGTAGGGAATGTAATGTTTCACCAAGGGAGAATTTATGTTGAAGAAAATATCCTTCACTTGATCAAGTGGGAAGTTAGAAGGAAAGTTGAAGGGAATGACTATTTTACTAATTCTATCTAAAACAGAATCTTGTGATGTATATGGGGAATTTCTTTAGATGTTCTTTAATCAGTTGAATTTTGTGATGTGCATGGGGAATTTTGTGATGTTCTTTAATTCCTTTCCCTTGTTGTGGCCAAGTGATTGTCTCCCTTGTATATGAGTTAATTTTAGAGTTTATTGGTGTTCTAGTTTTGCTATTAAGTGTTGTTACTTGAACTTTGTACTCTATTCATTTGATGCAATGCAATCTTCTCGTTCATCAAAAAAGAATAAAGTCACACAAGTATCTTTCAAGACCCCAAAAAAAAAAAAATAATAATAATATTAAAATAACAGTCACAAGCCTTGTGGAGGCACTGCTCCGGTTTATCTAGCTAGAATCAAAGTTATTTATTTATTTATTTTTCTCACTTGTTATAATAATAAAAAAATTAAAAAAAAAATTGATTACAATTTCTTGTCACGACCATGGAATTAAATGATATGGTCTGCGAGATTTTCTTTTCATCGGATTAAGAATCTACTTAAGTTGACTCCTAAACATAAATTTGTCCAGAGTCTGCAACATGCATATGAAACTAAAGATGGTTTGATACTTTGCCATTGATGATGGTTGTTTTTGGGTTTACCATCGAACGGTAAGAAAATGAAACTTAGTCTATGGTCTTTTATTATTTATTTTAAATACAATAGGATTTGAATCTATAGCTTAATGATAACTATTAATTCTTTATCATTAGTTTAAGAAACCAATTACTTTTTTTTAGGTAAACGCAATTCGAAGTCAAATTCTTAATTAGAATAAGTTGAGCTAACAGCTAACTGAAAACCTATATAAACATCTTTAACTTAATTCTTGATACTTCTTTAGATTATGGATTTGTTGTATTTTCGGAAAAATCCAATAACGATTGTTGAAAAACATTGTCGCTTTGTAATAAATATTTAAATACAACACGTGTCAAGAGTTCATACAATATGTACATGCAAAGACAGATGATATATATATATATATATATATATATATATATGTGGGGGATGGACGAATTTACACCTAGGGCTAAGGCCCAAATGCTTGGAGGATCCCATGAAGTGGAATGGGCCAGGCCCATCTACTTAAGAAGCAAAGAAAATCTCTACGGATCATTCCCTTGAAATTCACAATACACTCCATCTCCAGGAGACTTATCAGAGGTCACAAGCGTGGACAATCCACCAAGTGCCCTTATATAAACTTGGGAAATCTCCTAAACAGATAAGGATAATAGAGATCTTTACCTTCTCATTAATGAAGGGTTCTCAACCTAACTTTTGATGCATTAAATATGTATAAGACAACCTAAACAGTACAAACACCCCCAAAAATCTTGTTTCAGGATAAGAAATGGGGGAAACCAATAAAGAAGGAGAGAAATATCCAAGAGAATTCGGCTAGGAATAGGCCGACTGGGAGGATAAGGGAAGAGAACATGCCTATAAAAAGGGGGGACTGGCAACTGTTTGGGGATAATATATATATATATATATATATATATATATATATATATATATAATGAGAAAGAAAGGGGAAGAGAGAAAGAGAAAAGTAAGTAGGAGTGAGTGAGCCCTACATTTTGAAACCCAACACCACATGAAAAGGTTGTTTTTCCTCTGGAGTATGTTTATTTCGATGTTGATGCAATCTTGTTTCTACAAATCAGTTGTTTAAGCTTCCCATTGTGGAGTATTCACCATGTATTTTTACTAAATAAATTGTGTTTGTCAATCACCCTAGTATTTGTCACAGAAGTTCTCTTAAAGATCCTTTTCTTTGGGTTGCTTTTAACCCCCACAATATATATTGAGCCAAATAGGACAATCTCTCAAATTTATAAGAATGAAAAAGATTATAGAAGACCTGGCTTGAGCTTAGACATCACTTAGACAGACTCTTGTAATTGCCAATGATAACCCCCAAAAATTGTCATTCTCTTCCTCCATTTGTGTCCCCAAACCCAAAATCTTCATGATCCAACATTGCAAGTAAAGCAACCAAAAAGAAAAAAACTCATAACCATCCAAAAATTAATCCAATCAAATAATAAAAAAATATGAGAAAGAAATCAATTTTGTCCCTTAACAGGGATAGTTTGTAATCCAACATGAGAGAGAGAGGCCTAGTCAGTCTCTCTCTCACTGACTCGTCTGGTCCCTTCTTTCTCTCTTGCCGCCTTTTTCTCTTTGTGTTGAATTTTTTTTTTTTCTCAGCAAAATGCACCTTTTTAAATTTTGCCTTTGTCTCACCCAAACACACTGTTTTGCCTCAAAACTTGACTAAACCAAAACTAGTAGTTAAGTTTTTGCTCATTTTATATAGTTAATAGAAATAGAAATAGATAATATATTTATATTATATTATATTATATTTTGATTAAGACCTATTTGCCCTTTTACCCAAATTAAAAAAATTAAGGGCCTTTTATTAGCTAATAGAATGCATTGTATATTAAAAAAAATCCCACTATAATACAAAACACAGAAAACTAGTCTATACCTAAAAAAAAAAAAAAAAAAAAAAAAAAAAACCCAATAGATAAAGATTAAAGAGTCTATAGACTCTAGCCATTATGAGTTAATGTGAATGTTGTGAATACCATTTCAGTGCTTGTTTCGGTTTGCCCATTATATTGGAATAGTTCAGTACCAGTCTATTTCAGCATACCGTTTCAGAATTACCTTTATTAATCTAAAATATTCAAAATACTAATCTAATGCATAGTTTAAAACTTTAAAAGGAAAAAAAAAATGGTATTTTTGTAAATAATCAACTATGCAATGGTCTAATTAACATGTTATGAACGCCGTTTCAGTGCCTGTTTTGAATTGTTTATTGGAACAGAATATTTCGGTACCAGTTTATTTTATTGTACTATTTCAAAGTTACCACTATTTAATTTATATACATATATTTCTTTATATATTATTAGTCAAAACCTATATAATTTATTAAGTGGCTTAGGTTATTAGTTCATATTTTAATAAATATATGGATCTCAAACCAAATAATAGTAATGATAAATTAATAATGATAATAATTGTAGGGATATTGGGCCTAGGAGCTCATTATCTATGTATATATTGGGCTTGGGGTCCAATACGACGACGAAAGGACGTCCGAGGAGGGGTAAACATTGTCAAGGAAATCTGTGTTAGTGAAAGAGAAAGTTGGTTTTGGTTATAAGGGCCTAGGAGGGTGGGCCGAGGATGAATACCTCCTCGACTGACCAAAGCTGAGGTCCGAAGAGATGGTCTGCCATCTAGGGGAACGTTGTAGGAAATTCTATTGATATAGATAAGCATTACAGAAACATAGGACAAGGGGGGAGTCCTAAAATATTTAAGGAGAAAGCTACTACCACCACATTAAATGCTCTGCAGCTAACCCTCTGGCAGCATTAATGTGAAGGTGATACCTGAACAGTGGTTTTCAGCCTTACAGTTACTACATAAAAGACTTTAGGAAGGTGTTGATGGGACAAGTATCAACACCAACCATCTAGCTTGCACATGGAGGGTAAAGATGAAAGGTGGAGAGAGTATAAAATAAGAAGGAAGCAATGAGAGAAGAGGATGGAGAAATCAAAAAAGAAACACTGTAGCAATCAGGAAACAAATTTGTAATCAAACTTAGGAGCAATATATAAGAACTGATCTCCTCGGACTGTGCCGATGACGATTTTCTTTAGTTTAAATCAATTTATCTTTCTATTTTTGTCATTTGAGCCCACTTTATTTGTTGTCCAACTCATTTTAGTCCAGTTTTCCAACCCACTCTCTACAAATTCATTGTTTTGGACTTTTTGGGCCTGAGTCCATCCATCATTTAGGCTAGGAAGCCAAATCCAATTGATGCTGAGTTTTTCAGATGAAGACAAGATTGGAACCATCCAGCCACATGATGATGCTTTAGTGGTCACCCTCAAAATAGGAGGGTATGATATGAAAAGGATGAAGATAGACTAAGACAGTAGTGCAGAGATTATGTACACTGATTTGTATAAAGGGTTGAACTTAAAGCCTAAGGATCTGACAACCTATGATTCACCTTTGGTGAATTTTGATGAGAAAGTTGTCATCCCAAGGGGTCAGATTAGGTTGCCCATGCAGGCAGGTTCAGAGGTGGTTGAAGTGGACTTCATTGTGGTGGATGCATACTCTCCATATATGGCCATTGTGTCCAAACCCTAGCTTCATGCCCTAAGGGCCGTTTCTTCAACTCTGCATTTGAAAGTGAAGTATCCATCAAGGGACCGGATTGAGGAGCTTGGGGGGAGTCAGTCCATGGCTAGGCAGTGTCTCGTGGCTGCCATCATGCATCAGCTTGCGGCTGAGTCCTTAGCCTTTGCATAGGGGGGCTCATAGCAATTAAGGATTTCAATCCTACCTACAGATGCGGTGACGAGAGAGGCAAAGTGTGAGAGGTTGGAGAAAATTGCTATAGATGGAAATCCGAAGAAGTTTTTTTAGGTTGGAGCTTAGTTGCCACCTCGAAAGAAGGAAGAACTGTTAGCGTTTCTTAGGAGGAATATTGATATGTTCACCTGGAATGCCTATAAGGCTCCTGGGGTAGATCCTGACTTCATTTTCCACCATTTGAATGTCAACCCAACTGTCCTCCCTAAAAAACAACCACCTCGGCGCTTATCCAAAGAGCATTTCGATGCTGTTAAGGAAAAGGTGAACAAGCTTAAGCAAGCTGGGGCTATCAAAGAAGTATTCTACCCTGAATGGTTGACTAATATAGTGGTAGTAAAGAAGAAGAATGGGAAGTGGCGGGTGTATGTAAACTTCACAGACTTAAACAAAGCCTGTCCAAAGGACCCCTTCCCCATGCCTCGGATTGATCAACTAGTGGATGCGACTGTAAGCCATCCTTGGATGAGCTTTTTGGATGCCTTTCAAGGGTACTATCAAATACCTTTAGCCTTGGATGACTAGGAGAAAACAGTTTTTGTTATTCCTACTGGGAATTACCACTACAAAGTGATGCCCTTTGGTCTAAAGAATGCAGGATCTACCTATCAGAGGATGATGACTAGGATGTTTGAGCCATTGTTAGGAAAGAACATTGAGATTTACATAAACGACATGGTAGTTAAGAGTAAGTTGGAATTTGAGCTCATTAACAATCTTGGGAATATCTTTGAGATCTTGAGGAGGCATAAATTGCGACTCAATGCTTCTAAGTGTTTTTTTGGGATTGGATCGGGTAAGTTCTTGGGGTACATGGTTACACACCGTGGAATTAAAGTCAACCCTGACCAGATTAAAGTAATCAACAATTTACAACCACCTTGGAATCCCAAAGAGGTTTAGAAGCTAACATGGATGACTGCTACTTTAAACTGATTCATCTCCCGGTCAGTAGACAGGTGTAGACCTTTTTTCCAATTGCTGAACAAGTGGAAGGGATTTGAATGGATCGAGGAGTGTGTTTTAGCCTTCCAGCAGTTGAAAGAATATCTATCTCGTCCCCCCATTATGTCTAGGTCTGAGGTGGATGAGGTTTTGTTTTTCTATATCGCAGTGGCTTCCCATGCGGTAAGCTTAATGTTGGTGCGGGTTTATAGTGGTGTGTAGAGGCCAGTTTACTATGTGAGTATCACTATATGAGGTCAAGGTTTGTTACCTACCACTGGAGAAGGCCATTTTGGTAGTGGTGCATGCTACACGTAAGCTCCTCCACTATTTCCAATCTCACACAATTGTTGTCTTAACCCAGCTCCCACTTAAATCTCTACTTCGAAGTGCTGATTACATAGGAAGGGTTGCAAAGTGGGGTATGATCCTAGGGCTTTTGATATCAACTACATGCCTCGCACCTCTGTCAAGGGTTAGGTCCTCGCCGATCTGGTGGCCGTGTTTGCTGAAACCTCATTAGAAAAGAGAGTAAAAAAGCAAAACATGGATGGAAAATCGGTTGGTGCAATCTACTTATAAGAACCTTTGTCCTGGAAGGTATACGTTGACGGTGCTGCGAACCATAGAGGATCTGGAGTGGGGCTAGTTTTAATATCTCCAGAGAGGATCACAATTAAGAAATCCTTGAGATTGAGCTTCTCAGCCACAAACAATGAGGCTAAGTATGAAGCTCTGTTGGTAGGGATGACCATGGTTTAGAAAATGGGTGGAAAAGTAGTGGAAACCTTCTCTGACTCAAGGTTGGTTATGGGCCAAGTTCAAGGAGATCTAGAAGCCAGAGATCTCAGAATGTAGGAATATTTGAACTAGGTAATATACTTACAGCCTGGATTTGAGTCTTTTAATTTATCACAAATCCCTAGAAGTAGGAATACACACTCTGACTCTCTTGCCACATTAGCAACCTTTTCGGCACAAAGTTTACCTTGAGTGATCCTTGTGGAAGACTTGTGTAAACCTACTAAAGTAGGGAGAAATGTGGCTTGTATTTATCATATTAGGGTGGGTCCTAGTTGGATGGACTATATCGTATTGTTCCTTAAGGAAGATATCTTGCTTAAGAGTAAGTTCGAGGCCGATAAGGTACGAAGAAAGGCTCCTTGGTTTTAGCTGTCCGAGGACCAAAAGTTGTATAAAAGATCTTTTTCTGGACTGTATTTGCTATGCATACACCTTGAAGCAGTTGAACTACTCTTGGAAGAGTTACATGAAGGGATTTGTTGAAGTCACATAAGAGGCAGGTCTTTATCTCACAAAGCCCTCACTCAGGGATACTAGTGGCCAAATATGCAGAGGGAGGTACAAGAGTATGTGAAAAAATGCGACCAATGCCAAAGATTTACCCCAAGCATTCACCAACCAAGAGATGTCCTTAATCCTCTATCTAGCCCTTGGCCATTTGCTTAATGGGGCTTGTACATTGTAGGTTCTTTCCCAAGGGCAGCAAGGAATAAAAGATATTTGTTGGTCGGCACAAATTACTTCACCAAGTAGGTTGAAGCTGAACCATTGGCGAATATCAAGGACGTGGATGCCAAGAGATTCGTTTGGAAAAATATTTTCACTCGGTTTGGAATCCCTCGTACCCTTATCTTGGACAACGGACTTCAGTTTGATAGCAAAGCTTTCAGGAGATATTGTTGTAACCTAGGCATAACGAATAGATATTCCACCCCGGTATATTCACAAGGGAATGGACAGGTTGAAACTGTCAATAAGGTCATAGTAAGTGGGCTTAAAAAGAGGTTGGACGACGCAAAGGGAAAATGGGTAGAAGAGTTGCCACATGTCCTATGGACGTACAGGACTACACCTCATAGGTCCACTAGGGAGACCCTCTTTTCAATGACTTATAAAGCCGAGGCTATTATTCCTCTAGAGACTGGATTTCCAGCATTGAGAATGAGTTCTTTCACTTCGAGCAACAATGATGAGCTATTAAGAAAGAGCATAGACTTAATTGAAGAGCGAAGAGAAAGTGTCATGGTCCAATTAGCTTATTATCAACACAAGCTCAAGTAAGGGTATGATGCTAACGTGAAGCTAAGGCCACTGGCACCTGGAGACTTGGTGTTAAGAAAGGTTTTGGGTACTGTAAAGAACCCAGCATGGGGAAAGTTAGGGCCCAACTGGGAAGGGCCATATCGCATCACTTCGATGGCTGGAATAGGTGCGTATCATCTTGAAGACCTAGATGAGAATGTTTTACTACAGTCCTGGAATGTAATAACTTGAAAATGTATTATTATTAATGAAAGTCTTCCTTGTCACATTCCCGTTTATTACATTACCTGTTGAGCTTCATATTATTGTTATTCCAAGTATCAAACAAATCATTAGTCATGCTTGACTCCTCAGACCACATACCTTGGGTAAATTGATATGTTAAGTCACTTTTTTAAGTATTAAACAAAACCTTAGCTATGTCTAGTTCCTCGAACCACATACTTTGGGTAAATTAATATTTAATGGCATCTTTCTAAGTATCAAATAGAACATTGGTCATCCTTGACTCCTCGAACCACATACCTTGGGTAAATTGATACATTGAGTTACTTTTTTGAGTATTAAACAGAACCTTAGCTATGCCTGGTTTCTCAGACCACATGCTCTAGGTAAATTAATACTCCCTAACATCTATTTCAGTGTTAAATAGAACCTTAGTTATGTCTAGTTCCTCATATCACATACTTTGGGTAAATTAATACTTAATGACATCTTTCTAAGTATCAAACAAAACTTTGGTCATGCTTGCCTCCTCGGATCACATGTCTTGGGTAAATTGATACGTTAAGTTACTTTTTTGAGTATTAAACAAAACCTTAGCTATGCCTTATTCCTCAAACCATATGCTTTGGGTAAATTAATACTCCCTGACATCCGTCTAAGTATTAAATAAAATCTCAGCTATACCTGACTCCTCAAACCATATATTTTGGGTAAATTAATACTTCCTATCATTTTACCAAGTGTCAGGGCAAAACCTTAGTTATTTCAAACTCCTTCGACTACATATTTAAGGTAAATTAGTGCTTCTTATTGATTACTTGAATGTCGAAAATGATCAGCCACTTTAAACAGCAAAAATTTTCAGTGTGATAACAAGCTCAAGTGGATGCTCATGAGCATCACTTAAAGCATTTACAGGCATATCTGTATTTGTTTGAGAATTGATTATCACTCTGGTCCTTTAA
Organism: Quercus robur; assembly: GCF_932294415.1. Classification (NCBI taxonomy): domain Eukaryota; kingdom Viridiplantae; phylum Streptophyta; class Magnoliopsida; order Fagales; family Fagaceae; genus Quercus; species Quercus robur. The sequence goes on from NC_065543.1 coordinate 43,106,442, forward strand.
ACTTGCTAATGAGTAGGGTGCAGATTAAGTTTAAACCTGTATGTAGGCCATATCACTGTGTATGTCCTTGAAGTTAAAATTATGCTTTGCCAAGATGATGAACTTAGTAGATTTAACTTGTTTTGCTGCTGACCATATGAGATAGGATAACCTTTCTGTTACTTATGCAAATTAATGAGAAGAGTTTTACCTCATTACTATATTTATTAAGTGTTAGATAAGATAGAAATTATATCAACACCATTATGAGAATCATAGGAAGAAAGGAAATATACATAACTTTCATTAATTAAAGCCTTCAAGCAAGGCAGATTGAGTACAAAAGGGGCAACTTGGTTACAAACTTTGAAAACCAAAATAGAAGTTGCAAGCAAAACAAAAGAAAAGAAAAACACAAAAGAAAGAACAACACTAAAATCTATTTCTATTTTATTACAAGTTTTTCCTTAGGAAGGGCTTTCTTAGGCTGGGTGGATGCTGCTTCTGATGTCTCGGGGCCCTTGCTTGTAGGATTAGCCTTGGCAGGCAAGGGGAGAGTGGCCAAGACAATCTCCATCTTTTTAGGAGCTTCTTTCTCGATAGGAGGATCCTGGGTGACAGTTGGGGGCTTTATGGCATCAGTGGCCACTCCTTGATTTGCGTTCTTTTCTTTTTCTGTGACCCCGGGTTGCTCGGCCTCCTCAGAAGGGGTGTCAGAAGAGGTTGGAACATTGGCTATGCTGTCTTTACCTACTTCTGCAACCTTGGAGGTGGTATCAGTCCTCGAGCCAGATGGAACAGACACTTGGATGGCAGGGGAGTAGTATACATTCTCTGCCCTCCTAAGCACAGATGAAGCCTCAACCCCAGCTTGGTTGAGAGCTTCATACCACACTTGGGACTAGTAATTTCTACACACTCCCGAGATCTCAGCCCTAAGGGCTTCCTCGGTCTCTGCCACTCCAATGTCATATCCCTCTTGCTTGGCTTGATCCCGGGCCCTCTTCGCTTGTTCCTTAGCCTTCTTGGCCTCTTTCAATTTCTTCTTGAGGGCAACGATCTATACTTTAGAGGTAGCCAGCTGATCCTCGGCATTGTGAAGAAGCACCTGTTGGCCTTCAACCTGCCTCTCAGCATTGTCCAGGGCAGCCATAGCGCTCTTCCTTTCTCTCTCCTCCTTAAGCACCCTACACTTGAGCTCCTGGATTTTCTTTTCGGCCACATCGAAGGCCTTCACTGCAGCGTTGCGCCTTCCTTCCTCTTCCTTCATCTGCCAGTGGCAGTAGTTGGTTATCTTTTCCACCTGAAATGAGGCTTGAACAGCCTGCTGAGGAAAGAGACAGATAAAAAAAAAAGAAAGAGAGGAAAGCAGTAAAAAAAAAATTAAAGAGAGAGAGAGAGAGAGAGAAGAAAAAGGGGCTAAGTGGAGTACATACCATGGCGAGGTACCTCCTCATGGGCCAGAGCTCGGCCATGTCCTTGGGGAGCAGTAGAGCCTACTCCACCGCATCAGCCACGTAGCCAGCCATCCTTCCTTGGAAGTCCCTAATAGAGGCATTGGCTGGCAGTGGAACCCTATCCAACATTGGGGTGCGGGTCCAGGCTAGAGGTGTGACCTAAAGATCACTCATCTTCTCAACTTCCACCACCTCCTTGCCCTTTGGCTCCCTTTTCCTTTTTAGGTCAGTAGGTTCAAGTTAGAGGGGTAGGGCAGGTGGGGGGGGGGGGGGAGGCTTAGTCTGGGCTGCCTTCCCCGACGTGTCCCTCCCTGGTTGGGACTCCAGCAGTTCCTGAAGGGTGGACCTTTACCTGTGTTGGATCCCCATCTCATTTAGTATTGGTGTGAACGGATGGCCGAAGTCAAAAGTTGAAGTTGCTAGGGACAAAACTTGATTGAAGACTTCAAACTCGTCCTCGGAATCAGATACTTCAACTATTTCTTCCTCTTTTTCTTCTTCTGTGTTGGCAGGGTGAGAAGAAGTGGCCACTTCGATTGTCTGTTGTGGTGGCAAGGCTACCTTTGGTATGCCCTCGGGTATGGGCTCGATGGTGAATGTGCCTTCTGGAACAAGGCCGGTGAGGAGAAAGCCTGGAGCAGCAACACTAATTCATTGCAGCCAAGGATCTTTAGCTTTAATGACGCACTTAGGCGCCTAGAAACTCTTGGATATTGGAATGTAATCCAATATTAGGTGGGCTGCCCTGAGTTAGCCGTCTATGTGGACGAACACCTCGGCCTTCAGGATCTTGTCCAAACTCGGCTGGTTCACAAGATTGAAGTTGGGGATAGAAGCGTTTTTGTCTGCAAAACCATTGGGAAAGACAAAAAACATTATTAGTCAAGAATAAAGCAAATCAAAGGGAATTTCATGCACAAACATAAACAAAAGGAAAAGAAAAAGGAGGTAACTTTAAAATAATCATCTTAGGTCTAAAATCCTACCTGGCTGCCCCTCTCTCGTCGGGCAGGGGAGGCCATCGTGCCATTCCCCTTATACAATTATGAAATCCTTATTCGGGCCTTTGTTACTAAATGAGCCTAACCTCGAGGTACCTGAATTTTAGGTAATACCCCTGTCCCTTTAAATGGTGGAGGTTGTAAACTCAGTTAATATCATGGTGGGTTAACCCTAAACCCATTCTTTCATTAAGGGCGTCTACACTTCCTAAAATTCTAAACATGTTTGGGGCACACTGGGTGGAAGCTAACCTATGGGCCCTAAGGTAATCCCTAGTTATAGTGCCCATGTGAATTCTTATCCCACCCTTTATGAAGGCAATCATTAGGATCACTACTTCTCCCTTTTGCCTTTTTTCGTGCCACTCTCCCTCCTTACAATACTTAATGAACGCTCCTAGAGAAATCCTATACAGAGCTCTAAAACTCTCTATTCCCTCCATGGAGTTTACGAAATGAGCGAACCTACCCATTTCTAAGAAAGACTTGTAGATACTAAGGAGATAATGAGAAGGAAGAAGAGCCAAGGAGGAAAAGACACAAAGAAAAGAAAAGTGTATAGAAAAATAAAGTTTAAAGGTTTGTGAAAACTTATAGAAAGAAGAAAAGTATCCTCGGACAGGCTTTGAGTATTTGTAAGGGCACGAGTGAATTGGGAAAGTTTGTAGGTTCAGTGTATGTACGCTAAAACAAAATGAATGCTAAAGTGAGATGAATGATTGATTTGAGTAGTATTTATATCAAGGAGGGAGTTAGAAGCGGAAAAACTCCCGCTCGATTCCCAGTGAAATCCTCAGCCGTTGGATTCGCATCGTACCATAGAATGTTGGGAGCAGAAAGCCATAAAAATTTAATGAAGGCGCGTCTTGTATGTCGAAGCATCAGGAGCATGCCTTAAGCAATTAAAAAGGCACCTACACAATCAGAGGTGACGTGTAATGAGCAAGCGGTAAGTGCAATGACATCGAAATCCTTCTTTCTTCTCAAGGAGCCAAAAAGAAGAATCTCGAGAGGCTGTTGTAAGGGTATTAGGTCCAGGAGCTCATTATCTAATCGTCTGGTTTCTTCTTTGGTCAATGTTCACAATGAAAATTTGGCAGAGGCTGTTCAACAGCCCTGCCATAAGCAATGAGTTTTCTAGTTTGAAATTGTCGTGGGCTTGGGAACCCACAAACAATTCGAGAGCTCGGAAATTTGGTCCTGGCACAAGATCCCGTAGTTGTGTTTATAGCCGAGACATGGCTAGATGAAGCAAGGCTACGGTTACTTTTGAAAAATTTCGACCTTGGACAGAAGCATGTTGTATCTAAGGTAACGCAAGGAGGCGGTTTGGTTTTGCTATGGAGATCTGATTTTGATTTAACGGTTGTTAACTCCTTTCTAAACTACATTGACGCCGTGATCAACGCCGACAAGGAGAACCCATGGCGCTTTACCGGTTTTTACAGATACCCGGAAACCCACAAGCACTCTGAATCTTGGCGTATCCTGAAAACTCTAAATCACAACTCCCCTCTACCGTGGTTATGTGCCGGCGATTTCAACGAGATTGTTAAGTCTCATGAGAAACTGGGTGGGCAAGCCAGACTGGAAAATCAGATGCGAGACTTCCGTGACGTGCTTGATAAGTGTAGTTTTGCTGATTTGGGTTATGTAGGACAGAAATACACTTGGAGCAAACGTTTGGCAGGGAGCATCACAGTTTGGGAGCGACTGGATAGGGCTGTAGCAAACACCCAATGGCTCTCACTCTTTCCAGGCTCATCTGTTATCCACCTCGACTCAGTTTTCTCTGATCACAAGCCACTAATCATTCACCCTGAAGGCATCCCAATCAAGAAACTTAGACCATGGAGATTTGAACAGGTTTGGTTAAAGGAAGATGCTTGCCACACAACGGTCGAATCGGCTTGGACTCCCTCTCTTTTTTCACTCTCTCCTATGTCAGTTGTGGAATCAAATTTGATGACTTGTCAAAAAAAGTTAAGATGTTGGAGTAAGGAGTCTTTTTGCAATATCACTCGGGCCGTAAGGGATAAAAAAAAAAAGGAAATTGAGGAAGCTGAAAAGCAGGCTATTCATGGGGCTTGTGTTGACCGAGTGCACTATCTAAGGGCTGAATTAAGAGACCTTTTGACTAGTGAAGAAAAGTTATGGCAACAACGTTCAAAACAACATTGGTTGAAGGAAGGCGACCAAAATACAAGCTTCTTCCATGGAAAAGCCTCCCAAAGATTCAGAAGAAACAGTGTCAAACGGTTAAGAAATTCAAATGGGGAATGGGGTGAAGGTGATGATCAAATAGGTGGACTGTTTACGGAGTATTTCAGAACGCTTTTCTCATCCTCAAATCCGAGCTAGGTTGAGGTTGTCCTTGATACTATCCCTCGAACAGTGACTGATACAATGAATGTGGGTTTAGTCAAAGTTTTTACGAGACAAGAAGTTGACATAGCCCTAAAACAAATGGCCCCCCTGAAAGCTCCAGGCCCGGACGGTATGCCTCCCATCTTTTATCAACACTATGAGAATTCCATTGGTGACGATGTTGCATGTGCAGTATTATCTTGTCTAAATGCAGGTACTATCCCAGCCAGTATCAATCATACTTATATTACTCTCATTCCAAAAGTTAAAAGTCCTGAAAGAGTTTCTGAATTTAGAACTATTGCTCTATGTAATGTTCTTTATAAGCTTATTTCCAAAGTTTTAGCTAATAGGCTGAAAAGTCTTCTACCACATGTTATATCAGAATCCCAGAGTGCTTTCCAACCTGACAAAGCTATCTCAAATAAAATTTTGGTGGCTTTTGAGACTTTACATCACATGAAAACAATAAAAAAGGGGCAAGGAGGGATTTATGGCGATGAAGTTGGATATGAGTAAGGCCTATGATAGGGTGGAGTGACTCTTCCTTGAGCAATTGATGTTGAAGATGGGTTTTCATGCTAAATGGGTAGGTTTGGTGATGGAGACCGTTAAAACAGTTTCTTATTCAATCCTCATAAATGGTGAACCACATGGCAAAATCCAACCAATAAGGGGGATCTGACAAGGGGATCCTTTATCACCCTACCTCTTCTTGATTTGTTCTGAAGGTCTGAATGGACTTATCAAAAAAATTGTTGCTTCGGGTGAGCTTAAAGGCTTTTCTCTATGCAAGAATGGCCCACAAATCTCTCATCTTTTTTTCGACGATGATAGCCTAATTTTCTATAGGGCGGAGATGGGGGATGTGAAGGCACTTCAAACTGTTTTGTCCCAATATGAATTAGCTTCGGGGCAGAAAATCAATAGCTTGAAGAAAACTTTATTTTTTGGCAAGTCAGTTTCCAATGACACCAAACTTGCTTTGAAAAATTTCCTAGGGGTTCCAGAAATCAAAGAGTATGAAAAATATTTGGGTCTTCCAGCGGTGGTGGGAAGAAAAAAAAAGGAAAGTTTGAATTACATCAAGGAGAAGATTTGGGGCAAGTAACAGGGATGGAAGGAAAAACTTTTGTCGCAAGCGGGAAGGGAAGTCCTACTTAAGGCCATTGCCCATGCCATCCCAACTTTTGCAATGAGTTGCTTTAAACTACCTTTGGGATTGTGCCATGATATAGAGGTTATGATAAAGAAATTTTATTGGGGTTAGAGGGACGATAAGAGGAAGATACATTGGAAGAAATGAGAGACCCTTTGTTTGCCAAAAAATGAAGGTGGTTTGAACTTCAAAGACCTAAGGAAATTCAATAAAGCAATGCTCGCCAAACAAGTATGGAGATTAATCCATGACAAAGAGTCCCTTTTCTACAAAGTCTTCAAGGCAAAATTCTTTCCAAATGGTGATATCTTTTCCGCTCAATTGAAGTTAGGTTCCTATGCTTGGTGAAGCATCCTGAGTGCTCGCAAAGTAATTCTTGCAGGTGCTAAATGGAGATTAGGCAATGGACTCAATATCCGAGTCTACCAAGATAGCTGGCTGCCTGGAGATGGACCGGGAAAGGTCATCTCCCCTGTTTCGGTTCTACATACTGATGCATGGGTCACTGATCTCATTGATTGTAATTCGGGTTGGTGGAATATACAGCTCATAGATTTTTGCTTCCTACCTTTTGAAGCACAAAGAATCAAGTCAATCCCAATCTGCTTAACTCCTCAGGAAGATATACTCATCTGGCCAAAAACAAAGGATGGAAAATACTCAGTTAAGACAGGGTATCAACTTATTTGTGATATGGAGAAGGTGGATGCTGCTTCGGCTTCAGAATCTGGGGAGAATAAAAAATTCTGGGCTAGCCTGTGGAGGTTGAAGGTGCCAAACAAAATCAAAACCTTTGCATGGAGAGCTTGTACAGATTCTCTTCCTACAATGGAAAACTTGGTGAAGCGTAGGGTAGCGCAGATGCCAATCTGTTCCAACTGTAACAAGGAACCTGAAACTGTGTCTCATGCACTGTGGGGCTGTGAAAAAATTAGGCCAGCCTGGGGAACACTCTTCACGGATCTACAGGCCGCAACAACCTCTTCCTAACGTTTGCTGATGTTTTCAGGTTATCTCTACGAAATCTCCAAGGATCAGATGTGTTTATCACAATTTGTTGGTTTAGTTGGTGTAGGCAGAACAAAATTCGAGTTAAGGAACTCGTGGCACCTCTGGAAAAAACCACTGATTTAGCACAGCAGTACCTCCAAGAGTACCAACGTCTTCATGCCAAGCCCATCTTAAAGCAGCCACAAAATAAGGTCATCTGGAAGCCACCTGATCCGAGCACAGTGAAAACAAATTTCGACGGAGCCATTTTTGAAGAACTAGGAGTAGCCGGCATAGATGTAGTGATCCGAAACTCTTTAGGTGAAGTGCTGGCAGCGATGTCTGAGATCATTCCCTTGCCATCCTCCATTGTCGCTCTAGAAACACTGGCTGCCCGAAGAGCAGTAAGCTTCCTCCAAGAAAACGGCTTGCATAGTTCGATCTTTGTAGGTGACTCGGAGGAATCAATTCTAGCAATCAAAAACTAGTCCTTTCACCACCCTTCTATGGGTCATTTGATTAAAGACATTATGTCTTCAGTTTACTCTTTACAATCTTTTTCTTTCTCTCACACGTGTCGGCAAGGCAACGCTCTAGCACATGCCCTAGCCCGGAGAGCAAAAAGATCTTTTCCCATTTTAGTTTGGAAGAGTCATGTCCCCCCTGACATTTTTAAGTTGTATGTTTCTGATGCTTCAGCAATTAAATAGTTGGCCCCTCTTTGGCCGGATTCTCAAAAAAAAAAAAAAAACCATCTGGCCTGCACATGAAGGGTAAAGACAAAAGGTGAAGAGAGTATAAAAGAAGAAGGAAGCAATGAGAGAAGAGGATTGAGAAATCAAGAGAAAAACACTATAGCAATCAAGAAATAAATTTGTAATCAAACTTGGGAGTATTATATAAGAATCGATCTCCTCGGACTGTGTCGAAAATGATTTTTTTTAGTTTAAATCAATCTATCTTTTTGTTCTTGTCATTTGAGCCCACTTTATTTGTCGTCCAACTCATTTTAGCCTAGTTTTTTTAACCCACTCTCTACAAATTTATTATTTTAGATTTTTTGGACCTAAGTCCATCCATCATTTAGGTTAGGAAGCCAAATCCGATCCTTACAATAATAATACTTTTTCTAGAATAATTAAATAAACATTAGCATATATATTTTTTTTTAGGTAAATAAACATTAACATGTATGTACCTAGATAATTGGAAAATAAAAATAAAAACTTATTGAGAAAAAAAAAAAGTAAAGTAAATAAGTTTGATACTTTTTTTTTTTGTCATTTTCAAGGCAAATCACGTGGCAAAGCAAAATGAAAAGTTGAAGTTTGAAATCAATCTATAATAAGACTACAACAGAATAGAAAAGAGAAGAAGGCTGGGTTTATTCAAGCTAATGGATACCGGCGACATGGTGGCGACCTGAGAAGAAGAAGAAGAAGGAGGCTGGGTTCAGCATTTGTTTTATTTTTTGGAGTAATCCAATCATGGAGTAGTTAGAAAATTACTGTCCATAGGTACACGCAAATGACAAAATATATATATATATATATATATATATATATACATTTTAAATAATGCAACACCAACAACAATTTTAAATTAAATTTAACGGTGCCCTAAAAAGCTAATACTCAGTTTCCCAGATTATATATATATATATATATATATATATATATAGCTGATATAGTCAAGGCTGCAGAAAAAAAGTTAAAAAACTCAGAGAGCCAAAAAAAAGTATGGAGAGGCTGAGCAACAAATGGATGGCGGCGGTGGCAAGCATGTGGATCCAGTGTAGCAGCGGCGCGTACACCTTCGGCATCTACTCTTCAATCTTGAAATCTAGTCAAGGCTATGACCAATCAACGCTCGAAACTGTGGCTGTTTCCAGAGACATAGGCTCAAGCGCCGGGATCCTTGCTGGGGTTCTATACACCGCCGTGACGCACAGTAATAGTAACTCTGGTTTATGTGGGCCATGGTTGGTCCACCTGGTCGGAGCAATACAGAGTTTCTTGGGGTATTTTCTAACGTGGGCTTCTGTTGTTGGATTGATCCAACGGCCTCCGGTTCCTTTGATGTGTTTCTACATGATATTGGCAAGTCATTCCACGCCGTTCTTTAACACAGCCAATATAGTTTCTGGTGTGCAAAACTTCCCTGATTATAGTGGGACCACTGTGGGCATCATGAAGGTACATTTCTATGATTGGCTTAATTTTTTGGCTTTGAAGAGCTATTTTACTACATTTTCGTTTTTTAGCATCACAACCAAATATATTAGTTGAATAACACTTGGTCTTTGAGACTGAGTTCTAAGTGGTGGCAAAGTTGAGGTGGATCTGTACTCTTCTATTCTCTAGATCGGTTTCTCTCTTCTCTTCTTTGGTCCGATCTTTCTATTAGATCTATGCTTTGCTTTGGTTAGATTTGTTCTCTTTCTCTTCTCTAATTTGATCTTGCTACCCAAGTTTTGCTTTCTTCTTTGTTTCCTTCTTATGTCTTATTCTCCAATACGGAACTCGAGTTCCACAATCAAAATTGAGTGTCACATACTTGGCATGCTATCTACATAATTATTATGTTTGATTTTCCTACTACATAATGAAATTGTTGGCAAAATCATGCTAACTTTTCGATGTGACTAATTGTAATTATTGAAAAAATAAGTGGTGGGTTAATTTAAAAGTAAAGACAATAGGATAAATTTGCTATATAAAATAGTTGTGAAATTAATTATGGTCCTAAAATTTTTGGTTTTAAAAGAGTCTCAATATTAGGAAGTATATTAGGAAGTAACAAAAACTAATGAGCTTTATTAAGGGCACGTTTGGTAGATTGTAATGATAATTACATAGGAATAGGAATAGTTATTACAAGGAATGGAAGATGCTGTAATGTAATAATTATTCCTATTCAGTTGTTTGGTAACCCTATAGTAATAGAACCCTGAATATGTATTCCACATGTTTAGTACAACATCTTAAAACGATGTAATGAAAGCTTTTTAAATGAAATTGCCTAAAATGCCCTTATTATAATAAATACATTTTTTATAAGGATTGCTTTAATAATCCCAATCTGGAATGGAGACCTCTAATGATTTTTTTTTTTTTTTTTGGTTTAATAAACCCAATCCTTTTTTTTTTTTTTGGATTACTTTCATTTCATTGCACTAAAATTAACTTATCTTTTTTTTTTTTTATTCTCAACGTTGTCTAACACCTGTAAAATTTTCCCAACAAACAGTATCACTATTTCATTATTCTTTCATCTGTAAATATTACCAACAACTAAATATCTCAATTTGAAATCCCATTCATTCATTTTTATTGATGTACGTTCTTTGTTTCAATTAGGAGCTTAGGATCCCCACATATTACATATAGTATATATTAGACACGTTAATATATATATATATATATATATATATATATGCCAAACTACACAGCTGAAATAAAAATCTTTTGTTAAAAAAAAATATATATATATATATATATATTATATTGATTTGCTTTAGATTGGCTGGCTGACCGTGATATATATATATTATTGATTTGCTTTAGATTGGCTAGCTGACCGTGATATATATATATATATATATATATATATATATATATATATATATATATATATATATTGATTTGCTTTAGATTGGTTGGCTGATTACGCTCAGTGTTTCTAATCTTTGCTTCACAGAACCTCACAGCTATACAAATATCAATTATGGAAAATTTGATATAATGTCAAAAAAAAAGAAAAAAAAAAAAGAAATTGATATGGATAGCAGAAACAGAGAGCAGTACCTGTAGAAATTGCAGATCTATGGGCAGAAAAAAAAATCCTGACAAGAGAGAGCAGCAACTGAGGGTGAGTAAAAGGAAATACCCATACAAATAAATGAGAAAAGAAGAGAGAGAGGGTGCAATACCTGTGGAAATCACAGACCTAAGGGAAGAAGGAAAAAAAAAATTCCTTGAGAAGAGGGAGCAGCAACTGAGGGTGAAAGAAAGACAATACCCATATAAATAGATCTCTAGCAGCGGGAAAATAAAATTTTAGAGAGGAAAGAGATGGAAAATTTAGGAAGGAGATGAAATTTTGGAGAAGATGCAGGTAGTGAGGGATTTTGGAAATTTTGTTAACAGAGCAAGGAGAAGTTTTGGAGAAAATATGGGTAGTGGGGGATTTTGGGATTTTTGTTTAGAGCAAGGAGAAAGAAATTTTTGGAGAAGGCAGGTAGAGGGGGGTTTTGGGAATTTTGGGAATTTTGTTTAAGCAAAGCGTATTACGTTTAGCAAGGGAATAGGGATTCAGTACTTTTAATAAGGAATGTCTATTCCTCATTTTAAGGAATAGAGATTCATATGAAATGATTATTACAGGTAATAAAAACATAACCAAACAACTGTAAATCTAAACCATAGGAATAGCTATTACATTACAATTGCTATTACACTCTACCAAACGTACCCTAAATTGAAAGTAATTTGACTCTTTTAAAAAGTCATTTGAATCTTATTTTATTATAAATGAATTATGGCATGACAAATAATTTGATGAGTATCATATTAATAACATAATAAAGAAATCTTTTAATTATGTTTTGTTTTCTATTTTGAAGTTAGATATACTACTTTGTAAGTTTCATTTCATAAAATTTATAGTATCATTTGCATTATTTGGACAAAAAAAAAAGTTTATAATTGTTAATAATTTTATTTAATTACTAAATAAAATAATCAAGGATGACTTCATTCTTCATGAAGATGACAATAAAATTTTCCTACAATTTTGGATGAAAATAACAAACTTAAGATTATCATAATCAAGTAATGAGATTGAAACCATCTTTTGAATCTTACTACAAAGTACAAACTCCCCAATGATTGAAGCCTTAACTAAAGGCAAAAATGATTCTTGTCAACAATATATTGTGCAATTAAATTTGAGAAAGTCTAAGAATAGAATTTTTGTAATATAAATTTTGCCACACTTTTAATGTGATTTGTGGTGGTCATTTTCCAATAACCTTGGACCGTTGAGCCTAGATCCCTAATTTACTTGTACTATGGATTGAGCTTTTCTCACAATGGGAAGTCTAAAGAAGTGATTGGTGGCATCACTGGTGGTGTTATGGTGATCCCTCAATACTAAACTATCTTAATTTCAGCTCGGCCGTGAAGGCTACCAAGTAGCAAGCCCCCTCTCTCAAGTCCGAACGGGACTACCTTCTCCCTAGAATGTATCTTTCTCACTTCTCTCGTGTCTCTCTCCCCAATTTTGTTCCCTCCCCCTACTTCTCACCATTGCATTCTTATTTATACCCTTCTTTGAGTGGAGTAGTCACGATGAAGGGATATTTGTCATGTCAGCAAATCACTTTGTATCGTGTCACTGATTAGAGGGGACCCATCTCTTGTTGTTAAAATGACTCCCTAGTAACTTGTGTCTGACGCTGGTTTTATTGCTCGGCGGGCGAACTCTCCTAAGACATTATCTCTTGTTCCAGGCATATCTTGGATACTTCTTTATATGCTCAACTAACTCCCAACTGCTTGGCTATGTGGGCTCGAATTGGGCATTGGGCTGAGGTTCTCCCAATAGAAGTAGGACCTTACACAATTCAAGAAATGACCCACAGTTCTCGGCACACTACATGATTAATGGTAGAGAAAAAGTTATGGGTCAATGTAAAAGTGATTGTCAGTGAATCACAAATGGACCACATCAAAATAGTGAAAAAAAATTATAGTACAGAAATTGTGGTGTAGAAGAATTGATTAGACTTTATTTGTCATCATTTGTATTATAGCCTGATGCTTGACAATATGACTACAGTTTTCTTCAAGCAAATAGATATGTCACTACCTTTTTCTGACTTAATAATCAAATTAAGTGTCTTTTGGAAATAGCTTATCTAACATTTTGCTAGAAGTATGTTAAAGTATACTTATACTTTGAATTTTTTTTTTAAAATGAGAAAATGCAGAAAAATGAGGTTTTAAAAACTATATATAAAAGCTAAAAATTGAGCTTATAAGTTGATACCAACAACAACTAAGTGGTGTATTTTTTATATGGAAGTCATGGTCTTCGTGAAACTTCTAATCCTAATTGATTGCTTAAAATATGCGTATATATATGACTTCTTTTATGAAAAAAAAATAATAATAACAAACAAACAAACAGCAAGGAGTCCTTTTGCAACCCTCATGCCTGAGCTATGCTATGTTGTAATGTTACTTTTTCTCTTTCCTAGGGATGTACTGCAATTAGTGGAGCAATAATAATTCAAGCATATGACACATTCTACAAGGGCGAGCCGAGCAAATTCCTTCTAATGCTCGCTCTGTGGCCGACGTTTGTCTCTCTTGTGCTTATGCTTTTGGTGAGAATTTATAAAGCCAACGCAAGTGATGATAAGAATCACTTGAATGGTTTCTCTGCACTGACTCTAATCATTGCCGGTTATCTCATGATCATGGTAATTTTAGAAAAAAGTTTCAGTTTACCTTTATGGGCACGCATATTCAGCTTTATACTTCTTTTGCTTCTACTCGCATCACCTCTTGGAGTTGCAATCAAAGCCCAAAAGGAGGACTTCAAGAGATTTCTAGAAACGCCTTCCTTTGAGAGTAATATTTCAATGGTGAACCTCGAGTCAAGGTGTTCCTCGTCTAAATCAATTGTAGCAAAGGATCTAGCATATCTTGAAGTACCCAGAGGTGAGGATCAAGTTAATGTTGCTTTAGATGACAAAATTATGTTTGATGAAGAGGGTATGAATCTTTTGCAAGCCATGCGCACTGTAAACTTCTGGTTGTTGTTCATTGCAATGGTATGTGGAATGGGCTCTACGCAGGTTGTGCTTAACAACTTTAGCCAAATAGGACAATCTCACAATTATACAACTGTGGAGGTGAATAATTTCTTCTCTTTATGGAACATATGGAATTGCCTTAGCCGTGTTTGGGTTGGGTATTTATCAGATTATTTACTACATACAAGAGGCTTGGCAAGACCGTTGTTGATGACTGTTACTCTAGCAATGATGGTTGTTGGCCACATTGTTATTGCTTTTGGATTTCCTGGAGCATTATATGTGGGTTCGATCATAATGGGCATTTGTGATGGTTCACAGTGGTCATTAATGCCCACAATCACTTCAGATTTATTTGGTGTTAAGCATTTGGGTACCATTTTCAACACTATAGGAATAGCAAGTCCCATAGGATCATATATTTTCTCTGTCAGAGTTATTGTCTATATATACGATAAGGAAGCAAGTGGTGAAGATCACTCCTGCGTTGGTGCTCGCTGCTTTCTGTTATCTCTTTTTATCATGGCATCCTTGGCTTTCTTGGGATTTCTTTTTGTCATTGCATTGTTCCAACGTACTAAGAGGTTCTATATGCTCAGAAAATCAAAGCATTCTCTAAAACGATGAGATGTATATATGCAAACTTTGTGTACAAGGTCATGACCTCCCAATTAATTGATGTAAATTGATAGCATAAAGGTAATGAGTTACTCTCCGACATCACTATATTTTCTTTTCTAATGATCTAATCGAGAAATATATTTTTTTGGGGTCAAATTATACCTAACTCTTCTGAGATTTTCTGGTATTACACTTTCTTTTCCTCTTATTTGGAATAACACACTTACTACCTCCTCTAAAATAAAAATTATTTACAGACTTCCATATAAAACTATCCTGAATTTCCTATTAGAGGGATAAGAAATTGGAGAAGTCATTGTATATATATAGTTTGAATTTTAGAATAAATGAATATAATAAATGAAAATCTTAAAAGATATTAGTGTTTTTTTTTTTTTTTTTTTAAAAGTTACTGTGTTAATGAAGCTTCTAAATTAATATTACATGATTGTCTATATGATCATGTCAAGACCTTAGATTTGTGATGGGTGCATTTTCCACAATTTCCTTATGTTGATTATAACATGTTTTGTTGTTGTCAATGTTCTTACCTGAGCAATGCCATGCGTCAACTGTCATTAATTCACTATAGTGTATCATTCGAGTTAGCAGTGCTGTTAATTGAAAACCAATTAGAATTAGAGAACCAAACCCGTGTTTACTGCAATAAGTTTGTAACTGTAGCTAGCCTTGATGTAAATGTCGTATTTTTGTTCTACAGCACACATGTGAAATAAAGTATATCACAATTTTTTTTGAAAGTTTCTAATTCAAAATACATTCATATGAAATGAAACTTGACACAATTCAAAATACAAGAAGATGATTCTCTCCACCACAATCAAAACATTATAAAACCAAAAAAATGTTAGCATTTAATCCATCCTCTCCAAGCAAAACTTGTTTGAAGTTTACTCCTCTTGGAATTATTGCTGCATGACATCTATTAGGTTATAGATTGACCCCAGTTAATTAATTTAATTACCCAAATTAATTAATTAGATCAAATTACACGCAAATCGTGGAGGCACCAACAAATCACCAAATAAACTAATATGCAGTAGAAATTAAATGACACAGTGATTTGTTGACACTGGAGAAAACCACTTGTAAGGTAAAAAACCCCACCGGGTGAATTTCTGGTCACTACTCCCAATAATCCACTAATCAATAATCAAGCAATTATAAAAATAAGGAATATTATCACTACCTTATACTATCCTAAAATACTAACCTATAGTTGAACCTTTACTCCAATTCCCAGTTGGACTTGATCTTGTAAAAGACTTCTTCGTATGCATGAACCCCAGTACGTGACTAGCTCCCAGCAACTGTTTGATTGTTGTTAGCTGCAAAGTTCTTCACTTCAAAGCACATTGATGATCAGGAAGCACTTAGTTACAAAACCCTAAGGCTCACAAAATGCAGTAACTTTTCACAGAGTGTATGAGTTCTCTAATCTAAGTCTCTATATCTTTGATGACTTTTAAAATAAGCCTTTTATATGGTCTAGGATTGTAAAGAGAGACTCTAATCAACCAAGTCATCATGGGCCGAATTTCAGATCTGAGAATTCTGAAATTATTAATCTTGATAAATCAAGCTTGTATCGAACTTTTTCATTAATCCTTAATAGATGCTAGTGTTGAGCTTTAATAAAACAACTTTTATTCACTTGTTTCTTGGATTAATCTTCATGTCTTTAATGATACCACTTGTAAAGTAAACTTCACACACTTATTGATACATTAAATCCAACTTAGATCTACCCAATTACAAGTAAAGTGTGTTTTGTCAAAGGATAAGCCAATACATTGAAAATATGACCCTAACAATGTGGACACAAGGGGTAGTTTTTGGAGTCGCCATCTAGTTTTTGCAATGATCTAGGAACCATATATATAGCGTCTTTTCGAGGAAAGACCTTTGATCTTACTACCAGAGTATAGGTTCGGAGTTTAGATACGCTCTTGAAAAGGTGTTAGGCACCCAAGATCACCTAACCTTAAGGTTGGCCTCCCATCGTTGTGTCTTATGTCTTAACCCTATTAAGAACCAATTCAACATTTGCATCCTAAACTCATATACACACTAACATGCATCTAGCATACAATTATGGCATCTTTATGCCAAAATATATATATATATATATATATATATATATATATATATATATATATATCAACCTAGAGCAAAAGAGAACCAAACCTAAGCACATCTAAGAAACCCTAACATTCATCTAACATGTGAACACCCTATCATACATCTAACATGTGAACACCCTATCATACATCTCAAGGCAAGGCAGCAAACCGAACATGGCAACAAGCATATCATGGCAAACACCAAATCATATAAAGTCTACATTTGGACATAAAACAAGCATTCAAACGACATACATCATCAAATGCATGTTCATACCTATGCATGGCTTACATTTACTTACCTATCAGCAACACAGCACCTATGGCATCATGAATGATCATGTGAATGCATGCTCATGGCATCACAAACAAGAAACAAACATAAAACCTTAATCTAAGCATGTTGAAGACAAACAAGCATGTAAGACAAAGACTCAGATACATATAAACATAAAAAAGGGTTTAAAAAGAGATATAACATGTGAAACAAGCAAAACAAATAACATAAGGAATTTGGATTAAGGTTTCTGGGCAAGCACCTGCGTACGCATGCTCATGACATGCATGCATAGGACTTGTTCAACGACCCTAACCTAGAAACCGAAATAGAAAACAGAGCACAATTACAAAAACCCTAATTCTAACAACCTAGCATGCTTAAAACATAAATAGAACTATAAACTAACCTGGGCTAACATGTATAAACATAAACCAAGCAAAAAACAAGATTAAAACATAGAAAGAAAGATAGAAAATAAATTAAAAGAAAGAGTTAAAGCTTTGATACCTCAAAAAAAAGAGTTCCCAAGTTTTGATTTTGACCATTCCCCTTAGTCAAATCTATCATAGTCAATAAACACGTGATTAGTAATCTTAAACTCATAGGATTGGAGCCAGAAAAGATCCCAATCAAATAAAATTGACTTGAGGGTGTTTTGTGAAAAAATCCTCTTTGATTCACTATTTTCTAATAAATCTTAGGTTTTTCCCATGAGATTTTTGTGTGTTTTGAAAATGTACCATGTAAAGCTTTTTATAGTGGAGAAAATGGGGTTTGGAATGGCTCCTAGACAATGTGGAATTCATTCCAAACCTCAGCCTCTATTGTAGAAAACTTGCATTTCTTATGCTTTTGAAACCCAAGCTGCATGCATAAGAATGTGCCTATGTACGCATGCTTTTGCCTACATATGCAGGCCATTGCTCACATACGTGGGCTGAGGGCTACTCTTGTCATTTTATTTCAAAAAATATATTTTTGCTCATTTAAGAGGTTATATTTTCATTTTAACACTCCTCAAATCAATTTGATATCTGATTGGGCTCTAAACTGGCCTTGGGCTTTAGAGTTTGAGCATTTTTGGGGAATGGGGGCTCGAGTAGTAAGAGGTACAAAATGCGGTGTCTACAAACAACATCTAACAATAGATCTTGTGAAAAAAAGAGGATACCCATATTGTAAAAACATATTAGAATAACAAAATTTCAAACAAGCACTGACTACTCCCATGACAAAACTTCAAAAGCCTTTTATCACGCTACATTCAATCTAAAATAGAAAATAGACAAAAAAAAAAAATTTTAAAAAGAAAGTTCCCATGATAACTCCCAAGTAAGCATATTTATAGATGCTTGGCTATAATGTGCATGATGTTTCAAAATGTGGTTTTGTAATAGGTAGCCAGATAACCACATTAAAGTAGTTTCACACTTTAGATGACTTAACTACGAAGAAATAGTAACCTCAATCTCATCATCTGTTGTTATCCTGAAATTACTCTTATCCATCACCTATATAGGAGGGAAATGTTCGAAAGTTTGAATAGGAACAAAACCAAACGAACTCTAAACAAAATTTTTTGATAGGTAGAAATAATTTTATTGAAACAAGACTATCTTGTGAAAATAGTCACAAAGTAGCCTAATGAATTACAAATGGAAAACTATCTACATATGAATTGAATCTATGAAAGAATGAATAGAGTTATGGGCTCTAAAAATTAAAACTCCAAACAATAGACAATTTTAAGTTTTTATGATGTTTGAAATAGTTCATTAATGATACACATACAAAGGTAATATCATTTTTATTCAAATCATTCAATTCAATATATATATATATATATATATATATATATATATAAAAGCAAAGACCTCATGTTGGAGAGTATGAGGTTATGCCATGTGGCGCATTCCTTGAAGTTCTCTTTATTTAGTTTTCTACTTCAGCAAAGTTGGCATTTATATTAAGGTATTAGTTCATTGAATTAGCCAATAGAGTAAATGCATATATT